>NC_069500.1:1059817978-1060165478 GCF_027579735.1 Bombina bombina | reverse complement strand
TCTTTCTTTCACTCCTCACATTCAGTCCTTGGCTAAAGCCTGCCGCTTCCACCTTAAAAACATCTCCAAAATTAGACACTTCCTTACACAAGACACAACTAAGATTTTAATCCACTCTCTCATTCTTTCCCACCTGGATTACTGCAACTCTGTCCTCTCTGGTCTTCTCACCTGCCACCTAGCTCCTTTACAATCCATAAAAAATGCCTCTGCCAGACTCATTTTCCTTACACGTCGCTCTTCATCTGCTGCTCCTCTCTGCCAATCCCTTCACTGGCTTCCTCTTGCCTCTAGGATCAAACACAAAATTCTCACTCTGACATACAAAGCCCTCAACTGCACCACTCCCCCCCTATATCTCAAATCTTGTCTCCAGATACTCTCCCTCCCGTCCCCTTCGCTCTGCTCATGACCTCCTACTCTCCTCCTCTCTGGTTACCTCATCGCACTCCCATTTACAGGACTTTTCCAGACTGGCTCCCATCTTGTGGAACTCTCTGCCTCGCCCCACAACACTCTCCCCTAGTTTTGAAAGCTTCAAGCACTCCCTAAAGACTATACTGTTCAGGGATGCATACAACCTATGCTAACCTTACTTTATACCAGTTCCACTCCTTCATTGCTATCCCCTGAACCCCCTTAAGTCCCGCTGTTTATAGATCACCTTCTTAAGAGCTGATTACAACAGTGCAACTCTTGGCAGGGCCCTCTACCCATTTGATCCCTTTAATTGTTTTGTTGTACCACCCTCTGTTTACAGCGCTGCAGAATCTGTTGGCGCTCTACAAATAACAGATAATAATAATAATAATAAACTACACATTAACCCCTAAACCGATGCCCTCCCACATCACAAACACTAAAATAAAAATGTTAACCCTAATCTGCTGATCCGGACATCGCCGCCACTATAATAAATATATTAACCCCTAAAACGCCACACTCCAGCATCGCAAACACTAGTTAAATATTATTAACCCCTAATCTGCTGTCCCTAACATCGCCGACACATACCTACATTTATTAGCCACTAATCTGCCGCCCACAACGTCACCGCCACTATATTAAAGTTATTAACCCCTAAATCTAAGTCTAACCCTAACCCTAACACCCAATAACTTAAATATAATTTAAATAAATCTAAATAAAATTACTATTATTACCTAAATAATTCCTATTTAAAACTAAATACTTACCTATAAAATAAACCCTAAGCTAGCTACAATATAACTAATAGTTACATTGTAGCTATCTTAGGGTTTATTTTTATTTTACAGGTAAGTTTGTATTTATTTTAACTACTGTATGTAGAATAGTTATTAAATAGTTATTAACTATTTAATAACTACCTAGTTAAAATAAAGACACATTTACCTGTAAAATAAATCCTAACCTAAATTACAATTACACCTAACACTACACTATAATTAAATTAATTCCCTAAATTAAATACAATTAATTACAAATAAATACAATTATCTAAAGTACAAAAAAACAAACACTAAATTACAGAAAATAATAAACAAATTACAAGATTTTTAAACTAATTACACCTAATCTAATCCCCCTAACAAAATAAAAAGCCCCCCAAAATAAAAAAAAAGCCCTACCCTACACTAAATTACAAATAGCCCTTAAAAGGGCCTTTTGTGGGGCATTGCCTCAAAGTAATCAGCTCTTTTACCTGTAAAAAAAAAGTACAAATCACCCCCCCAACATTAAAACCCACCACCCACACAACCAACCCTACTCTAAAACCCACCCAATACCCCCTTAAAAAAACCTAACACTAACCCCTTGAAGATCACCTTACCGGGAGAAGTCTTCACCCAACCGGGCAAAGTGGTCCTCCAGACAGGCAGAAGTCTTCATCCAGACGGCATCTTCTATCTTCATCCTTCCGGCGCGGAGCAGCTCCATCTTCAAGACATCCGGCGCGAAGCATCCTCTTCCATCAAAGTCTTCTTACTAAATGACGGTTCCTTTAAGTGACGTCATCCAAGATGGTGTCCCTTCAATTCCGATTGGCTGATAGAATTCTATCAGCCAATCGGAATTAAGGTAGAAAAAATCATATTGGCTGATGCAATCAGCCAATAGGATTGAACTTCAATCCTATTGGCTGATCCAATCAGCCAATAGGATTGAGCTGGCATTCTACTGGCTGTTCCAATTAAAATACTTTTAAACAACAGACAACAGACATCTTATACGTGACTACAATCCAGTGAGTACGAACTGTTTGTATATGTGTCTTGCTGTTTTGGCTGCAGAAACCTCAACAACCACTTCACTATCAAATAAGGAGGTTCAAATAAGGTAATTACTATCTCCATCTAGTTATATTGTAGCTAGGTTATGTTTTATTTTTATGTCACAGATAAGTTTGTATTTATTTTTAAATAGGTAAGTTAGTTAATAATTGTAACTTTAATTTAGGTTTATATTAATTATGCTAAATTTATGGGGTGTTAGGTTTAGAGGTTAATATAGTTTAATTTAGGCTGTTGCGATGTGGGGGGTGGCGGTTTAGGGGTTAATAGGTTTAGTAAGTGTTGGCGATGTCGGGGAACTATGGTTTAGGGGTTAATAGGTTTAGTTAGTGTTAGCTTTGGGAACGACGGTTTAGGGGTTAATAGGTTTAGTTAGTGTCAGCTATGTTTGGGAACTGTGGTTTAGGGGTTAATAGGTTTAGTTAGTGTTGGCAATATTATGGAATGGTGGTTTAGGGGTTTATAGGTTTAATTAGTTTTGCCGATATCGTGGAACTGCGGTTTAGAGGGTTAATAGGTTTAGTTAGTGTTGGCGATGTTTGGGGATGGCGGTTTAGGGGTTATTAGGTTTATTTAGTGTTTTGTTTTTGTCGGTGATGTCAGGGAATGGCGGTTTAGGGGTTAATAGCTTATTTAGTGTCTGCGATGTGGGGGGGGTGCGGTTTAGGGGTTAATAGGTTTAGATAGTGCTGGCAATGTGTGGGGACGGCAGTTTAGGGGTTAATAGCTTTATTTCGTTTTGGCGATCTGGGTGGCCACAGTTTTAGTTAAAAAAAATTCGGCAATTGCCGGCAAATTAGTTATGTTAAATTAAATCGGTTTTTGGGATCCTTTTGTTTTTTCTAATCCATTCTTTATACATATGCATTATTCTATTTTAAGCTTTAGAATAGAATAATGCATATGAATAAAGAATGAATCTGAAAAAACGAACGGATGCAATTAAACAATTTAACTTAACATAACTAATTTGGCGAAACAATTTTTTTTTAATACTTAACTAAACTTATTTGCCGTAACAAAATTATTTAAACGAAGCGAAAACAATTTTTTTTGCGTCGCACATGTCTAGTTTTTTTGTCCTTTTAAGAAATATGTCTTTCCTCTCAACCACTCGACTTCTTAATGTAAGTAAAATTCTTTAACTAGAGCTCTATTGTTTTTTTGTCAGGGTCATATTTTTATTGTACTTTATAAACTATTTTTATATTTACTTTGCAAAAGCTTATAACTAATACATATAAAATGTATTGTTAATTTCCAATCTACTTTATTTTGAATGTAAATGGTATTTTATAATTCTACCTTTCAATGTCATTCACAGTACTTCACTGCAATGTAAATGACATTTTTTAATATAACACTAGCTTTCAATGTTAATAATAGCATCTTATATAAAAGAGCATCCTTGAGAAATGATTGTCTAATGAGTTTTGACTAATACTTTAATGAAAGCCTAAAAAACAAAATAGAAAAATCAGGAGGTTTAGTAAACATTGACAGATACTTATAACTTACAAATATTTATTTAAAAAAAATCATTGAATCTTTTGACATCACAAGCTTAATACTTGGACATGGAGCAAAAACGGCTTTATGGCAGTGTATTAAAAATTGATTTAGCCAGGAAGCAGTTTTCAGTACCCTAAGACCACATAATTTTTTTTCTTATTTGGTAAGTTTGTGGTGTAAAATAAGGCAAGTCTTTAAAACATCACAATCCTTTTTCCACCATCTAGAATTGTTATCCAATGATTCTAAACTAAAGGGGATGCAGTCATGCCCCCTGCACAGCACTTATCAAAGAGACAAACATTTTCTAGAATTTTCATGTGCACCCCCCCATTTTACACTGTTGACAACTGGAATTCAGAAGAACCCATCTTGAGAATATTTAGTCTTCATGATTGTGGACATGTGTGTAGTCAGTGAAAGAGAGAGTGGTAAATGTATGTGTAACCTGGTCATAGGAGCATTTGCCAAATAAGGAAGTGGTTTCTAAGGTGGGATATGACCTATTTTGGTAGTGGAAATATAAAGCACTAAAGATAATGGGCTAGATTTAACAAGCAGCGGATGCTGCTGTCTCCGCTCAAAGTTTCCCGCTCGCCAGATACTAAAGTTAAGAAGCAGCGGTCGTAAGGTGTCAGTCTGCAATCATCCCCCTATTGGCCGTGAATGAATAGGGGGCGGCATTGCACAAGCATTTCAAAAATAAATTGTTTGAAGCGTTTGCCACACTGAGCTCCTCAGGCAGCCCACTGCAGAACGCTATTTTGCTGTGAGGTGACGTTTCCACCTCTTAGCCAATAGCCATGCGAGACAGCTGGCACCATGCCAGATAGCTAGCAAGCTATTGGCTAAGAGGTGGAAACGTTACCTCACATCAAAATAGTGTTCTGCTGTGGGCTGCCTGAGGAGCTCAGTGCGGCGAATGCATCAGACAAATAAAGGAACTTATACTTCATGGCTGATAGTCCCCTTTATTTATTCCACTGGTAAATCCTAGCATTTCACAAACACTAGGGCCTAGATTTGGAGTTTGGCGTTAGCCGTGAAAACCAGCGTTAGAGGCTCCTAACGCTGGTTTTAGGCTACCTCCGGTATTTGGAGTCACTCACTTTTCAGCCGCGACTTTTCCATACCGGAGATCCCCTTACGTAAATTGCGTATCCTATCTTTTCAATGGGATCTTTCTAACTCCGGTATTTAGAGTCGTGTCTGAAGTGAGCGTTAGACATCTAATGACAAAACTCCAGCCGCAGGAAAAAAGTCAGTAGTTAAGAGCTTTCTGGGCTAACGCCGGTTTATAAAGCTCTTAACTACTGTGCTCTAAAGTACACTAACACCCATAAACTACCTATGTACCCCTAAACCGAGGTCCCCCCACATTGCCGCCACTCGATTACATTTTTTTAACCCCTAATCTGCCGACCGCCACCTACGTTATCCTTATGTACCCCTAATCTGCTGTCCCTAACACCGCCGACCCCTATATTATATTTAGTAACCCCTAACCTGCCCCCCACAACGTCGCCGCCAGCTACCTACACTTATTAACCCCTAATCTGCCGACCGCAAAGCGCCGCCACCTACGTTATCCTTATGTACCCCTAATCTGCTGCCCCTAACACCGCCGACCCCTATATTATATTTATTAACCCCTAATGGAATAACCCCTATTCCATCAGCCAATCAGAATATTCCTACCTTAATTCCGATTGGCTGATAGAATCCTATCAGCCAATCGGAATTCGAGGGACGCCATCTTGGATGACGTCATTTAAAGGAACCGTCATTCGTCGTTCAGTCGTCGGCCAGGATGGATGTTCCGCGTCGGAGGTCTTCAGGATGCTGCCGCTCCATTCCAGATGGATGTCGATAGAAGATGCCGCCTGGATGAAGACTTCAATCGGATGGAAGACCTCTTCTGCCCCGCTTGGACGAAGACTTCTACCGGATCATGGACATCTTCAGCCCCCCGCTTCGGCTTGCATCAGGACATCGGAGGAGCTCTTCAGGACCGATCAGTGAACCTGGTATGGTGAAGACAAGGTAGGAAGATCTTCAGGGGCTTAGTGTTAGGTTTATTTAAGGGGGGTTTGGGTTAGATTAGGGGTATGTGGGTGGTGGGTTGTAATGTTGGGGGGGTATTGTATGTTTTTTTTACAGGCAAAAGAGATGAACTTCTTGGGGCATGCCCCGCAAAGGGCCCTGTTCAGGGCTGGTAAGGTAAAAGAGCTTTTAACTTTAGTAATTTAGAATAGGGTAGGGCATTTTTTATTTTGGGGGGCTTTGTTGTTTTATTAGGGGGCTTAGAGTAGGTGTAATTAGTTTAAAATTGTTGTAATATTTTTCTTATGTTTGTAGATATTTTTTTATTTTTTGTAACTTATTTCTTTTTTATTTTTTGTACTTTAGTTAGTTTATTTCATTGTAGTTATTTGTAGGTATTGTATTTAATTAATGTATTGATAGTGTAGTGTTAGGTTTAATTGTAGGTAATTGTAGGTATTTTATTTAATTAATTTAATGATAGTATAGTGTTAGGTTTAATTGTAACTTAGGTTAGGATTTATTTGACAGGTAATTTTGTAATTATTTTAACTAGGTTACTATTAAATAGTTCTTAACTATTTAATAGCTATTGTACCTGGTTAAAATAATTACAAAGTTGCCTGTAAAATAAATATTAATCCTAAAATAGCTACAATGTAATTATAATTTATATTGTAGCTATATTAGGATTTATTTTACAGGTAAGTATTTAGCTTTAAATAGGAATAATTTATTTAATAAGAGTTAATTAATTTCGTTAGATGTAAATTATATTTAACTTAGGGGGGGTGTTAGTGTTAGGGTTAGACTTAGCTTTAGGGGTTAATACATTTATTAGAATAGCGGTGAGCTCCGGTCGGCAGATTAGGGGTTAATAATGGAAGTTAGGTGTCGGTGATGTTAGGGAGGGCAGATTAGGGGTTAATACTATTTATTATAGGGTTAGTGAGGCGGATTAGGGGTTAATAACTTTATTATAGTAGCGCTCAGGTCCTCTCGGCAGATTAGTGGTTAATAAGTGTAGGCAGGGGGAGGCGACGTTGTGGGGGGCAGATTAGGGGTTAATAAATATAATATAGGGGTCGGCGATGTTAGGGCAGCAGATTAGGGGTACATAAGGATAATGTAAGTAGCGGCGGTTTACGGAGCGGCAGATTAGGGGTTAATAATAATATGCAGGGGTCAGCGATAGCGGGGGCGGCAGATTAGGGGTTAATAAGTGTAAGGTTAGGGCTGTTTAGACTCGGGGTACTTGTTAGGGTTTTAGGCGCAGACGTAGAAAGTGTTTCCCCATAGCAAACAATGGGGCTGCGTTAGGAGCTGAATGCGGCTTTTTTGCAGGTGTTAGGTTTTTTTTCAGCTCAAACAGCCCCATTGTTTTCTATGGGAGAATCGTGCACGAGCACGTTTTTGAGGCTGGCCGCTTGCGTAAGCAACTCTGGTATCGAGAGTTGAAGCTGCGTTAAAAATGCTCTACGCTCCTTTTTTGGAGCCTAACGCAGCCTTTATGTGGACTCTCAATACCAGAGTTATTTTTATGGTGCGGCCAGAAAAAAGCCGGCGTTAGCTACGCGGGTCATTACCGACAAAACTCCAAATCTAGGCCTAGGTTACCATCACTTTAAGGACCAAGGTTTTTCCCAGTTTTGGTGCCTAAAGAACAAGGACAATTTTTGCTCATTATTGGGGTTTTTTAAGTACACCGATACAAATTATACAGGGGCGGACCTATGCCCCAGGGCTCCAGGGCAGGGAGGGGCCCACACAGAGTCCTAAATAAAAATGTGAGAAGTGTTCTGCTTTTTTATTCTGCTTATGTATTTTTTTTAAGTAATATGGCACTGTATTGATAAACCGGGCTCTGGGCCAGCCAGCAAGCCAATCACACTACATTGAAAATGCTTCTTGTGACTGGTGGTGGGGACCTTTAGGGCGGGGCTAACAGTTCCTTAGCTCTCTCTTCGGCGCATGCAGTGGGAAGCTGAAGCACGTTGGCCACGTGTGACATGTGTGGAGTGCATACTGCAGAAAGTGATTTCTCCAGTCTGTGTGAATGACTTGTGAACAAAAAAGAGGGGGGGGTTGCAGAGTTATGTGATAGCAGGTAATTTCTAGTATAACTGTGCTTCTAATATTAGGTTAATAACTTTGGGAGTACGACTAGAATTGTTACCTGTCATGGAGACTAAACAAACAGAATATCACGGATAAGTGCTAAAAGGTTGGTCCGGCATTCAAACAACCATGCCCCTCTCCGTCCGGTTAAACCGGAAGTAAAACCTGCTCGGCCGTGTGACCTATGACCCTGGAGTGCCGTAGCCTGAAGTGGAGAACCAGTCCTCAAAACATATGCAGGTAAACAATTAAGCAGGCACTACATACACAAGTTGATGCTGAAACAAGCCCAAAATTTATTGGAACATGTAAAAAGGGATACAGTAAATACCAATCCAAAGTCTGTGGGGTCTTTCAAGGAAACTCCAAGGCAGGTGAGGTATGAACAAAGGTGATGATCTGACGCATTTTGCGCCCCCTACAGGCGCTTACTCATAGATCTATTGCATAGTGTGACAGTGTGCTTTATATATGCTTGCCTTAACACAAGTATTAACCCCATCATTGCTTAAAAAACGGGATAATAAGGAAAGCCTACTACATTAAAAAATACTAATCATAGTGTATTTGCAAATGACTAGATTCTATATTATTATCAGATATAACTACTATACTGACTAAAACATTTTAATATTATATAACATTGTACTGAACGATAATATGACAAAAGTCAGTATAAACTGTCTTTTTGGCTTCCATTAATTCAAATCTTCTAAAGTCTAATATTAAATAAGAACAGAATAAAGGAAGAAATATGGACCCAGTCATGACCTCTTGTTCTATTTGCCTGGCTGAAACAATGATGTCAAAAATTACATGATAATTTCTTAGGTAATTGAATAAGTGAAAGAACACTATATTGTATGTGCCTTGACACCTTATCTCCTTTAAAAATAGAGGAGAGTATACAATATGCAAAATCAAAATTACACAGATTACATGTGTTTCAAGGCTTAATATTATGAGAAACCTAATGGCCAGTAATAGAAAGGAAATATAAAGGAAACTCCAAAGTGATTAAACATCAATAAAAAAGTTGATGTCACACTCTCGATTTAGTCCTAAGGGACTTCTAGTCTGTAGTTGGAGTATCCAATATATTTCCTTTCTTAGTAATATATTGTATCTATTTCCTCCTCTGGGCGGTAAGTTAGCGACATCTATTATATGAATGGACACATTAGCTATGTTAGTAAAATGTTCGCCATTAAAATGGTTCGCTGTGGCTGATTCCTTTACATCATTTTTAGTGTCCCTAAGATGCTCACTAAATCTTTTTCTGACCTCCCTTGAGGTCTGACCCACATACTGCATCTGACAAAGGTTACATGTGAGCAAATAGACCCCAAGGTTGTGCCACAATTGGCATTAAAGTTAATATCATACCTACGTTTGGTTATACTGCTTGTAAAAAAAACTACCTCCACTCATATGACCACACATACCACAATTTCTGCTTAAGCACTTAAAATTCCCTTGTCGGACCAGCCACCTAGAATTTTCAGATCTCGTCCTTGTTATATAACTTGGAGACAGGCTGCAAGCCAATGTGTGCGGTCTCTTGGACACAAATTTGCAATTCTTAATGTGAGCGGCCAATGTAGAATCACCTTCAAGAATATGAAGATGTTTTTGTAAAATTTTAGCTATTTGCGTGTATTGGCTAGTGTATTCAGTAGTGAATACAATAGCATCTTTAAAGGCATTTTCTTTTATATTGTGCTTGCCCACCTCATATGACTGAATCTCTGTTCTGCATTTCTCTAAAGCCCCCGCATTGTATCATCTGGCTATGAGTCTTTTTTTAAGATCTAATGACTGTGTTCTGTAGGTTTCTTGTGATTGAGTGTTTCTTTTAATTCTTATGAACTGTCCATGAGGGACCGCTTTAATGAGGTGACTAGGTAAGCGTTTTGATAAACCTGCCGTACCTATCCCTGTAACAGAGTTGAATGCGAGGTGACTTAGTATTTTATATAAGCAGCACCTTTACTCCTTAAGCCATGGCGGGTGTGGACATTGGTCAGACAGATTCTATGTCAGTCAGCTCTGACAATACTGACTTAGAAACTAGTACTGAACATGTTAACCCTGACACATTTTTTAACATGGACAACAGACGGGACTTCTTTGATCAGATTTTCTCGATGGAGGATATTAATATTGATTATTCTGACATGACACAACAGTTTAGATCCTTGGAAAAGGCTATGGCAAATGATCTATGATCAATGTGGGACATAGTAGCGTTTAATAAATATTTAGATCTACATAGGATACCTAGAGGGCTCCTTATAAAAAATGTCCCTCATTTCAATTTGATAATCCTGAGGATACAGAAGAATGGAACATGGCACTTTCTCAGTGTTCCTTTAAATTAATGAGAATCCTTATCAGAGTTAAAGATAACAAACGCAAAATACTAAGTCCCACCATCCAAAGCTTAAAGGAGGATTTAAAAATTTGATAGCCTTCAAAAGCAACTGAGTGCTAATATAGCAAAGCAAGATAAGGAACAAGTCAAGAGGAAAGGTGAAAAGTTCTTTAGGGACAAAGAGGACTATGACACTGATAAAGTGTACAATTGGGCAGCACTTAGAAAGATTCAAAGAGCGAATAGGAATAAATCTAAAAGGCAACACAGAAACAAGAAAGTTGAGAATAATCAACAGGAGAGTCAGGATGAACTATCCCCACAGGTGCCAAAATCTATACTCAAAAAGAACAAGAATCACAAGAAAGTGGTCTTCAGCGGCTCAGAAGGGGAGAATTCTGTTGCAGATTCCTCATTTGCAGGCACATCCGACACATCCAATTGTTCCTCTTCTCCCTCTCATGTTTGTTCTTCCCTGTCCCCTCCTTCTTCTGTTTTTTTACAGGGCACACCCAAGAACAGAACAGAAGAAACAGTACCAGTAGTCAGGCCAAAGACAAGGCAAATGGGCCGACAAGAAAAAGAAGAAGAAAAAGATGGATGAAAGAAAGAACTAGGAAAAGCAAAGAAGAAGGGACATTAATTGGTGATACCTTAAATGATCAAGGGGACTGTTCAAATATTAAAAACACGTGTGGATTTAGCATCATTAATTTATCTCATCATAATCTTACAACAGATGAAAGAAAAGTGTTAACTAAGGACTTGGGTTTTGCTCCAACATCAAATTTTTCAAGTTTTAATACTCTCCTAGACCTTAATAAGTTTATAAGAAAATTGGTATTAAAACGCTATTTTGCCCTCACTAAAGATACAGTTGAGGTTGATACCGAGGAGCCTGTTGAAACTCCGCTTAATCCTACTAGCACTCAGTTACTTTTTAGTGAAGCGTGCTCTGTGGTTCAACTCACTGATCTCTATAGTGGGGAGAGAAATGAGACGTTACCAAGAGATGTGGTCAAACCTGTTAAAACTAGATCAGATTTTTATCCTGTACAATACAGAGGACCATATATTAATGCATATCAGAGGTTGGTACAGGAAGACATACTACAGCTGGAAAGGCCTTTGAGTGACAATGTTTCCCCCCAGAATCTGAGTAAAGGGGAGAGGAAAGCCATTACTACCCTTAAAAATAATGACCATATTGCCATTAGAAATTTGGACAAGGGGGGAAACATTGTCATATTGGATAAAGAGCATTATTTTCGCGAAGCATATTCTCAGCTATCAGATGCTAAAGTTTACCAAAAATTAACAGGTAACCCAGTTGCACAATATATGAGAGAACTTGTCAAACTAATTTCAGAAGGCATACACTTAGGGGTATTTAGAGATACAGATTTAGACACATTGGTCCCCAAAAATCCTCAAGTGCCTATCTTTTACCATGTCCGCAAGGTTCACAAGGACCTCACCAATCCTCCGGGTAGACCTATTGTCTCCGGCGTGGGGTCCTTGTTTGAGCCTTTGGGGACCTGCTTGGATAGTGTGCTCCAGCCCATAGCTGTTAAGCAATTGTCTTACCTTAAGGACAGCACACATTTGATTGATGTATTACAAACGGTAAAGTGGGAACCAAATTATTCATGGTTAGTAGTAGACATTAGCTCCTTATACACTTCTATACCTCAACTGGGTATTGAGGCAGTAGAATTCTTCTTAGAAAGGGAATTAAACCTAGAATTTGATACAAAGAAGTATATTGGAGATGTATTACAATTTGTGTTATCCCATAACTACTTCATGTTTGAAGGGACCTACTACAGACAAACATGCGGAACGGCTATGGGGGCTAAATTTGACCCGCGTTCGCAAATTTATACGTCTCGTGGTGGGAACTTACATACATTTACAGTGTCCTTAATCCAAGGTTGGAAGACATATTATTATTTGTGAGGTACATAGATGACCTTTTGGTTATTTTAAAGAAACCTGTAAATGAAGAGTTATTCAATGCATTCATCAGTTTCTTGGACAACAACTTTATGAATCTTAAATTTACAGGTATCTTTAATCAAGAGGAGGTGAACTACTTAGATTTGACCTTACAAGCATGTGGCAATAAAGTAATCACTAAGACCTATCGTAAGCCTGTAGCAGGCAACACAATATTGCATGCCTCCTCACAGCACCCTAGTCACCTCATTAAAGCGGTCCCTCATGGACAGTTCATAAGAATTAAAAGAAACACTCAATCACAAAAAACCTACAGAACACAGTCATTAGATCTTAAAAAAAGACTCATAGCCAGAGGATACAATGCGGGTGCTTTAGAGAAATGCAGAACAGAGATTCAGTCATATGAGGTGGGCAAGCACACTATAAAAGAAAATGCCTATAAAGATGCTATTGTATTCACTACTGAATGCACTAGCCAATACACACAAATAGCTAAAATTTTACAAAAACATCTTCATATTCTTAAAGGTGATTCTACATTGGCCCCTCACATTAAGAATTGCAAATTTGTGTCCAAGAGACTGCACACATTGGCTTGCAGCCTGTCTCCAAGTTATATAACAAGGACGAGATCTGAAAATTCTAGGTGGCTGGTCCGACAAGGGAATTTTAAGTGCTTAAGCAGAAATTGTGGTATGTGTGGTCATATGAGTGGAGGTAGTTTTTTTTACAAGCAGTATAACCAAACGTAGGTATGATATTAACTTTAATGCCAATTGTGGTACAACCTTTGGGGTCTATTTGCTCACATGTAACCTTTGACAGATGCAGTATGTGGGTCAGACCTCAAGGGAGGTCAGAAAAAGATTTAGTGAGCATCTTAGGGACACTAAAAATTATGTAAAGGAATCAGCCATAGCGAACCATTTTAATGGCGAACATTTTACTAACATAGCTAATGTGTCCATTCATGTAATAGATGTCGCTAACTTATCGCCCAGAGGAGGAAATAGATACAATATATTACAAAGAAAGGAAATATATTGGATACTCCAACTACAGACTAAAAGTCCCTTAGGACTAAATCGAGAGTGTGACATCAACTTTTTTATTGATGTTTAATCACTTTGGAGTTTCCTTTATATTTCCTTTCTATTACTGGTCATTAGGTCTCTCATAATATTAAGCCTTGAAACACATGTAATCTGTGTAATTTTGATTTTGCATATTGTATACTCTCCTCTATTTTTAAAGGAGATAAGGTGTCAAGGCACATACAATATAGTGTTCTTTCACTTATTCAATTACCTAAGAAATTATCATGTAATTTTTGACATCATTGTTTCAGCCAGGCAAATAGAACAAGAGGTCATGACTGGGTCCATATTTCTTCCTTTAATCTGTCCTTATTTAATATTAGACTTTAGAAGATTTGAATTAATGGAAGCCCAAAGACAGTTTATACTGACTTTTGTCACATTATTGTTCAGTACAATGTTATATAATATTAAAATGTTTTAGTCAGTATAGTAGTTATATCTGATAATAATATAGAATCTAGTCATTTGCAAATACACTATGATTAGTATTTTTTAATGTAGTAGGCTTTCCTTATTATCCCGTTTTTTAAGCAATGATGGGGTTAATACTTGTGTTAAGGCAAGCATATATAAAGCACACTGTCACACAATGCAATAGATCTATGAGTAAGCGCCTGTAGGGGGCACAAAACGTGTCAGATCATCACCTTTGTTCACACCTCACCTGCCTTGGAGTTTCTTTGAAAGACCCCAAAGACTTTGAATTGGTATTTACTGTATTCCTTTTTACATGTTCCAATAAATGTTGGGCTTGTTTCAGCATCAACTCATGTATGTAGTGCCTGCTTAATTGTTTACCTGCAAACAGAATATCACAGCTAGCTAAACTAATTGTAGAAAGGGTTATACAATTATGTGTAGAGAAGGATTAGCTCCACGATATATTGTATCATATGAACTCTGCATTAGGAATCACTTTCATTCATACATAGTTATCTTTATTAGAAAAAATCTCAGTCACAACTGGATTCAATCATGCAATAGCTTAGGCTAAATTTAAAAACACTTGAACCAGGTTGGTTTAAATTATACATCCACCGCATAAATAAATATAAATAGTAACTATCAGCCAACAGTGAAAATAAAGGTAAGTAAACTAAGCCCTTACAATCCGAGGGCTAGATTTAAGCTTATAATTTACTTATTTTTTAGCTGTAAGGCTGCAGTAAATAATGCTTGTATATCGGTAAGCTAATATTTGACCATGGTATGCGATTAAAACAAACAACAAGGAGAGACAGAGCTGCTCCTGTCGGACCCCTGATGCGCGTTTCACAAAGAACGCTTCCTCTGACTTTAGTTAGAATATATTTCAGAATAGAGGCAGGATGAATAAACTAACTTTCATGCAGGTTTAGGTGACAGCGTGTGTTTTTATTGTGCTCTAGGTCTGTGCAGCATGAAATGTAATATATTTTATAATGTGCATGTAAGTATGTGTCTGTATATATGTATATGTTTAGTGTGTGTGTGCTTGTCTAAATATGAATGCATTTGTGTCTATTTGTGTATGTTTCTGTATGTGTTTGTGTGTGTGTGTATGTGTCTTTATGTGTGTGTATTTGTGTGTATGTATATTTATGTGTTTATGTGTGTGCTTCTCTATATGTGTATACCTTTCTGTCTATGGGGCCGATTTACCATCTGTCGGACGGACATGATACGATGTAGCGATCATATCCGCCCGACATCGCTGAATGCCGACAGAATACGCTGTCGGCATTTAGCATTGCACAAGTAGTTCTGGTGAACTGCTTGTGCAATGCTACCCCTTGAAGATTCACGGCCAATCAGGATGATTATCCAATCAGGATGATTGCTGTCCGCCACATCAGAGGACAAGTTAAGAAGCAGCTGTCTTAAGACAGCTGCTTTTTAACTAATGTTTCCGGAGAGCCTGAAGGCTCGCATGGAAACTGCTGCATTTGCAGCATCATAAATCGGCCCCATAGCAGCAAATGATCAATGTACAAATATATAAAAATATATTAAAAAAATTATACTGCTAACTAATAATCTCTTTGGAAACAACAGGTCACATGTCACTTGTCTTTCTCTGTCAGAAAATAAGACTGCAGACAGGGGCCCTGATATGAGAGAGAGAGAGAGAGAGAGAGAGAGATGGCAGTAAGACCACAGTTGAGTCTTCTAAGAAGGTGACTGGACCCGTGACTAGAGGGAACGTTAGGCTGTCAGGACACAATGGAAGGTAAGTTCTAACAAGTCCATAGCTTCAAACAAAAACGTATGCAAATTCACATTCTATTGCAGTTAGAAGGATACTCAACTCTAAACCTACCCTGTGGTCTATTCTGCAAATATATAATCCCTATATCCATTACCAATCTACTTATATATCAGCAGTATACTTTTTCCCAAGACAAATATGTTTCATAAACTTACTTGCATAGCATTCACTTATCAGTACTCATACAAGTGTATTTGATATGATAGATTAGATTCTAAAAAAAATAACTTATGCACAATTAAGGAATAAAAAATGCTGGTAATCGAATTGAAGAACTTTTAGTGTCAAGGCTTAAAGGGACAGTATACACCAATCTTTATATAACTGCATGTAATAGACACTACTATGAAGAAGAATATGCACAGATACTGATATAAACTTCCAGTATAAAACCTTCTATAAACTTACTTAGAAGCTCTCAGTTTAGCACTGTTGATAAGGTTAGTCTGGGACACCCACTGAAAGGGGCTGGGAAAACAAGAAGAGCAGACAATTCCCCCCCACCTCATATGTAAAGACAGATAACATAAACAGGAGCCAGCAGGAGTCTGTAAACGCATGTATACATCTGACACTGTTAGGAGTCTGAATAATCAGCACAATGGTCTTAAAAATAAGCAAAACAATATATTTTTTACAAAAACACTACCAGATGGGCTATACAAATGGATCATCTACAAAATATTTATGCAAAGAAAATCTAGTGTACAATGTTCCTTTAATGATTTCCCTGCCTGAGTAAAAGATTTTGTTAGTAAGACCTGTCAATGGTCAAGAAAGAATGACCTATCAATCCATTTGCTGAGAAACCATATTGGATCTGGATGTTTTTATTAATCAATTCCAATCAATAAATGAAAACCCTAAATCAATTTGAAAAAATATCCAGGTCTGTTTCAATATTTTCAGATTTCCATTGCTCCCAAGTAGGTAAGCACACAGAAAATTACAGGAATATTGTAAGTCTATGCTCTGATTTGTGAAGAAGTGAGAATAGAGGATGACAAGTACTTAATGCAACATTGATGACGATAGCTACTATTTTTAAAAGTTTTTGTATTTAACCAATAATATTAAAGGGGTGATAAACACTTATTTATTTTGTGTAAAAATTGGGCTTTGTCCCACACTCACTACCAGCTATTTTATTTGCAGCATTTATAGGTTATACAGTATTTGCTTTTTGGTCCCCAATGGATCAAAGAAGGGGCACAAATTATAGAGAAAAAGCAAATAAACAAATTTCACCTCCAAATACCGTGGTGTAAAAATGTATAGCTTAACATTGTGTTATTTTTTAACTAAATGAAATTATCTGGTTTATTAAAATGTGAATGTGAAAGAACTTTAACATTACAAACATCTGTGCAAAGAACCAAAAAAATGTAACTCTACATTTTTAATAGTTCTAAGGTGTCAAATCTGAAAAAAATATAATCTTGAATTGTTGCTATGCAAGGTGTAGGGAGTGGTTTTGTGTTCCAAACAAATTTGATAAATGTTTCCGGAATGGCTTTTTTTAAACATTTTTTTTATTTTTTTTATTTATAAATCATATTTTATTAACATTCATATAGCATAATACATCTTTATGATAAATACAAAACATAATCACGATATACATTAATGCTGATGTTATGCTGGCAGTCTGATTTGAACACATTGCTAGGCAGATGATATTTTTAAAGTAAACCATAAAAGGCGAAAGGGAAAAGAAGGGAAAAAAGAAAAAAGAAAAAGAAAGGTTGTCAGCCAGTCAAAATTTTTCCTATGTGTGGGAGCCTTAGAGGAGAGTATGATCCCAACTACTGTTGAGGGAATCAGAGGTTCTCAATAATCTACACTGCATCACCCCACGTCCAACCAATGTGTCCCGGTAAAAAATGCTTTATATGTGTGTCCCATGTCCTCCCATCCCATGTCTCTGTGTCCCCTCTCCCCATTGTCTGTATTCCTTTACCCTATGTGTCAGCCGACCCCGTCATGATTGTCATTCCCAATAACTTGTGTAGACCCTATGTCGGAGCGCGCAAGGCAGTCCTCCCAGAGGAAACGTACTTCTGCAGGGAAGTTTAATTTCTTCCTTTAGGTGTAACCATATTCCTCCAGGACCAGCAGGTCAGATATTTTCTCAGTCCAGTTAGATATTGTCGGGGAATATTGGGTTTTCAGTGGAGAATTATCAGAGCCTTGGCACCTGTCAGACCTATTTGTAGTAAAGTAAGCTTAAGTTTGCAGGGGAGCTTTGGGAGGTCATTCAGTAAGGCTAGTCTGGGTGTCAAAGAGCGCTCCCTTGAGAGTAAAGAGCATAGGTATGTCTCCACTGCTTGCCAGAAAGGTCTTATTTTGGTACAAGACCACCACATATGGAGGTAGCTCCCCCTTTCATTGTATCCCATCCAACATTTCTTTAAGGCATTGGGGTAGATAGATTGCAACCTTGAAGAGGTGAGGTACCACCGCATCAGGACTTTAAAATTTAATTCAAGTGATTGGGTGGAAGTTGAAGCTCTCTTGATCTGTAGAAATATTTTGTGCCACTTATCTTTTGATATTTCAGTATTTAGGTCCTGTTGCCATTTGTGTGTATAGGTAGGGAGTTGTAGTTCGTGTTCAGTCTGTATTAATTTTCTGGCCAGCGATAATGAGTGTCTTGCGCCTTCTAGTTTGGTGCAGTAATTTTTGAAAGGTGTAAGTTCTCTCAAAAAAGCTTGTTTGAATAGGTAGGTGTGGATAAAGTGCGCTAGTTGAGAATGTTTGAGCCAAGTCGAGTACCTACCCCCCGCCACCAACCCCTGGTCCTTTCTACCTTAAAGTTTCCCCTGTGTGGTGAACTCTTTGAGAGGGATGGTATAGCCCCATTCTGTCAATCTCTGTTGTCCCTTATCTAGCCCTCCTATCAACTCAGCGTTCATGGGGATTGGAAAAATCGGGGAACGAGTGCCCGAGATGTGTTTTCTACGCTGAACTATTGAATCCCATGAATCGAACACCCATCGGTGGATCTCTAGTGTTGTGCACTGGGGGGGCCTGAGGTATCTAGGAATCCAACACAAAGCTCCTACATCAGGGACCTTAAGTATGTGTGAGTCAATCACCACCCACACCTTGGAATCCTTAGATCTGTGCCAATCTACGAGTCTTTGTAGGGTTACTGCGTCTAAGTAATCTGCAATGCAGGGTAGTCCCAAGCCTCCATTCCCACATGCCCTATACATGGTGTCTCTTCGGATCTTGGGCTTAAGTTTCCCCCAGATAAATAGATTAATATGCTTCTGCAGTTGTGAGCTAAACCATTTGTGAATAGGAATAGGGAGTATTTGGAACACATACAAGATCCTGGGCAAGGTGGTCATTTTTATGCATTGGTTTCTTCCCCACCAAGTAATCAGTTTGGCTGCCCACCCCCTCAAATCTTGGTGTATTTTCCAGGAAAGTGCTAAGAAGTTGTCATCAAAAAGTTGTGTGGTATTAGGGGAAAGTTGAATGCCCAAGTATTTGAGGGATTGTTCTTGTAAGTTCAAGGGGACAGCTGTTTTTAATTGTTTGCAATATGTCTGAAGGGAGAGAGATGTTCAGGATCTCAGATTTATGCTTATTAACTAAAAAATTTGAATATCTGCCAAAGGTGTCAATCTGGTCAAGGACTTTGGGGATAGAGGCCAGGGGATCTGACATTGTGAATAAGATGTCATCAGCATACATAGCTATCTTAAAAATGTGTGGCCCTATTTTAATTCCCTTTATCTCTGGGTCTTGCCTGATATGGGCCGCTAGGACTTCACTTGTGAGGATAAACAGAATGGGCGAGAGGGGGCAGCCCTGCCTAGTGCCATTGCTAATGGTAAAGGGCTCTGACAGCATTTCATTTGCCTTAACTTTTGCTGAGGGGTGCGCGTATAGGCTAAATATACGGATTATCATATTGGGGCCAAATCCCAGAGATCTCAGGGTTTCCTTCAGGAAGTCCCAGCTTATGCGATCGAATGCTTTTCTGATGGGATTTTGTTATGTTTAGCAAAAGATGCTAGAGTAACTGCCCTGATGGTGTTATCTCTTGCCTCCCTCCCTGGGACAAATCCTACTTGGTCAGTGTGAACGAGAGTATTCAGAATCTTATTAATACGGTTAGCTAAGATCTTGCCCAGGATATTGATATCTGTGTTGAGGAGGGAAATAGGTCTGTAGCTGCTCGGATCAGTAGGGTTATTATTCGGTTTTAGAATCACTGAGATATGTGCCGTTAGCATATCTGATGTAAGTGTATATTTATCGTCTAGAGTGTTAAATAGCCATAATACATTTGGGGCCAGAATTTTCCTGAAGGACTTATAATAGGTGTTTGAGGAGCCGTCTGGGCCAGGAGCTTTCCCTGTAGGTAAGTCACGGATCACCCTAAGTACCTCTACTAGTGATATTGGTTCCTCCAAAGCATTCCTCTGCAGGGATTCAATTTTGGGTAAGTCCGCTATCCCTATGTATTATCAAATTTGTTCTAACCAGTTAGGTGTATTACCATTATCAAGATTATATTGTTTTGCATAAAATTTACTTAAATAGTCAGCAATCTGCTTACTGTCATGTATACATTTGTTGTCTGGGGTCACCAACTTGGGTATTTGGGATCTGAGTGTCTGGGCCCTCAACAATTTTGCCAAGAGTGGACCTGCCTTCATATGCATATAATTTCCTAATATTAAGAGCCTTTCTTTGAGCCTCTTTGATCAATATATTATTAAGGTCCTGTCTAACCTGTAGTAGTAGAGTATAAGTTGGAGAATCTGATGGGGTGTTTTTATGCCTAAGTTTTGGGTTATGAAGCTGTTGTAAGAGCGCAGCAATGTTCTTATTATATGTTTTCCTCCTAAACGCTGAGTGTTTGATGCATTCTCCTCTTAGTACAGCTTTATGGGCTTCCCAGATTGTGCTTGGACTCATGTCCGGCATGGCATTAATGCTGAAGTATTCACTTAGTGTTTTTGTAAGGGATTCCAATATGGATGGGGAGTGTAGTAGGGAATCATCTATTCTACATAAAAAGGGAATAATGGGGTGGTTGGGCCATCTCAGGTCAATACTTATTAGAGAGTGATCAGACCAGGAAGTAGGTTGAATGTCAGAGTCTTTAACTAAGGAGAGGTGCTTTCTGTCTATTAGCAAGTAATCTATTCTCTTGTAGACTGTCCACGGATGGGAATAAAAAGTGTAGTTTCTTTGAGTATTGTGTTGTACTCGCCAAATGTCTATTAGCCCCAGCAGTGTGACAGTCGTATATCGTGTTTGGTGCCCTCATTTGCGATTGGGGGTTACCTGAGGATGTGTCTAGTTTGGGATCAAGAGTTATATTTAGATCCCCATCCAATATCAGGGGTCCCTTCCTATTATCCACAAGCATTGTTAATAACTGGCAGTAGAATTTGGATTTATTGGTATTGGGGGCATATACGTTCACCAGAGTTACTGGATTGTTAAAAAGGGAGCATATCAGGATTCTACCCTCATCGTCCATAACTTTGTTTGACAATGTGAATTGGATATTTTTATGGAAAAGGATGCCCACCCCATTTTTTTTCCTGGTAGAGAGGGAATTAAAAAACCCCAGGGGGTAAGTTTTAGATGAAAATTTTGGTTCGGCAGCCTTTAAAAAATGGGAATCTTGTACAAGATAATTGAGTCTTTGTGCTTAGCAAAGCAAAGGGCAACTGAACGCTTAGTGGGCGAATTGAGGCCCTTTGTGTTTTGTGATATTATGGTGAGTGTTGGCTCAGTCATGAGCGTCTGTGTAGCTGTACCCAATGCATATGTAACAGATCTCTTACCTGCTGTCGGTGGTCAAGTGATAATTTTGCAAGTTCCCACAAAGGACCAGTGAGGCATAAGGACAGGGAGAGGGACAGGAGATGAGGCAGTGCAACAATGCTTTTATGGTGAATACTGTGCCGACAATCAAAAGAACACAATTAACAACATAACATAACATGATCAAAACCTTGATCTTAAAATTTTTTATGAATAACATCTGAATAGTAATAGTCGGGATATTAAAAAAACAAAAAACAAAAATGTTATATCCCTAAAACACAAAATAACTGGTTGCACCAGGGCTACCAGTGAAGGGGTAATGAACCTCTAGTCAGAGTAGGTACCGACCTTGTCTCGGGAGTTGGTCGTATCAGAGGGGGGGGACTAAATGAGTGCTAATGTAGCTAATGGCCAGTATATTTAAGTTTTTTGGTCAGTCTCATGAAATACTTATGGAGTATAGTCCAAAACCAGTTGGAAATGACGGGGTCATATGTCCATTCTGATTGTTAGACTGTGAAAAGTTTCTAGCTTTGCTTTCCAGTAGGAATTCTCAGGTTTGGTCCACTTCTCAACCTTTCTGGCTTCGTGTGGAAGGAATTGCATTCCTCCTTTTTTTTGGAATTGTAGACCATTCAGGATGCTGCGGTCTAGGTGGGAGGTTTGGGTGGGTTCTGTCTTCTTTATTACTGTCTTTTAGTGGTTGAGGAATTCCCAGCTGTACAAAAGGTTTCCGGGTCTTCTGAATCTTTGTATATAAAGGTTTTGTCCCCTTTCATTACTTTTATGGCGAATGGGAAACCCCATCTGTATGGGATTTCTAGCTCTGAGAGGTGTAGGGTTAAATATCTGGCTTCTTTACGTTTTGCCAACGTAAGTGCGCTGAGGTCAGCATATATTTGTAAGGAATCTTCTCCAAACAAGATAGGAGATTTTTTTCTTGTAGCCTGAAGTATTCTCTCCTTATCCAAAAATTTGTGGCAACACAAGACAATGGCCCATATTTATCAAGCTCCGTATGGAGGTTGAAGGGCCGTGTTTCTGGCGAGTCTTCAGACTCGCCAGAAATACAAGTTATGAAGCAGCGGTCTAAAGACCGCTGCTCCATAACCCTGTCTGCCTGCTCTGAGCAGGCGGAAAGGAATTGCCGGAAATCAACCCGTTCGAGTATGATTGGGCTGATTGACACCCCCTGCTGGCAGCCGATTGGCCACGAGTCAGCAGGGGGCGGCGTGGCACCAGCAGCTCTTGTGAGCTGCTGGTGCAATGTTAAATGCGAGAGCGTATTGCTCTCAGCATTTAGGTCTTGCCGCAAGACCTATGATAAATAGAGGCCAATGTATCTATGGGGGGGCTAAAGGGGGGTCTTGGCCCTTAATGCACGGTGGGCCCTATCTATTGGAATTTTGTCATCTGCTTTCAGTTGCAGAAGTTATTTGAATAGGTTTTGTAGGTAGGATGGGATTTGTGCAGGTTGATTTTGTTCAGGCACCCCTCTGATACGGAGATTTTGACGACGGCCCCTATTGTCAAGATCTTCTACCTGTGCTTGCAATTGCAATATGATGGAGTTCTGTTGTTCCAAGGCAATAGCCATGTTGTCAGAGGTCTTAGATGTCTCCTCAATCTGCTCCTCCAAGTGGAGAACTCTGTGACCCAGTGCATTTACTTCTCGTTTCACTTCTGCCAAACCCTCTTTTATAGTGTTATTCATTTGGGCCATGAAATACTTGAGATTATCTTTGGTAGGCAGAGAGCTGAGGTCTGCTTTGGTGACATTTGTAGCTTGATCCTCTATGATAGATGCAGTGTATTCTGTGTTATCCATATTGTCTGTTGTTGCTGGATCTGCATTTCCAATGCTTGGCCCTTCAAGGGGTTTGAAAAAGGCATTACATTTTTTCCCTTGTGCGGTTACTGACTTAGCTGTTTTATCCCCTTTAGGTTTGTTCTATGCCGCCATGTTGGAGTTATTAAAGGTAATGTCTTAACCGAGTACAAGCTTCTCAATCAGGGTTCTGGTAAACGTATTAGATAATATATGCAGTCTCTTAAAAGAAAAAGATATTCATCCCACTCCTCCCACAATATATTTGCAAAGTACCTGTGGCCCTGGTGTGCAAGGCCCAATCCTCAAACGCACATGGGGCTTCAGTCAGCTGTCTAAGTATTTATTTATTTTTACTGTGCATACAGGACGTTGTGCCATTTAGTAAGGTATATGACGGTTCTGAAATTGCAGTAGTAATGATAGGCTATGATTATTGAATAATGGTGGCTGCAATTGTAAAACTCCCATCCAGTTCAGCAGGCCGCCCCCCAAGTGAATAAACTTTTCGGTTATCACTTTGTTATATAGGCTATCTGAGACATAGTTTATACTTGCTTTTAGGTGTTCCCAGCGTTTTCAGATGCTGTTGTGTCTTGCTGTGGGTTCCGTAAGCATTCTAGGGTCTTGTTCTGCAGTCAGGGCTATCGTGCGTAGCTGTGTTTTCCACTACTTGAGAGTGGGGAGTGTCATTGCTGGGCCGCAGCTTTATCCTTATAGCCTGGTTTTCAGCTCCGTTTGCGTTCTTATGCAAAATTAGGACTGCTTCTTAGTTAAATCGCAATTTTCCATGCTTTTACATTGTTCAGTGGCCAGGATGGCTCCCGCTCAGACCCTCTACAGAGATTAGTGGCTCCGGAGCATCACACAAAAGCGCCATGTTCCTCCTTGGCTGGCTCCACACCCCCAACACTTTATTTCTTTAACGTTCTTGAAGCATTGATAACAAAAGAACAAGTTACACAATGACAAAGTAGTGGGTACACTAATCAATTCACAAGCTTATATCCAAATAGGTAGTCAAGATATATGTACATTCACAATAATTAACAAAATACTTCTGAGTAAAATACCTATGTC
The DNA here is from genome assembly GCF_027579735.1 of Bombina bombina. Lineage (NCBI taxonomy): Eukaryota > Metazoa > Chordata > Amphibia > Anura > Bombinatoridae > Bombina > Bombina bombina. The sequence goes on along the minus strand of NC_069500.1, from coordinate 1,060,141,138 downwards.
CCATGCTCCAATTTTTATAACATATTAACATAAAAAGATATCTTAACCACAACAAAACATCAGCACAAATGAAAAATAAATAAATAAAAAAACAGGTCCAAAACTTGAATCACACACTCAAAGGGGCTTCCCCTTCACCACTAGCTATATGGGTCTGAAAACACCATTTCCCTCGTTATTGTTCTTCTACAATAAATACTGAGGAAGAAAAGGGTGACATTATATAGTGTTGCAATGGTAAAGGTAATGTGAGAATAAAAACCTCCCATTTAAGAAAGAAACCTTTTATACAAGTACGCATTTCTCCTTTAACATCTGCCTGCTCTGTTCTCAATTGTTTATACACCTGGTTGTGTAAAGCTTCTTAAGTGGGAGGAGCACATGACACCCACTGCAACAGAATAAGTTTCCTAGCCAGCAACAAGAAAGTATTTACAAATTTGGAGTGGTTACCCATTTCCCATTCTCCAGCTGCTGAGCCAAAGGCTTTATGGCTATATCAAACAACAAGAGTGATAGTGAACCCCACTGACCAGTACCACTTTTTAAAGCAAATGTATTAGAAATCTATTTATTCACAAACAAAGCGACTTTAGGTTAGATATACAATTTTTCTACTAGAGCAGGAAACTCACATTGAATCCAAAGACATATAATATGCAAAACAAATGTGGCCATTCCACCTTGTCAAATTCATTTTTGGCATCTAAAGCTAGAAGACAGGCATCCAACAGCTCACCAATCCCCCCCTTCCCCTTTGGTTAATAGTTTGTAATCACTGTTAAGCAATGATATGGGACGGTACTAACTTTGGAGCTCCGGATCTCTACCCAACTTTGGAGGACGCATATAGTGGCATCTGTAAAGAGATCAGCTGGCCTCTCATCAGTTTAGAGGTATGTAGTAAAGAGGTCAGCCAGAATGGGGGCGTCTTCTGAGGCAGTTTATAGTATTCTATGGTCAGGCCATCAGGACCCTGCCATATTGCCCGCAGCATATTTCTGATAGCTACCAAATCCTCTTTAGTTGAAATTCAGGGCATTAATTCAATCTACCTGTTTTGGAGTTATTTTAGTCATTCTCACTCTGTCCTAAAACCTGGTACTAAGCCTCATTGGATTTATGTATAACTCTTAATAATAGGCCCAAAACGCTTCTGCAATCTCAGCCGTGGTCAATTTATGCTCCCCTTTTATCTTTAAAGCGGAGACATATGACTTGGGGGAATATCTTTTAACCAGTTTTGCATGAAGCTTGCAAGTTTTACTCTGGTAGCGATAGAATTTCCCTTGTACATTAACCCTATATGCTTCGTCTAAAGATGCAAAGCATTTCCTTTCCCTTTCCTTTTTTTGGTGTAATTTGCTTCCCTATTTTAATTGGTGGGGTTAGTTTAATATTCGCTATATGCAATCATCACTTGACTAGCTAACAGTGCTGAGGTTTGATTGATGTTACCTTTCATCACAGCCTTGGAAGAATGCAAGTAAATATCCAGCTTTTCTCACCATGATCCATTTAGGGTATCATAATCATTCCACTTTGCTTGTAGGCAGGATTTACTGGTTATGAACAAGGAAGTGAGGGAATCTCCATCTTACACTACTAGTCTTACCTCTATTCATATTTAAACATAATCATATGGGACAAGATCCGAAATAACAATTTTGGAGATACCCATGTCCAATATATAACTGTTAACTAACGGCTAAATAAAAAATAATCAATTTGGGTGTGATGTATTTTCGATATGCATGTGTAGTGCCCACTGCCATGGTTCCCAAGTTTCCACCCATCTATTAAGTGGGTGCATGGGAAGCAGCATCTTGAAATCTATATAATGGTATATGCTGTGCTACATTAAAATCTCCCCTAAAATCAGAAGTGCATCAGCCACAAAAAGGAGGGTTGACTAAAAAACTTCAACCACAAATTCTTTTAGTTATTATCTTGACCCCATACATTCATTTGAAAAATAAAGTACACCCTCTTTGAGTTCTATGGTTTTACATATCAGGACATAATAACCATCATCTGGTCCTTAGCAGGTCTTAAAATTAGATAAATACAATCTCAGATGAACAACAACACATGGCATATTACACTGTGTCATTATTTATTTAACAAAAAGAAAGCCAAAATGGAGAAGCCTAAAATTAAGTACACCTTATGATTCAATAGCTTATAGAACCATCTTTAGCAGCAATAACATGAAGTAATCATTTTCTGTATGACTTTATCAGTCTCTAACATCGTTGCTTCAGTTCATTGAGGTTTGCGGACATTCATTTATGCACAGCTCTCTTAAGGTCCGCCACAACATTTCAATCGGGTTGAGGTCTGCACATTTACTGGGTCATTGCAACACCTTGATTATTTTCTTTTTCAACCATTCTGTTGTAGATTTGCTGGTGTGCTTGTCCTGTTGCATGAGCCAATTTCGGCCAAGCTTTAGCTGTCGGACAGATGGCCTTACATTTGACTCTAGAATACTTTGGTATACAGAGGAGTTCATGATCAACTCAATGACTGCAAGGTGCCCAGGTCCTGTGGCTGCAAAAAACCCCAAATCACCCCACCTCCACTACTGTGCTTTACAGTTGGTATGAGGTGTTTGTGCTGATATGCTGTGCTTGGTTTGGCACTGTTCATTATTGCCAAACATCTCCACTTTGGTCTTGTCTTTCTAAAGAACATTGTTTTAAGTCTTGTGGTTTGTTCAGATGCAACTTTGCAAACCTAAGCTGTGCTGCAATGTTCTTTTTAGAGAGAAGAGGCTTTCTCCTGGCAACCCTTCCATACAAACCATATTTGTTCAGTGTTTGTTTACGATGCTGAGGCCTGTAGAGTCTGAGATGTAATTCTTGTTTTTTCTTGCAATTTCTCTGAGCAATGTACAGTCTGACTTTGTGGTAAATTTGCTGGGACATCCACTCCTGGAAATATTGGCAACTGTCTTGAATGTTTTCCACTTGGGAATAATCTTTATCACTGTAGAATGATGGCCTTGTAACTCTTCCCAGATTGATGGGGCAGCAACAATTGCTTCTCTAAGATCATTATTGATGTCCTTCCTCCTTGGCATTGTGTCAACACACACCTGGATGCTCCAGACAAGCAAACTTCTAAAACATAAGCTTTTATGAAGGGGGTCACACTTGCTGATGATCAATTAATCAAGGGCATTTGATTAGCAGCACTTGGCTGCTACTTAGCCTCTTAATGCCTATGGAAGCAGTAAGGGTGTACTTAGTTTTTCACACATGGCTTCTCCATTTTGGCTTTATGTTTGTTAAATAAATCATGACATGGTGTAATATGTCATGTTTTAAAACCTGCTAAGGACCAGATGACGTATGTCCTGATACGTAAAACTATAGAATTCAAAGAGGGTGTACTTTCTTTTTCACCTGACTGGATATTGCACAGAATGTAGGGTACATCATATATCAAAACCTTCAAAATAATAGTTGTCCTTCACTATCTATCTATGTTTTCTGAATGGATATGGGAATACCTTTTTTAGAGATGATAACTACAATTCTTTCTTCTGGTATTTAGTATACATATTATCTCTCCTACCCAAACTTTCCCTGTGTGAAGATGCATTCAATCAATAAAGGATAAGGGACCTCTAAGCTGGGGAGGTTATGCCCCCCACATTCCATGATATTAACTGAACAGCAGAAAACTCATTTGACATGACAGTGACTTAGGAAACAGTAACATCAGGTATATATCCAATATCATATAATATATACAGAGAGAACAAATGAGTGAACATCACCCAAAAACACTTCAACACCAGATTTAATGTACTATACCCCAAGATGAGTACAATACACCATTTAATCAGATGTCTTTTACGGAAGAAAGTAATTGGTTGGATACAGTTGCTACTGTGGTGAGTGCAATGATTCTGGTGGTATGTTTAAAGAGGCTTCATACCTTAAACACAAAAATTCACAACTAACAAAACAATCAGTAACAAGTCTCAAGGCCATGTCAGTGTGCATAAATAAGGTTCCACACTGGAGATTCCTGATCACGGTTTGTTACATAATTAAGCAAGTCTCCTAGCTCCTCAGGGGGGGTCTTGAGGCAACTCATATAACATAACCAACAGTCTTCTTTGTGTCCCCAAAGCATACTGGCATTCACAAATAATACGCAATAGGGGAGATTTGAGTTCCAAAAAAGCTACTGGAAAAAGTCCCCAAGGACCCTACACCCCATGTGCTGTTTCCTAGCCAGATATTGTTGTATTTCTTTGGGTAAATTGAAGAATCTGGTTCCAGAGGAATTCTGAAGCATGAGCCGTGCTGGGTACTTTAATGATACACGTTTCCCTTCTCAATACATTTTGGAGCAATAGGGTGCAAATTCTTTTTTCTTCCTGGCAACATCAGCCAAGAAATCCTGAAAGATCAATAGTCTATTGCCTTGGAACTTCAGCTCTCAAAGTTGAAGGTATGCCTCAGTATAGCAGTCTTCTCCTGGTTATCTAGGAGCTTGGCCATTACTTGTCCAGGGCCCTTTTGGTCTGGTGGTAAACATTTAGGATCCACAGGGTGGGCTCTTTCTGTAACTTTCAGGAGAGCCCCCTGTGGAATGTTAAGCAATTTTGGCAACTGATGTTGTATACAGTTCATTACCTCTTTGTTTAATACTGGTTCAGGCACGCCAACAATCCTGAGGTTATTTTGCTGTGAGCGATTTTCTAAGTCCTCCACTCTTTCTTGTAGAGTCTCAACTTGCCACTGCAGCACTGTCAGAGTATTCTATGTCTCATTGTGCTTGTCTTTAATATCGGAGATACTCTGCTCAGCCTGCTCTAGGTGGTTCGAGAATTGTCTGTCCTCATTTAAGTCACTTTCACTGCTTGCTCACCCCACTGAAGGCTCAAATGCAAAGGTGATAGCAGGATGGGGATTCTCCACTGACGTACTTCTCTTGGCAGTGGGGAATCTGCTCCCTACACAACAACAGGCTAGATTAGGGATTTCTAGCAGCTACAGACAATGTTAGAAGGACCAAGGAGAGCATTCGTAGAGCTCCTGAAGCTCCAGGGATAGCTTTTACTGTGCACAGAGTATATGGATATATGCACTGTTCACACTTATTCAAACACTTTACATGCTCGGAGAGCTGGCAGTATAAAGTATTTGTCAGGGATGATTTGTTATCATGTAAAATGTTATTTTCAATATATTTAAATTGTGCTCTCCCATAGTCCAGACACATGTTTTTAAAGACTTTCTGTACCTTTAATAATCATTTCTGTGGAATATATATATATATATATATATATATCCACATATATCTTCTAAGTTACGAAAACTTTAAATCAAACCTATTATAAATATTGAAACAACCCTTCCTTTTTTTTTATACAAGAATGAACCGGACATTAACTATATGGGTACAGTAGAATGGCTAATACTCACCATACTATTGTTTCACCCTCCCCCCCCCCCCCGTGTACCTGCAGCTCTTTTTAAAGCTGTTGTCTTATTTTAACTCATTACAGAGACCAGTTGGTAAAGCTCTGCATTTTATACAGTGCACCACCATCTTGTAGTTTGTGCATTGTTTTATACTGTAACATAAGCAGTGCACTTATAACTGGCGTTTTGACAGCTGTACCTTTCACTTCAGTTTAGCTCACATAATAGAATGCAGACGCATACTTTGTTATTTTTTTGCACAGTTTAAACGTTGCATAACAAATATAAGCTCCAAGATGATGGCGCCCTGTGTAACGATGCAGAGCTTCACTAATACTTGCAAGGGGTTAAAATAACAGGCATAAGAGGAAAAAAATAGCATGCTCCGTTTTAATCACGAACAAGAAAGAGCAGCACCACCAATTTCATTAACAGATTTATTCAGCTCATACAGCCAGACCACAGGGAAAACGACGTTTCGGAAATTAGTCCTTAGTCATGTATGAATACACCTGTAATAATCTCACCTTAAATACCTAACTAAGCCCCACCCCCAAATACACCTTAAATACCTTAGATACTGCCACCTAATGGACTCTCATTATATTTCAAAAATCATTTAAAGAATCCCACATATTATCACTTGTTTACAACAATACAAGACAATAAAACATAACAACAAAAGAACAGAAAAATCGAAGTCTATATATATATATATATATATATATATATATATATATATATATATATATATAGAGAGAGAGAGAGAGAGAGAGAGAGACATCATATATTCTACATCATAGACATATGGATAAGTCAAATTCTCTATTCATTCCCTTTGGGAACATAGTCCCAAGTTTTCTGATCCAAAAGGCTTCCCTCACTTTAAGGATCTTCTTCCGTTTTAATACAATTTGCATTTATATATTATATATATATAAAATATATATAAAATATTATATATATATATATATATATATATATATATATATATATATATATATATATATACAATATAATATAATATTGAAATTAAAATCCACAAAGTTTGTTTTAGCATACCCTAACCAAACTTTGCAGATTTTTATTTGAAAAAAAAAATGGAGACTGACCATCTCCCATTGGTTAAAGCACTCCACCTTAACTCAGGTGTACTCACGACAGTGCATTGGAGTTGTATTTCTAAAGTCAGGGAATCTCATCTATACTATAATCGTGTTTGTAACTTGTCCGTCGCCAGTTGCGCACGCATCCTCAAAGGAATAATATGGATACAAAAAAATCTCTGCACAAAGGAGCACTCACGATTACCTCGTCCTGTAGTGATTGTTCCAACGGCTCCATGGAGAGAGGTCGGGAACACATTCCTTAATTCACCGAGTCACCTGGTTGGCAAAGGCAGCTTTTTCCAGCGTGACTACTAAGACGCCAACATAAAAGTTCAAATTGAAAGAGAAAATGGAAAATAGCGCACATAGGCCTAGATTTAGAGTTCGGCGGTAGCCGTGAAAACCAGCGTTAGAGGCTCCTAACGCTGGTTTTAGGCTACCGCCGGTATTTGGAGTCAGTGATTAAAGGGTCTAACGCTCACTTTTCAGCCGCGACTTTTCCATACCGCAGATCCCCTTACGTCAATTGCGTATCCTATCTTTTCAATGGGATCTTTCTAACGCCGGTATTTAGAGTCGTTTCTGAAGTGAGCGTTAGAGCTCTAACGACAAAACTCCAGCCGCAGGAAAATAGCAGGAGTTAAGAGCTTTCTGGGCTAACGCCGGTTCATAAAGCTCTTAACTACTGTACCCTAAAGTACACTAACACCCATAAACTACCTATGTACCCCTAAACCGAGGTCCCCCCACATCGCCGCCACTCGATTAAAATTTTTTAACCCCTAATCTGCCGACCGCCAACTACGTTATACTTATGTACCCCTAATCTGCTGCCCCTAACCCCGCCGACCCCTGTATTATATTTATTAACCCCTAACCTGCCTCCCACAACGTCGCCGCCAGCTACTTACAATAATTAACCCCTAATCTGCTGACCGCAAAGCGCCGCCACCTACGTTATCCTTATGTACCCCTAATCTGCTGCCCCTAACACCGCCGACCCCTATATTATATTTATTAACCCCTAATCTGCCCCCCTCAACGTCGCCGACACCTGCCTACACTTATTAACCCCTAATCTGCCGAGCGGACCTGAGCGCTACTATAATAAAGTAATTAACCCCTAATCCGCCTCACTAACCCTATCATAAATAGTATTAACCCCTAATCTGCCCTCCCTAACATCGCCGACACCTAACTTCAATTATTAACCCCTAATCTGATGACCGGAGCTCATCGCTACTATAATAAATGGATTAACCCCTAAAGCTAAATCTAACCCTAACACTAACACCCCCCTAACTTAAATATAATTTAAATCTAACGAAATTAATTAACTCTTATTAAATAAATTATTCCTATTTAAAGCTAAATACTTACCTGTAAAATTCATCCTAATATAGCTACAATATAAATTATAATTATATTGTAGCTATTTTAGGATTAATATTTATTTTACAGGCAACTTTGTAATTATTTTAACCAGGTACAATAGCTATTAAATAGTTAAGAACTATTTAATAGTTACCTAGTTAAAATAATAACAAAATTACCTGTAAAATAAATCCTAACCTAAGTTATAATTAAACCTAACACTACCCTATCAATAAATTAATTAAATAAACTACCTACAATTACCTACAATTAACCTAACACTACACTATCAATAAATAAATTAAATACAATTGCTACAAATAACTACAATTACATAAACTAACTAAAGTACAAAAAATAAAAAAGAACTAAGTTACAAAAAATAAAAAAATATTTACCAACATTAAAAAAATATTACAACAATTTTAAACTAATTACACCTACTCTAAGCCCCCTAATAAAATAACAAAGACCCCCAAAATAAAAAATTCCCTACCCTATTCTAAATTAATAAATGTAAAAGCTCTTTTGCCTTACCAGCCCTGAACAGGGCCCTTTGCGGGGCATGCCCCAAGAAAATCAGCTCTTTTGCCTGTAAAAAAAAACATACAATACCCCCCCCCCAACATTACAACCCACCACCCACATACCCCTAATCTAACCCAAACCCCCCTTAAATAAGCCTAACACTAAGCCCCTGAAGATCTTCCTACCTTGTCTTCACCATCCAGGTATCACCGATCCGTCCTGGCATCCGGTGCTGAAGAGGTCCAGAAGAGGCTCCAAAGTCTTCCTCCTATCCGGCAAGAAGAGGACATCCGGACCGGCAAACATCTTCTCCAAGCGGCATCTTCGATCTTCTTCCATCCAGTGCGGAGCGGGTCCATCTTGAAGCAGCCGACGCGGATCCATCCTCTTCTTCCGTTGTCTCCCGACGAATGACGGTTCCTTTAAGGGATGTCATCCAAGATGGCGTCCCTCGAATTCCGATTGGCTGATAGGATTCTATCAGCCAATCGGAATTAAGGTAGGAATATTCTGATTGGCTGATGGAATCAGCCAATCAGAATCAAGTTCAATCCTATTGGCTGATCCAATCAGCCAATCAGATTGAGCTCGCATTCTATTGGCTGTTCCGATCAGCCAATAGAATGCGAGCTCAATCTGATTGGCTGATTGGATCAGCCAATAGGATTGAACTTGATTCTGATTGGCTGATTCCATCAGCCAATCAGAATATTCCTACCTTAATTCCGATTGGCTGATAGAATCCTATCAGCCAATCGGAATTCGAGGGACGCCATCTTGGATGACGTCCCTTAAAGGAACCGTCATTCGTCGGGAGACAACGGAAGAAGAGGATGGATCCGCGTCGGCTGCTTCAAGATGGACCCGCTCCGCACCGGATGGAAGAAGATCGAAGATGCCGCTTGGAGAAGATGTTTGCCGGTCCGGATGTCCTCTTCTTGCCGGATAGGAGGAAGACTTTGGAGCCTCTTCTGGACCTCTTCAGCACCGGATGCCAGGACGGATCGGTGATACCTGGATGGTGAAGACAAGGTAGGAAGATCTTCAGGGGCTTAGTGTTAGGTTTATTTAAGGGGGGTTTGGGTTAGATTAGGGGTATGTGGGTGGTGGGTTGTAATGTTGGGGGGGGGTATTGTATGTTTTTTTTTACAGGCAAAAGAGCTGATTTTCTTGGGGCATGCCCCGCAAAGGGCCCTGTTCAGGGCTGGTAAGGTAAAAGAGCTTTTACATTTATTAATTTAGAATAGGGTAGGGAATTTTTTATTTTGGGGGTCTTTGTTATTTTATTAGGGGGCTTAGAGTAGGTGTAATTAGTTTAAAATTGTTGTAATATTTTTCTAATGTTGGTAAATATTTTTTTATTTTTTGTAACTTAGTTCTTTTTTATTTTTTGTACTTTAGTTAGTTTATGTAATTGTAGTTATTTGTAGCAATTGTATTTAATTTATTTATTGATAGTGTAGTGTTAGGTTAATTGTAGGTAATTGTAGGTAGTTTATTTAATTAATTTATTGATAGGGTAGTGTTAGGTTTAATTATAACTTAGGTTAGGATTTATTTTACAGGTAATTTTGTTATTATTTTAACTAGGTAACTATTAAATAGTTCTTAACTATTTAATAGCTATTGTACCTGGTTAAAATAATTACAAAGTTGCCTGTAAAATAAATATTAATCCTAAAATAGCTACAATATAATTATAATTTATATTGTAGCTATATTAGGATGTATTTTACAGGTAAGTATTTAGCTTTAAATAGGAATAATTTATTTAATAAGAGTTAATTAATTTCGTTAGATTTAAATTATATTTAAGTTAGGGGGGTGTTAGTGTTAGGGTTAGACTTAGCTTTAGGGGTTAATCCATTTATTATAGTAGCGATGAGCTCCGGTCGTCAGATTAGGGGTTAATAATTGAAGTTAGGTGTCAGCGATGTTAGGGAGGGCAGATTAGGGGTTAATACTATTTATGATAGGGTTAGTGAGGCGGGTTAGGGGTTAATACATTTATTATAGTAGCGGTGCGGTCCGCTCGGCAGATTAGGGGTTAATAAGTGTAGGCAGGTGTCGGCGACGTTGAGGGGGGCAGATTAGGGGTTAATAAATATAATATAGGGGTCGGCGGTGTTAGGGGCAGCAGATTAGGGGTACATAGGGATAATGTAAATTGCGGCGGTTTACGGAGCGGCAGATTAGGGGTTAATAATATAATGCAGGTGTCAGCGATAGTGGGGGTGGCAGATTAGGGGTTAATAAGTGTAAGGTTAGGGGTGTTTAGACTCGGGGTACATGTTAGGGTGTTAGGTGCAGACGTAGGAAGTGTTTCCCCATAGGAAACAATGGGGCTGCGTTAGGAGCTGAACGCTGCTTTTTTGCAGGTGTTTGGTTTTTTTTCAGCTCAAACAGCCCCATTGTTTCCTATGGGAGAATCGTGCACGAGCACGTTTTTGAGGCTGGCCGCGTCCGTAAGCAACTCTGGTATCGAGAGTTGCATTTGCGGTAAAAATGCTCTACGCTCCTTTTTTGGAGCCTAACGCAGCATTTTTTTGAACTCTCGATACCAGAGTTAATTTTATGGTGCGGCCAGAAAAAAGCCCACGGAGCGTTAACAGCCCATCTACCGCCAAACTCCAAATCTAGGCCTAAGACTTCCACAGGTAAAATGTGAAAAAAATGTATTTTAAATCCAAAAGGATAAAAACATGGGTCAGGTAAAAGAAAATATTCCAGGATGGTATGCAGGTACTCAAAGGAATGTTGGCTGTGCGAGGCAGGTGAATTCTTTCACCACCCTGCCATTTTTGGAATCCACCTGGATGCAGCGTAGGCAAACCCGAAGCCTTTAAAAAAAAAAAAAAACACCCCGCCGCCGGCATGAAATAACTAAAAAACACGTAACCGCCCATAAGAAATAAATATAAAAACACGTTACCGCCCACACGAAGTATAAAAAACCCCAAAAACTCCCACACAGAGTATTAACAAACACCTAAACCGTCAACCCCCACATTGCAAAACAATAAAGTAATTAACCTCTAATCCATATATAACATAATTAAAATATTAACTCCTTAACCGTCAATCACCCACATCGCAATAAACCTAATTAACCTATTAACCCCTAAACCGTAAAACCACGACATTGCAATTAACATATTTAACCTATTAACTCTTAAACCGCCAACCCCCACATTGCAATAAACCTAATTAACCTATTAACCCCTAAACCGCCAAACACCCACATTGCAATCAACCTAATTAACCTATTAACCTCAAACCCCCCACAATGCAAATAACTAATTTAATTACTAAGCCCCCTAACCTAACACCCCCTAAATTAACCCCAATTACTACTAAATAACTTTTAAAATAAAAAAACTAACATTAAATTACAAAAAATAAAAAAGTCTAACATTACAGAAAATAATAAAAAAAATAAAAAAAATTATACCTACTCCCTATGAAAATAAAAAAGCCCCGCCAAAATAAAAAAAAACTAATCTAAACTACTAATAGCCCATAAAAGGGCCTTTTGTAGGGCATTGCCCTAAGTTAAACAGCTCTTTTACTTAACTATCCATTGCCTCTAAAGGGGCATTTGTATGGGCATTGCCCTTAAAAGGGTATTCAGCTCTTTTACTGCCCTTAAAAGAGCAATCAGCTCTTTTTCAAGCCCAAAAAAACCCTAATCTAAAAAAAAACACCCAAAAATTAAAATAAAAAAGCCTAAACCTAAGCCCCAAATAGGTACTCACTGTTCCTAAAGTCAGACGGAGGTCTTCTTCCAGGCAGCTCCATCATCTTCTATCTTCATCTGGAGTGAAGGCGGCGCAGAGTGGAGGTGCTGAGTTGTCTTCCCGATGCGTGGAGATTTAGCAACGGTCCGTGGCGGTCCTCTGCGGCGTGGAGGCTCCTCTTCATGTGATCTTTCGTTGCTCACTGAAGATTGAATGCAAGGTACCCCATATTTATTGGGGTACCTTACATTCCTATTGGCTGAAATTTTGAAATCAGCCAATAGGATGAGAGCTACTAAAATCTTATTAGCTGATTTTAACAGCCAATAGGATTTCAGTAGCTCTAATCCTATTGGCTGATTTCAAAATTTCAGCCAATAGGAATGCCAGGTACCCCAAATTGATTGCGGTACCTTGCATTCAATCTTTAGTGTACGACGGACATCGGATGAAGAGGAGCCTCCATGCCAGCGAGGACTGCCGCTGCCGCCGAGGACTGCCGCCTGTGAAGACCACTGCTGAGGCTCCACATGTCGAGGAAGACAGCTCCGCACCTCTGCTCCGCGCAGCTGGTGAGGACCGCTGCTGAGTATCCACAGCTCTGCACCTCCACTCCGCTCTGCCTTCACTCCAGATGAAGATAGAAGATGATGGAGCCGTCTGGAAGAAGACCTTCTCCCCCGGACTTCAGGAACGGGGAGTACCTATTTGAGGATTAGTGTTAGGAAGTTTTGTTTTTTTTTGTTTTTTTTTTCTAAGATTAGGGATTTAATGGGCTGGAAAAGAGCTGATTGACTTTTTAAGGACAGTAAAATAGCTGAATGCCCTTTTAAGGGCAATGCCCATACAAATGCCCCTTTAGGGGCAATGGGTAGTTTAGTTTTTTTTAGTGTTTTTTTATTTTGGGGGGTTTGGTGGGTGGGGGGTTTTACTGTTAGGGGGGATTTAGTAATTTTTAAATGTGAAAAAGCTGTTTAACTTAAGACAATGCCATACAAAAGCCATTTTAAGGGCTATTGGTAGTTTAGTATTAGATTAGGGGTTGTTTTTATTTTGAGGAGATTTTTTATTTTTATAGGGGTATTAGTTTAGGTTTACATTTTTTATTTTGGATAGCTTTGTTTATTTTTTTCTGTAATTTTACATTTTTTATTTTTGTAATTTTAGCTTTGGGGTTTGTAGTTTTTTTTTAATAGACTGCCTAGTTCTATTATAAAGAGAAAAAGCAGGAATAAAGGTAAAGGTAAACCCATAAAGGTAAAGTATATTGTAGGGTTAGGACCAGTCAACATTGGGACACCTTGTAAGTTGTTGACTGGCTAACCAGAATATGCCAAATTGTGTGACTAAGATGCCAATTTTAAAATAAAATCATAGGTGCAGGTAATTTTTGCAGCATTTAAAAATGTATTGTTTATTTGCAAGTGTGTTTTGTGTTTGCGTGTATAGATAGATAGATAGATAGATAGATAGATAGATAGATAGATAGATAGATAGATAGATAGATAGATAGATAGATATTAATAATAAAGAATTAATAAATGCCCAAAAAAGTATAACCATAATATCACTTTCTTCCATTTTTACAATATATAAAAAGGTCTTGTTAGAGAGCAGAACCTCCAGTTCTGGTGGAACCCCTACATCATAATTAGGTAGGCTCAGGAATATGCACAGTATATACAACATTGTTACAAACATAGTTCTCATCACTGCTTTCATAGTGATCAAGAAACATGAACGCTCCTTAACCTTCCTCAGTATGGTTTTACTGGAAAGGAATGAAGTCTCAACAAAGAATACCTAAAATAAAGTAGAAAACTCAAGAACAAAAGTAAATTGGATTTTTTTTCTAACATTAAATGGTCTTTGAATTCTAAAAATATATTTTTTACTTCCATGTCCCTTTACATTTATTTATCCTTTTTTAGAGTGCATGCTCAATAACAGGATGGTCTTCTATAGATGTCTCTCACAAGACCTGATGATTTAAAGGTCTCCGCTCAGTTGAGATGATCTTAGAAGTCTTGTCAGTATGATAAGGTCCCTCAAAGAATTTTAGAAACACAAATTTTACCCAGGGATATGTATGTGATGGAGGGAATCATATAGGGACTCCTATATTGCAATGTAAGGTCTAAAAAATCCCAAAGATGTTGTGACTTCTCTGCATGATGGTGAGTTTTTGATAATTGGGCTCTCAGTCAATGCTAGCAGAACTAGCACTGTGTGCCAACAATCATTTTTCAGTGGTCACATTGGGCAACCATACCAAGGTTTTCCACCCATGGCTAACCTGTCTGCCACTCAGTGACCACATATACATGCCTCTTTCTTATACTCTTTGTATACTAGGATAACATTTTACTTAAAAAAAAAGAATAGTCTTAAATATTGAATTTATTTTGCAGTCACCTAAAGCTTTTTTTTTTTTTTTTTTTTTTTTTTTATATATAAAGTTTTTATTGAACAGGTTCATAAAACATGACATAAGATACACAGTACAAAGTATAATAGTGTGCTATTAAATTCCATCTGATTGCTATTACAGGTTATGAACATGCAGCTTCTGCTGTGTATCCGTAAGGACAAGAAAAAAGAGAAAAGAAAATCTATTATATATAAACCGCATAGGCCTCTAAATAGGCCAACTTTAGCATCTTGTCCAGTTATATTTGAGGGAACCTTTTTCAAAATAATTAAATAAGAAAAAAAAAAAAAAGAAAGAGGGGGAGGAAGGGGAAGAAAAGGGGAAGAAGAAAAAAGAAAAAAGAAAGAAGAGAAAAGGAAGAGGATAACCGTAGTGATGTAGAAGGGGTGAAGCAGTAGAGGGGAGAGAAAGAGGAGAAACATAGGAGGAAGTATAAGAAGAAGAGGGGAAATCCAGAAGAGTGGGTAGTGAAGTAATCTCTCCAATATCACCTGTCCCATAGCATAATGTAACATCATTGGTCAGAAGCTCGAGTAAGGTCGAAATTATGTTGGTATCTGCAGTGATTCCCAATAAAGTTTTATATTTAAAAACATGTCATGTCTATTTCGTGTAAGATAAGAGTATTCTTCCAAAAGAATAAGTTCTTGTGTTCTAGCTGCCCACTCCGTAATTGTTGGGACATTTTGGGATTTCCATTTTCTGGCAATTAGGGATTTTGCTCCATTTACGCAAATTTGAAGTAGGGAAAGTCTAAGTTTACAGGAGATCCTAGGCCTAGCGTTAAACAGTATGATCATTGGGTTAAAATTAAATGTAGTACCTAGTAACGGGTGTAATATCTTTTCTAAGGAGTCCCAAAAGGTCCGCAGGCTAGGGCACGACCACCATATGTGCGATAAAGTTCCCTCACCCCCACACCCCCTCCAGCACAGAGAAGAAACCTCAGGGTATATCATTTTCAGTCTGACTGGTGTCATATACCACCTTGAAAGAATTTTATAGTTCATTTCGAGGATCTGGGAAGAAGACGACGTTTTGCCAGTAAATTCAAACAATTTATACCAGTAATCCGGTGTAATGTCTTGGTGCAATTCTTCCTGCCAGGATTGAGTGTATGTCGGTAATGTTCTATGTACACAATGGTCTATAATTCGCCTCGACATAGCAAGAGTTCCTCTTGAGGTAATGGCAGCTCTGCAAAGCGTTTCAAATGGGGTGAGAGAGCGTGTAAGCTGAGAGCTATGTGGGGAAACTCGCAACAGATTTTGCAATTGGGAGTATTTCAACCAGTTAGTAAATGTACCTTCCAGAACTTCAGATAAGTCTTGTCTCGGCCTAAGTTTCCCCTGGGAAAGAAAATCCACCAGTGGAGATGAAAACCCCAACTCTTTATAGTGTATGTCCCCCGTTGAGAGATGGATGCCTAATAGTAATTCAGTGTTTTGGAAAATTGGTGTCATGGGCGAGTGGGGTGTGGATATGCCTTTTATATGGGTAATTATTGTATCCCAGGTACGAAAGATGTGTCTATACAGAGGGGATGATCTAGCTCTAGTTGGGCGATATTTATCCTGCAGCCAGCAAATTGGGCCTACTTTGGGAGTTTTCAGGATATGCGTGTCTAGGGGGATCCATGCCTTGTCTTGAGAGCTATTGTGCCAATTTAGTATACGTTGTAGTACGTTAGCCTGATAATATCGGAGTATATGGGGAGTACCCAACCCACCATCTCTCCTAGATCTATATAGATTTTGCCTAGCCACCCTCGGTTTTTGTCCTCCCCATATAAAATCGTTGAGGATAGATTGGAGCTGTTGGAGAAAGGTATTGGGGAGATGGATAGGGATAGTCTGCAATAAATAAAGTATTCGAGGCAACAATGACATTTTCGTGATTTGGTTTCTGCCCCACCAAGAGAAACATTTATTTCGCCAAGATTGGCAGTCCCTCGATATTTCTTGTAAGAGCGGTGTGTAATTGGATTTAAATAGGGATGTCAGTCGTGGTGTGACGTTAATACCTAAATATCTGATGTGATCACTGTTTAGTTGATATGGACAGACCTGTGCCAGATTTGAAAACTTATGGGCGTTCATTGTAATATTTAGAATGTTAGATTTCTGGTTATTAATCAGGAAGTGGGAGAGGCTCCCAAAACGGCGAAATTCGGTCAGTACGGCCGGTAGAGATATACTAGGATTAGATAAAGACAGCAGTATGTCATCAGCATATAAGCTTATTTTATAATTGTTGGGGCCTACGGCTATCCCAGTGATGTTAGTATTTAGCCTAATGTGGGATGCTAGGGGTTCCATTGCAATGGCAAATAATAGCGGGGACAGTGGGCACCCCTGCCGCGTACCATTATTTATTTGAAAAGACTCTGACAAAATGCTATTTACCCTGATTCTAGCTGTGGGATTACTATATAGACTGAATATCCTGTTAATCAATTTATCTCCAAACCCATATCCAGTCAACACCGAGCGAAGGTATACCCAGTTCAGCCTATCAAACGCTTTTTCCGCGTCGGTTGAGGCCAGGACCATCTCAATATTAGAGGTTGTAGCAAAATCGATCAAATGGAGCGTCCTAATTGTATTATCCCTGGCCTCCCGACGCGGAATAAAGCCCGCCTGGTCTGTGTGGATAATATGAGGCAACAACTTACTAAGTCTAGTTGCCAGTATCTTGGCATATATTTTAGCGTCCGTATTTATGAGGGATATAGGTCTGTAGCTGCCTGGTTCAAGTGGAGACTTCCCTGTTTTATGAATTAATGTAATGTGGGCCGATAAAAAATCTGTGGAAAAAGATCCGTGTTCGTCTATTGAATTAAATAGTCTAAGCAAGTGTGGCAGTAATATATTTTTAAATGTTTTGTAATACAAATTGGAAAAACCGTCGGGTCCCGGGCTTTTTTGCGTTGGGAGAGATTCAATGGCCTTTATGATTTCCAAAGGGGCAATGGGTTCATCTAAGCTTGCGGCCTCCTCCTTCGAAATCTTAATTAAGTCAGCCTCCCTAACATATGTATTCATATCGATAGTCTCTTCGGGGGAGTCTATTGGTGGTAAATTATATAGTTTACTGTAGTAGTCATGAAATGTTGAGGCAATTGACTTACTATCTTGTATCTCCTCACGATCTACGTTATATAGTTTTTGGACATAGGAGTTAAGCGTTCTTTGGCGTAAAGCTCTGGCTAATAGCCTTCCGGCTTTGTTTCCTTCTGAGAAATATAATCTCTTTAGATAAAAGGCTTGTCTTTGGGCCTCTTTTTGTAACTGGGTATTAAACTTATTTCTTGCAAGGGCAAGGTCTCGATTTATGATGGGATCTAAAGGGTGCTGGAAATGGGCGTGCTCAAGGGTCGATAATTGGTGTTCAAGCGTGCTATAGTCTGACTTCCTACGCTTAGTAAGAAATGCTTTGTGTTTGAGAAAAATGCCCCTTATTACCGCCTTGTGTGCATCCCATAGGATACTGGGAGTGATAGAATCAGTCATATTTATTCTAAAATACTCATTCAGGGCTTTAGAGATTTGTTCTATAAATATTGGATCTTTTAAAAGTGTTTCATCCAGTCTCCAGATGTATTGGGAGAGTGGAGCCGAGGGCCAAACAACGGTGAGCGTGACCATAGAATGGTCCGACCAGGGAGTTAGAGAAATAGTGGTGGAGTCTATAATGTGTAAGCTAAGTTGGTTTACTAAAATGTAATCTATTCTAGACCAGGACCTATTCGGGTGCGAGTAAAATGTGAACTCTTTCTTCTGGGGATGCTGCAACCTCCACACGTCTACTAGGGAGTGGGCTGATAAATTGGTATTAATGCTTTGTAATGTGGATATGGGGATCCCACTCCGTCCGTGAGAGCAGTCGAGCAAAGGTGACAGAGCTACATTAAAGTCGCCTGCGTAGATAACAATTCCCCTAGTAGCAGGCAAGTATCTGTCCAAGGTCTGCCTAAAAAACTTAGCTTGTGCTCTATTGGGGGCATACACATTCACCAGTGTAACCGGTTGATTATATAGAGTTCCCTGTAAGATAAGAAGTCTACCCTCTTTATCCTGTTGTTTGGCAGTTAGTTGAAACGGTAATCTCCTATTTAAGAGAATGCCTACTCCATTTGTTTTACTGTCGTTATGAGAGAAATAGCCGAGAGGGTATGTGCTGGAGGAGAGTGCGGGAGCCCCCTCGCGACTAAAGTGTGTCTCCTGAATAAAGATAATGTCGCCCCCCAGCCTGCGAAACCAATTCAGGGCTACTGACCTTTTTGTTGGAGAATTAAGGCCTTTGACGTTTTGGGAAAAAATTTTTAGTTTAGGGAGGGACATAATAATCTAAAGGTCTGAGCAGCATAGAGGGGCTAGAACTTACTGGAATTAAAGGGTGTACCTGCATGTCTATAGATTCCCATCTCTGGGATGAGGGGTACTTACTGTGTAACCGAGCTTCTGGTGGCCAAAAATGATGTGCATGAATGGTACATATAATGCAACAGATAATACAGAGATTGGTATGTCGAAAGATCCTCTGGGGGTAGAGAAAAAGGTGATTATTGAGAGAAAGAGAGAGAAGAAGAGGGAGAAAAAGTAAATAAATAACAAAAAACAAAGACATTACAGTAAAATACAAACCTAACCTACCTACAGCAATTGAAAAATGGCTCAAGAACATTGAGCTATAGGTCAGGGCTAAAACTATTCTGTTCTAAATGCAAACATATAGGAGAACATAACATTCTTAACAAATATAATCTCCATCCTCTTAAATCTTACTGCCACCTAACAGTGCAGATCTAAAATTAAAAGTGTAAGATAACTAAACTAAACAATGTCAAAATAAAAGTAAAACTGCAATAAACATCACTTTGTGGTCAACTAGCAATGCTAGATGGAGACGGCTAGAGGGTATTGGGTCATCATACCACCTTAGCAAAAAAAAAGAAAAAAAAGGTATTTTCTGGCTTATAAGGCTGTGTCCATCTATTCTAAAGTACTATTACCACATAGTCGTCCACATATAGGAAATACTGTTCATAGGTAGGTCGCCCCCTGTGGAGCATCAAGATGAGGTAGAAAAGGAAACACCTTTCTAGAAGTAAAGTGGTGGAAAAAGTTCAGATAAATACTAAAGGACCTCAGGTAGGTGTTTGTTGAGCATCATCTTGGCCTGAGAAGGGGGTAGCAACAGTCTTGTCTTTTCTCGATCTTTTCCGGTTGACTGTGGTCCAGCCCAATCTTTGGGGTCTGGGGGTATGGGTGTCTTGTTGATCCTGATCAGGCTTGGATTCATTAAGTTTGGGAAGGGTAGGTAGAGGTATGTTCAATTGTTTACAGAAAGGTTCAATATCTTCCAGCGATCTATAGGTGAATGTCTGTGAGCCCCGAATCACCCTAAGGCAAAACGGGAAACCCCATCTATAAGGTATCTTCAGTGTTTGTAGATGTTGTGTTAAGTACCTGGCCTCTCTCCTTTTACCAAGTGTGATAGGGCTTACATCTGCGTATACCTGTAGATGACTATCTTCAAAGCAAATGTTCTGTTTTTTCCGAGCTGCAGTGAGGATCAGTTCCTTGTCTTTGAAGAGTTGAAATTTTAAAATCACATCTCTTGGCGGATCCGTAGGTTTCGGGGGTGGTCTGAGTGCCCTGTGGGCCCTATCTAGTGGGATAGAAGGTAATTCAGATTCATCAGTAATATGCTGAAAGATTTTTTGCAGGTAATCCTCAAGTTGAGGGGGGAGGATAGTCTCTGGGATACCCCTAATCCTAAGGTTTTGACGTCGCCCCCTATTGTCCAGATCTTCTACATGGGTTTGGAGGTTGTCTATAGTGACACTCTGTTGGTACGCCTGTCTGGAAAGTAATTCAAGCTCTGAGTTGATGTGGTCAGATCCTTCCTCCAAGTATTCCATTCTATCCCCTAGATCATTAATGTCCTTCCTGACCTCTTTAAGGCCATCCTTGATGAGTTGACTGACCTGTGATAGCAGTGCAGCAAAGTCATCTTTGGTGGGTAAAAAATTTAAATCTGCCCTTGTGAGTGGTCTGGTGTTTCTAGAGGACGTTTGAGATTGTATTGATTCATCAGAGTCACTCATGTTATCTTGCATTTCAGCTGCCGGCCCAGGGGTGGCTTCTAAGGGCTTAAAAAATTCTTTTAGCATAGATGGGTTTTGCATGTTTTTTAGGCTCTTACTGCCTTTAGGTGCTTTTTTCTGTCCTTTAACAGACATCTTGCAGCGTCTGGAGTAGGTATGAAAGGTCTATTAACTCAGATTGGACTCTCTCTTATTCTCTAGACCAGATGTAGACAGAGGTTTAAGAAACCACAGTTTGAATAAATATTGGCGTGATCACCCACCATTAGGTTATATTTAGAAATTTCTTAGTCGGGTTCCCCGCTATCAGTGTACATGGCAGAGACTCGTGGCGTTAAATCACAATGTGTGCTGTTCTTGGCCTGATAGTATGTGATGCGGCATAATTACTTAGCGTGTAGCATATTCAGAAAAGTGATCTAGCTCGCTCATGGCTTATTCTCAGTTTGTCCCAAAATATCATGCCTCCGCTCTCAGTGGCTGGCCAAGTTCATAGTGTGCCACAGTGGTGATGAGGCCTTGCTGTAATGTGGGACATCGGGGAGGGCAGGCCCTAATGGCGCACTACTCACTGTCTCCGACGGCGGTTCTTCTACTTGTGCTGGGCCGGTTCAGGTCTGGAACATCTTTCCCGATCTACTCCAGGGAGGTATAGCGGCGGGTATGAGTTGCGATGTGTCGCCTCACAGCCTGCAAAACAGGCCTCCGTAGTGTCCAGATATGGCGGCGGTTAACCTCCGATATGTTGTGGTGCGGTGCTGCTTTTCAATGCTGGATAAAGCACCAGGGCACTGTTGAATAGCTGACCTGTAGGTCGATGTGGAGATAGATCAGCTTTTTATGCTCCTATATAGGCTTTTTAGCCCTGACAGACACGGAGCTCACTCATGTGCGTCCTCCATGATGAGCTGCTAGCTCCGCCTCCACCTAAAGCTTTTTATGCTACTTCAAGAACTGCAAAATGTAAAATGCAATAGTCATTGAAAATGTTATATTGTTTTATGCCCTGTGGAGCTCCAGTATGTTTTTATTCCTTCCCCATGAGGTAAGAAATGAAGCTGCTTCTTGCAGGGCATACATTAGCATTCGTAACAATGCAATGAAAAAAAAAAAGTAATTTAAATGGGACTGATTAGAATTTTGATAGGGAAGCAAAGAACTTCTAAACAAATGCTGATCAGGTAATAAGTTGAACAAGCCATTTATTTTAGTGCCTAAACTATCTATTCAATGATTGAGTCACAGATTTTAAAACATGCAAGATGACTGTTCATTAATTATGCACTAGTTACTCAGTAATTGTCCAATACAACTATTGACTATGAGCTGATGTGCAAAGCTTCAGAATGCCCAGGAAAGGACGCTCTTTCCAGTCTCTCACAATTACCTGAGCTGGTATCCAGGCAACCAATTAAACAATCATATTTTTACATCTGCAACAACATAAACATTGTGTTCTAAAATACAATTAAATATTTTATAGATTGATTAACTGCTATAATTATTAAATCTAGTTAGGCTTTGCATCATTTTTTATTATTATTTAAATATGATTAATAAATGCCATCTCTTTTCCATGTCTGCAGTTGTCGTTACTATTTCCTGCTGTGTTTTAAAAAAGATGTTTCAATATAAATGGCAAGTGCTGAAGTTGACATCTGTATTTCATTTTACAAGGTTGCGCAGAACTGTAATTGGCAGATTAACACTTTAGACATGAAGATTTGATGCAGGTTGTGACACTAGCTAATAGATTAGTGATGAAAATGTTTGTAAAATATACTTACAAGTTCAAGACCTCACATGTGTGATCCCCTGATGGGTTACAGAGTTGGGATAACAATTACTAACGTATATTATGCAGCAAGCTGAAGTTGTTCAGTACAAGCAGCTGAGTAATATTGAAATGTAATCTAAAAGCATACATTGCATCAGTTTTATTAAGGAACAAAAAAACTAAGAAAACCCCCAACTTTTTTGTTTCTATGTTTGTGGAGGGATGTCCCTGTGTTTCCTGAAGATCAGTTCTATGCATTCATTTTCTGTTAGTTTCAACTTAAACAGCTTTAATATAACATTTTTCATGCCAGATGTGTTTAAACATGGTTACTTGCTGCTCTGTCATATGCATGGAAGAAAGTACTTGAGTTAATTGTTCCTTTAAACACCTTAGCATTTTTCCCTATAATGTTTAACAATGGGGGGTATCAGGTGGAGTGAATAAGTGCCTATATTAAGTTTTGTAAAATAAACATTTACTCATCATTGCAAAATGAATAAATACTTCTGTTTATAACCTAGTAGGTTACTCTTTGTGGCATAGTATTAATTTGTGGGAGAGTTCTAAAGCTGTATCCACAGTTTCATAAATGAAGCCGATAATATTAAATAAACATTCTAGTGTAAACTATTCTGAGACTACATAACCCCAGAAGGATTTGTGAAGCATGTGTGCAATAAACATGCTGTTGAAATATGCAGTTTAGCCTTTTCTAATTCTGAGATCTGCATCTAGTTCTAGCTTCTACACTGATCTTGGAGATTTCTATTAAAAAAGAAAATAGTATAAAATTGCTCAAGATAACAAAATCACATTATATAAAAGTAGGCAGTCAGAGATGCTATATTTATGAGCCACATACATTTGTTGTTAAAGCAAAGGACAATAGAGAGGAGTCTAATTTAACTTAGGCTCTGTGTCCTAGCAACAGATTAAACATTGTGTCCTAGGACAAAATTAAATAAGGGGTTACATTGGTTGATCAACTGTCATAGCTATTTGATATATTTATGCGTTTTAACTGTTTTTTTTTTTTTAAATGCATTTCAACATGGTTGTTATGTGTTAAAATGACATTAAATTAAAAAAATAAATTGCTCTATATTGATAAATTGCAAGTGGTAAAGCTGACATGTTTATTTCATTTCTCAAGGTGGAGCAGAATTGTAATAGCCATATTAGTACACCAGGCATGAAGGTTTGTTACAGGTCGTGACACCTGATAATAGATTACTTTTCAATATGCTCGAAAGATCTTCTGTGAAATGAAGACATCCCAGATATTTCCTCCTACCTCTATATCAGCCCTGAAATAACGGCGCCACGCAGATTTAGTGCAGAGGGTAATGGTTTATTAAGGTTTTGTGCTGTCATAAACATATAAAAAACTACCTTTCCCCACCCCACCAATTGTATATAAAGTAAGCAGTAATTATTTCATTTATGCCAGACCTAAAAACATTATTCATTTCATCCAGAGCACTTTTAACCATTGTGAAACACATAGTAGTGTTGACCCCTGGTCACCCTGAAATTAAACTTAAAAATTCATATGAACAAGCATTATTTTTCAAATATTTTTGTTGCATAAAAAATTAGGTTAAAGAGGTTTGTTTTAAATCTAACAACAAGTGTTCACAGTTTTCTAACTGATCATCACAACTTATTGTACTTTATTAGTGGACAGTGACACAATTTACAAGCTTAAAAAAAATATGTTTTTCTTTCAGCATTGAAACACCCATTAAATAAAACAAACAGAAAAAACAAACAAAAAAAATATTAAGTAACGTGCCTAATGTATGGCGGTTAAAAGTTGGAGCTCCACATCAGATTTTTAGTTATCATGCTGAACAGCCATCTGGGATCCCCCACCCCACTAATCCATGGTGGGATTACAATCCTACTCGGACACTGATGGGTGAGGATCAATATCATCCGCTCCCTCACCAGAAAACAAACAGCAAGATCTTGAGCGAGCCATACAGCCATGGCAGCACTGCTAGTGAGGCCTGATAGTGCAACCTACGCACTTGCTTGGGACAAGGCTGCAGAGGAGCAGCAGCGGGTGGAGGATCTTCCTTAATTAGGTTGTATGCCTTGGTAAGACAGTGAATGGAAGGAATTTATGGTGTCTCTAAGCAACGGCTTTTGGAGACAACTACTTGACTAGCAGAGATACTATAGGAGTATAGTTATAAACATTGTGCCAGTTTGCTCATAACATAAAAGCTAATCAGCTTACAGAACTTTGCAAGTACTCAATGTGAATATATAATGCTATCTGATGTAAAGAGTTTAGGTGCAGCTCCCTGAAAACATTGCCTATTATATAGTCTATAATATAGCCTATTAAATACTGCCTATTAATTATAATGTTTTGTAAGAATTCAATGGAAGGATGGCTGCATGGCTTCCTCTCTAACCTTCACTGGGTCATTATAGTTGCTGTACATTTATTTTTTCATTTTTCCTATTTGCTATGTGTTTTCTGACAGTTTTACTGCAATACCTGATTAATTTGTTACAGGTCAGCATAGCATATTTATTTATTTTTGCCTCTGATGTCATTATTAAAATTGTATGTCTTCTAACTTGCCTATGCACTGCCTTAATAACGCTTCTGATATCTTCCTAACTCAGAGAGCCTATTGAATAGGGACTTTTCCAACAAAGTTACACATAATAGAGGGAAGTATATGCTGTTATATATTATACATTGTTTCACTGCTAGCTTGGATACACCATTTTCAACTAATCTATTGCTTTATAAGTGAAATCTGTTTCTGTATTTGCTAGTCTTGTGGTTTGATCTGTATGCAAACATACTATACCAGTTACAATAAAAAAACTGACATCATGGCACACAAGCAAAAACAAGCAGATAAAAAAATGAAGCGTCAAGTGGAAGTTCAGGGATACACATTCTATTGTTGCCCAACTCTCTGCCCCTTATTCTTACCTAAAATAGAAATACTACAGATGGGAGTGGATTTATTGTCCACAAATTTCAAGGCTTTCTCGTCAAGGCTCATGCAAGTGGAACAAAGCATTTCAGATACTGAGGACAGACAGTGAGAAACCTCTTCCAAAGTCATCAGGCTACAGAAACAAAATAAATTGTTGATGGATAAAATAGATGATCTCGAAGAACCAATCAAGGCATAACTATCTGTGCATAATGGGGCTTTCAGAGACAATGCTTAGTTCCACTTTGATAGATTTTGTTGAGAAGACGTTGCCTCAACTGCTCCACATTTCTCCTGAAAATATTCCATACACAGTAGAAAGAGCCCACAGGGTGGGTATCCCAGGGAGAGAAGGAGATAAGCACAGAGGCTCCAGACAAGTAATGTTGAAGTACCTTAATTTTAAAGACAAAATCATGTTTCTCATTTTCCATTGTCAGAATACATCTCTTATGTGAAGGAAAAATATTTTCCAGAAACTATTCAGAAATATCCAGAAGATGTAGAGAGTTCCCTCTGTATTGTAAGTCTTGAAAGCAGGATGCTCAGTAATACTATTGTACCAAGCTTGACTGAGGCTACAACCCCCCCAGGGTCCCCAATTTGATAACCTAAAACATCTCCAGTGCTTCCATACTCAGGAGGTACCCAATAACCAGGCTGAACCTTAAGATAAATGAAATGCAACCTGAAGATGACCTATAAGAGTAACAGGGTTGATGAGTTACTTGAGTTGATAGTTTTATTTGATTCCGTAGGTTGCATAATATTCTATCTATCAAGTTGTAATGATGTTAGGAAAACCTTATTTGCTAATAGGGAGAAGGCTATGAGTTGCCATGGAAATTGTTTTTTTGTTGTTGGTTAGAATGGTTTGCCATTAAGTGGTTTGTTTCATTCTATTTAAGAAATTGTTGTTGTTTTTTGTTGGTTAGAATGGTTTGCCATGCAGTGGTTTGTTTCATTCTATTTAAGATGTTTATCTTTTTTGTTTAATTTCTTCTAATTTTTCTAATTTTGCCTAGGAACCATTGGAGCTGTTGCATTTCATGTGGTGCCAAGTCCAGATCCTATCACATTTTATACAGTATAACTGTAATGGAAATATTGTGTATTACTCGTACCACATATGTTCAACTTTATAGATGCTTTCCTACTTCTGGTACGCAATTTAACTTTTTTTTTTGCAATTAATCACTGTGATTTGATATGTCTCGTAGAACAACTAAAATTATAAGTTGGAATGTAAGGGGTATAATGTCCCTATTAAGAAACAAGCTATACTCAAATATTTGCAGACTAAAAAGACAGATATTGCAATATCTTACTAATCAAGAGCTTTAGAAATTAAAACAGGGGTGGGTGGGTGGATGAGATACTTTATACAAATTATGAGAAAAAAGAGAAAGGGGAGTAGACTTGTTATTTAAGAAATCCCTAGAATTTTCCATTTTAAAGAAAACAGTAGACCCAGACAGCAAGTATATTATAGTGCAACTTGACATTCAAAGAAGCCAATTCAGGCCAGTATAAGACCCTCACATTAAAAAAAGAATTTAAGCAAACATTAAAAAAAAAATCTTCTGACTTTTTCTAGCCTACAGTTATAGGAGAGACTTTAATATTGCATCTCAAACCCCAGCAAACAGGTTAAAAAAACAAGCTGTGACAGATAGTTGCCTTCAAAAAGTTTCTCACTCTAAAAGAGACACCTTTTTGCTGAAAAAGTTCATGAGAAATCTTGAACTCCAAGACATTAGGAGAGTTAGAATCCTAGAAACTATGGATTACACATGAATGGCTCCTTCTCAGGACACCCTGTCCTGCATTGATTAATTTTATTCTCAACTATATTATGCCCTAGAGCAGAAGAAACTAAAATTGATGCAATAAAAACTAGGTTTATTATTAAAATAAATATCTTTTTAATTGTGTGATTTTTTTTTTGTTTGATTTTTTTAGGAACATTAGGACTTCAATGGAGAGCGCAAACTGGGAAAAACCAAATTCTTATCTATACTATAATTGCGTTTGTAATGTCCGTCGCCATCGGCAGTTGCGCACGCATCCTCAAAGGAATGTTAGCAGCGCAAGGCCAAAATAATTCACCTGGATGCAGCGGATTCAGAAAATGGCCGGTGGTGAAAGAATTCTTTCACCACCCTGCCATTTTCGGAATCCACTGGGATGCAGAGAAGGCAAACAGAGCATTACAAAAAAAAAACCTAACCACCCGCATTAAGTATTAAAAAAAAACAACTAACCGCTCGCAATAAGTATTTAAAAAAAAATCTAACCGCCTACACTGTTTTAAGAAAAAAAAACCTAATAAAATTATTAACCCCTAAATCCACCAACCCTAACATCGCAAACTACCAAATACATCTATTAACACCTAAACCGCCATCCACCACCAACACAATAAACTCATTTAACTATTAACTCCTACACCACCAACCCCACAACGCAAATAAATAAGTTAAAGACTAAACCCTCTAACCTATTAACCCCTAAATTAACCCCTTAATTACTTAACATAATAAAAAACTAGCCTAGCAAACACTAGTTAAATATTATTAACCCCTAATCTGTCGCCCCTAAAATCGCAGCCACCTACCTACATTTATTAACCCATAATCTGCCGCCCCCAACGTCGCCGCCACTATAATAAAGTTATTAACCCTAACCCTAACACCCCCTAACTTAAATATAATTAAAATAAATCTAAATAAAACCTACTATTAATAACTAAATAATTCCTATTTAAAACTAAATACCTGTAAAATAAACCCTAAGCTAGCTACAATATAACTAATAGTTGCATTGTAGCTAGCTTAGGGTTTATTTTTATTTTACAGGCAAGTTTGTATTTATTTTAACTAGGTAGAATAGTTACTAAATAATTATTAACTATTTACTAACTACCTAGCTAAAATAAATACACATTTACCTGTAAAATAAAACCTAACCTGAGTTACACTAACACCTAACACTACAATTAAATAAATTACCTAAATTAAATACAATTACCTAAATTACAAAAACAAACAAACATTAAATTACACAAAATAAAAAAAGAAATTATCAGATATTTTAACTAATTAGACCTAATCTAATAGCCCTATCAAAATAAAAAAGCCCCCCAAAATAAAAAAAAAAACCCTAGCCTTAACTAAACTACCAATAGCCCTTAAAAGGGCCTTTTGTGGGGCATTGCCCCAAAGAAATCAGCTCTTTTACCTGTAAAAAAAAATACAAACAACCCCCCCAACAGTAAAACCCACCACCTACACAACCAACCCCCCAAATAAAAACCTAACTAAAAAAACCTAAGCTCCCCATTGCCCTGAAAAGGGCATTTGCATGGGCATTACCCTTAAAAGGGCATTTAGCTCTTTTTTTATCCCAAAAGCCCTAATCTAAAACAAAAAACCCACCCAATAAACCCTTAAAAAAAAACTAACACTAACCCCCGAAGATCCACTTACAGTTTTGAAGACCGGACATCCATCCTCAACGAAGCCAGGAGAAATCCTCATCCAAGCCGGCAGCAGTGGTCCTCCAGACGGGCAGAAGTCTTCATCCAGACAGCATCTTCTATCTTTATCCATCCGGCACGGAGCGGCTCCATCTTCAAGACATCTGGCATGGAGCATCCTCTTCTTTCGATGGCTAACGACGAATGAAGGTTCCTTTAAATTACATCATCCAAGATGGCGTCCCTTGAATTCCGATTGGCTGATAGAATTCTATCAGCCAATCGGAATTAAAGGTGAAAAAATCTTATGGGCTGATGCAATCAGCCAATATGATTGAGATTGCATTCTATTGGCTGTTCCAATCAGTCAATAGAATGTGAGCTCAATTCTATTGGCTGATTGGATCAGCCCATAGTATTTTTAAAATAAAAAAATACAAAGTCCCCCTAACAGTAAAAACCCCCACCCATCAAACCCCCAAAATTAAAAAAACCTAACACTAAAAAAAACCTAAACTACCCATTGCCCCTAAAGGGGCATTTGTATGGGCATTGCTCACTGCCTTAAAAGGGCATTCAGCTCTTTTTCAAAGTGCCCAAAAAACCCTAATTTAAACCCCCCCTCAAAATTAAAAAAAAAAATTCCTAACACTAAAGCCCCAAATAGGTACTCACAGTTCCTGAAGTCCGGCGGAGAAGGTCTTCTTCCAGGCGGATCCATCATCTTCATCCACAGAGAAGGCGGCACAGAGCGGAGATGGGGAGAGGTGTTTCCAGATGTAGTGATCCTCGGAGGCGGCGACAGTCCTCGGCGGCAACAGTCTTCGGCAGTGGTCCTTGGTGGCGGTGTAGAGGTTCCTCTTCATGCGATTGTCCACCGCACATTGAAGATTAAATCCAAGGTACCCCATATTTATAAAATTTCACTTGCTCTTATGCTGTTGGCTGTTCACCAGCCAATAAGATTTCACTTGCTCTCATCCTATTGGCTGATGTGAAAATGTCAGCCTATAGGAATGCAAGATCCCCGAATAAATATCCGCTGGACTTCAGGAACCATGAGTACCTATTTGGGGCTTTAGTGTTAGGTTTTAAAAAAAAAAATACATATATTTTTAAAATAAGGGTTTTTGGGCATTTTGAAAAAGAGCTGAATGCCTTTTTAAGGGCAGTGAAAAAGAGCTAAATGCCCTTTTAAGGGCAATGCCATACAAATGCCCCTTTAGGGGCAATGGATAGTTTAGGTTTTTTTAGTGTTAGCTTTTTTTATTTTGGGGGGTTTGGTGGGTGGGGGATTTTACTGTTAGAGGGGGGCTTAGTTTATTTTTCGGAAAAAGAGCTGTTTAACTTAGGGCAATGCCCTACAAAAGGCCTTTAAGGGGTTTTGGTAGTTTAGATTAGAATAGGATTTTATTTTGGGGTGGCTTTTTTTTTTAATTGGGAATATTTATTTTTTATTTTGGATAATGCAGTTAGTTTTTTTCTGTAATCTTAGCTTTTTTATTTTCTGTAATCTTAGCTTTTTTTATTTTTTGTAAACTTTTTAAGGGACGCCATCTTGAATCACTTCCCTTGCATTGAAGATCCAGTATACGGCGGCGACCGTATGAAGAGGATGCTCTGCGCCGGATGTCTTAAGGATGGACCCGCTCCGTGCCTCCGGGATCAAGATAGAAGATGCCCTCTCTCTGCCTTATGTCTCACTCCCCTCTGTCTGTCTCTCTCCTCCCTCTTTCTCCCTCTCTCCCCCTTCTGTCTCGCTCCCCTCTGTCTGTCTCTCTCTCTCTCTCTCTCCCCTCTGGGTCTCTCTCTCTCCCCTCTGGGTCTCTCTCTCTATCTCTCCCCTCTGTCTCTCTCTTTCCCCTCTGTCTCTCTCTCTCTCTCCCCCCTCTGTCTTTCTCTCTCTCTCCCCTCTGTCTCTCTCTCTTCCCTCTGTCTCTCTCTCCCCTCTGTCTCTCTCTCTCTCCCCTATGTCTCTCTCCCTCTCCCCTCTGTCTCTCTCTCTCTCTCTCTCCCTCCCTCTCTCTCTCTCTCCCCTCTGTGTGTGTGTCTCTCTCTCTCTCCCCCCTCTGTGTCTCTCTCTCGGTCTCTCTCTCTCCCCTTTGTCTGTCTCTCTCCCCCCTCTCCCCCTCTGTCTCTCCCTCTCCCCCTTCTCTCCCTCTCCCCCCGTCTCTCTCTCCCTCTCCCCCGAGTGCTTTTCTGTGTTTCTGTCTACCTTTTATTTATTTAATTAATGAATTAGTTGTACCTTCTGAGGGTGTGGCTTTATTTAAAGGGGTGGGGTCAAGCGCCCCACCATCTTCAAATTTCACCAGCCGCCACTGGATCAAGACATTTTTTTATTTACTAAATAATTAAGGTATCTATTAGCATAATTTGCAGCATTAAAGTAAAAAGTATGTTTTAAACATATTTTAATGGGCCTGGATTTCTATATCTCATAATCAGAGCAAGCATTTTGTTTTCTGTCAAGAGTTTCTGTTACAATCCTTTAGACTAAAATCAGATGTTTACTAAGTTGACCAGTTTTCCAAGACACCATTTAAAGGGACATGAAACCCATGTGTTTTCTTTCATGGTTTAGAAAGATCATACAATTTTAAATAACTTTCCAATTTACATCTAATATCTAATTTTCTTCATTCTTTTGATATCCTTTGTTGAAAATCATAACTAAATATGCTCAGTAGCTGCTGATTGGTGGCTGCACATAGATACCTCATGTGATTGGCTCACCCATGTGCATTGCTATTTCTTCAACCAAGGCTATCTAAAGAATGAAGGCGTATCCTAGCCAGTGCCTCACCAGCCTCTGACGTCACTGCACGTCACATATATATATATATATATATATATATATGAACAAAAATAAATTTAGTAAATTTTATGTGGTGCAGACCCTGAAAAACACATTTTTATTATAGAGAAGAAAGAGTAAGAAGAGAATACACTTACGTATCCTCTTAAAAAGACAGGGGGTTCAGCACTCAAAGAGTTAAATATAATAATAACAGTATCACACACACGTACATTGTGTAATGTGACACGTTAATAAAAAAGCATGGCCAGCTTATAAACAATTTACATGGATAGATATAAATATGATTAGACGCTAGTTGCAACACCCCTACCAGAGGGTAGCCATGTACTACAACAGGAATCTGCTACCTTGGTTTATAAATGGGGATCCATGCAAATGTGTTTTACATCAACAAATCAATGGCAACACCTCTCTCAGAGGATTACCCAATATATGAATTGGAAGCTTGTTATCGTGAGACAAAAGATCTGAGGATCTATGTTAGAGATTAATGAACCATATATTTATATATACAAACAAATGGCTTAACATATAGCCATATATTATAACATGACAATATTATTTACTAGATGAACAACACCCAAACCAGAGGATAGCACCACTCTTAATAGAAGGTCACAGCTGTCATGGTAGTCATAAGGGATCCATGTTCATTATCTAGTAAATACGTAGATATAGCAAATCATATGCAGTTATAAACTTAAAAAGCGTACAGTATGAGTGCTAAGCCTAACACATATAAAATGTATCATGTATTTAAATGCCAAGTTTCCAAGGACTCCACCTTGTACTTGTAAACATATCAGTTCAGTTAGATTCAGCACTTGTTGTCAAGTGTGGTGCTTACTAGTTTTAAAGCACCTTCGTTCCAAAGCAACCTTGTATCATATGGCAACAAAGTTATTCCGTTAATACGTTACTGTAAGATTTGATCATCAAGTGAGTCCTCCACTCTAGGAACCAATGGCAAAAAGTAAAGGCGAAGCATATAATTCAGTCAACTGCACGCTTGTACATCCGTGTAAACTGGAAAGCAGGTCCAAGCTTGACAATACTGATGTCACACGCCAACGGCCGTTTCACCCCCCACGTGACCAAACGTCATTGGGGCTTGATTTGTTGATGAAAAACGCATTTGCATGGATCCCCATTTATAAACCAAGGTAGCAGATTCCTATTGTAGTGCAGGGCTACCCTCTGGTAGGGGTGTTGCAACTAGCGTCTAATCATATTTATATCTATCCATGTAAATTGTTTATAATCTGGCCATGCTTTTTTATTAACGTGTATTTTTCACATTACACAATGTACTATTAACATATTAATGGAACAATAAAGCATTTATTATGGATGCAGTCTCTTTTGAAGGACTTATCTGCTGAGTTTATGCACTTAAGAGGAAACAACCAAAATAAATTACTAAGAATTATTTAAACGTACTAACGGCTAGATTTAGAGTTCTGCGGCCAAAGGGGTGCGTTAGCTACGCGTGCTTTTTTTCCCCCGCACCTTTTAAATACCGCTGGTATTTAGAGTTCACAGAATGGCTGCGTTAGGCTCCAAAAAGGGAGCGTAGAGCATAATTTACCGCCACTGCAACTCTAAATACCAGCGTTGCTTACGGACGCGGCCAGCTTCAAAAACGTGCTCGTGCACGATTCCCCAATAGAAAACAATGGGGCCATTTGAGCTGAAAAAAAACACCTGCAAAAAAGCAGCGTTCAGCTCCTAACGCAGCCCCATTGTTTTCTATGGGGAAACACTTCCTATGTCTGCACCTAACACTCTAACATGTACCCCGAGTCTAAACACCCCTAACCTTACACTTCTTAACCCCTAATCTGCCACCCCCGCTATCGCTGACACCTGCATATTTTTTTTTAACCCCTAATCTGCCGCTCCGTATACCGCCGCCAGCTACGTTATCCCTATGTACCCCTAATCTGCTGCCCCTAACATCGCCGAACACTATGTTATATTTATTAACCCCTAATCTGCTGCCCCGCTATCGCTGAAACCTGCATATTATTATTAACCCCTAATCTGCCACTCCGTACACCGCCGCCAGCTACATTATACCTATGTACCCCTAATCTGCTGCCCCTAACACCGCCGACCCCTATATTATATTTATTAACCCCTAATCTGCCCCCCACAACGTCGCCTCCACCTACCTACAATAATTAACCCCTAATCTGCCGTCCGGATCTCACCGCTACTATAATAAATGTATTAACCCCTAAAGCTAAGTCTAACTCTAACCCTAACACCCCCCTAACTTAAATATAATTTAAATCTAACGAAATAAATTAACTATTATTAAATAAATTATTCCTATTTAAAGCTAAATACTTACCTGTAAAATAAATCCTAATATAGCTACAATATAAATTATAATTATATTGTAGCTATTTTAGGATTAATATTTATTTTACAGGCAACTTTGTAATTATATTAACCAGGTACAATAGCTATTAAATAGTTAATAACTATTTCATAGTTACCTAGTTAAAATAATTACAAAATTACATGTAAATAAATCCTAACCTAAGTTACAATTAAACCTAACACTACACTATCAATAAATAAATTAAATAAAATACCTACAATTACCTACAATTAAACCTAACAATACACTATTAATACATTAATTAAATGCAATACCTACAAATAACTACAATTAAATAAACTAACTAAAGTACAAAACATAAAAAAGAACTAAGTTACAAAAAATAAAAAAATATTTACAAACATTAGAAAAATATTACAACAATTTTAAACTAATTACACCTACTCTAAGCCCCCTAATAAAATAACAAAGACCCCCAAAATAAAAAAATGCCCTACCCTATTCTAAATTAAAAAAGTTCAAAGCTCTTTTACCTTACCAGCCCTGAAAAGGGCCATTTGCGGGGCATGCCCCAAATAATTCAGCTCTTTTGCCTGTAAAAAAAACCATACAATACCCCCCCAACATTACAACCCACCACCCACATACCCCTAATCTAACCCAAACCCCCCTTAAATAAACCTAACACTAAGCCCCTGAAGATCTTCCTACCTTATCTTCACCATGCCAGGTTCACCGATCCATCCTCAGAAGTCTTGATCCAAGCCTCCGAAGTGTTGATCCAAGCCCAAGCAGGGGGCTGAAGAGTGACGTCCATCCTCCGGCTGAAGTCTTTATCCAAGCGGGCAGAAGAGGACATCCGGACCGGCAAACATCTTCTTCCAAGCCGCATCTTCTATGTTCTTCAATCCGATGACGACCGGCTGATCTTCAAGACCTCCAGCGCGGATCCATCCATCTTCACCAACGACTTCCCGATGAATGACGGTTCTTTTAAGGGACGTCATCCAAGATGGCGTCCCTCAAATTCCGATTGGCTGATAGGATTCTATCAGCCAATCGGAATTAAGGTAGGAATATTCTGATTGGCTGATGGAATCAGCCAATCAGATTCAAGTTCAATCCGATTGGCTGATCCAATCAGCCAATCAGATTGAGCTCGCATTCTATTGACTGATCGGAACAGTACTTAACTTAAATTATTTGGTTGGTTTGTTTTTCCACACGAGTGCCTTTGCTTTGCGGGTGATTCCTCTGGGAGATTGCATTTTTTTGATATACATTGATGAAGGCATTTGTGGTATTAGATGAGCAGTGGGAACCAGAACTAGGCGGAACTTTACATACTAGTTCTGACAAAGATGGAGATGATAGTGCTAATATATTCAGTGTGTTTAAGAAATACAGAACTTTGCTTTCTAAGCAGGTTAAACTAGGTGCTGAAAAATAGAGCCTTGAGAATTATATTCAACAAAAAATCATACCAAGGGGTCTTAGATTACATCTGGATCCAGGGTCAAATTTAAGAGAAGATGACGATGGTGATGAATTCATGGAAGAATGGCATTCAAGTTTATCTGAATGCTCGTTAGGATTAATGCAAAAAATGGTAAATAAAAATAAAAGTAAACTTGATAAAATTAAAACTGAACTTGACGAAACTCTTAAAATTGTAAATGGTTTTGAAACAGATCAGAAATTCAGTAAATTGAATGATGAAACAAAAGAAACTATCTCTAAATTACTACAGGAAATAAAAGTAAGAAAAAGACGTAAAATAGCTAGGGACCAAGATGATTATAAAAAGAATCAGATATATTCATACTATATGAATTGTAATTATGATTCAGGTAATGATGGATCGGATATTGAGGGTGATTATAAATCAAAAATTGATTCACAAAATGGAACAAGAAATATGCCTATACGTAGGTTGGTGGGAGAATAATATTATCTTTAGCGATGCAAATCCGTATATGGAGTCCACTGTCATATATATGCGATATATAGATGATTTGCTATTTATAGTGGATGATTCTGTTAATGAGATAGAATTTATTGAATTTTTGAATGATAACAACTTAAATTTAAAGTTTATTGGTGAAAACAACTGTAATACCATTAATTTTCTTAACCTTACTTTAACAGGTATGAATGATACAGGCAGTGTAGTAACTGATACATTTCGAAAACCAACTGCAGGTAACTCTATTTTACATGCGAGATCTTGTCACCCACCACACTTACTTAGGTCTATACCTAAGGCTCAATTTTTCAGAATTAGGAGAAACACAAATTCAGATGACTGTTTCAAAAAACAGACAGCAGAATTGAAAGAAAGGCTCACTGAAAGGGGTTATAATGAGAAGCTCCTAGATAACAGTATTCAACAGGTCAGTGGTAACACACAGCAAAGTCTACTGTCGAAATCTAAGAAAGACAATAGGGATTTTTCAGATTCCACTGTGGTATTCTCAACATAATTTTCCAACCAATTCAATCAGGTCTGTGGTATTTTAAAGAAAAAATTACACATCTTACAGCAAGATGAGATATTATGTGAATTAGTGGATAAATGCAAGTTTGTTCCTAGAAAGGCGCCAACTTTAGCAAATAAGCTATCACCCAGTCTAGTATGTACCAAGAAACAAAGAACAGACACATGGTTACACAAGAAAGGTACCTTTAGATGTGGCACTGGCCCATGTTCTACCTGTGATATTATAGGCAGAGGTGCAACTTTTTCGAGTACTGTCACCCAAGAGAATTTTAATTTTGGCTTTTATGCTAACTGTAGGAGTCACTATGTTGTATATCTCTTGGAGTGCAATCTATGCCATATGCAATATACAGGTCAGACGAGTAGAGAATTAAGATCTCGCATGAGAGAACACATTTATGACACTAAAACTTATAATAAAAATTCAGCTGTTGCACGTCACCATTTTAGTATGCACATGACCAATAAATTCAATATGACGGTTAAAGTTATTGATAAAATCAATTTACCCACCAGAGGGGGTGACAGAAACAAATTGTTACTTAAACAAGAGATGTTTTGGATATATAAACTAAAAACTGGGATATGAGTTTATTCATAGGTTAACTCTATGTCATTTGTCTTTATTATATTGTCATCTCTATAAAATACTCTTTGACAGAATCATTCATCAACAAGGGATATATACTCTTACCATTATCACTGACTATGTTCAGCTTAGTGTATTATATTGTATGATCTTTTTGTTCATTAAACATAATGCTAATAGTTTTAGCAGTTACATTTGGCAAACGTACTAGGTCAGTATATATGTTTGTATAATATCTAAGATATCTTTGCAAATAGTCTATGTTTACATTAATGCCCATTTCCTAACATGTTTTTGCTATGGATTTGCATAGTCCTGACCTCTATTTCTATGATTTAGTAATATCTTATAGTTGAGACATGCATATATATATTATGATATTGACTCCTATATTTTTCAAACACTTGTATCCATATTGTTAGACTTAAATGTTCTAGGATAACATGTTTTTACATCAATTGTATTTTAACTTCTACCAATAGACTGTGTGATTGGACACTGTGCCTTTAAATAGACCATGTCCGGTCCCAACAGTCATCCCTATGATTAAGTGCTCAGTTGGAGTATGAAACGCGTAAGGGGTTAACTCCCTGATCCTCACCTCTATCTTTTAACATATGGAATAAAATTTGATGCTTTTAAACACTAAGGGGCCTAGTTATCAAGCCGTCAACCTCAAATACGCTGGAATTCCGCAGCGTATTTGTGGCAAGGCTGATTCGCCTTAGTTATCAAAGGCTAGAGACCGGCAAAAGTAGAATTTTGTGACGTAAACTTCGATCCGCCGGACTCAGTCCGACACAGATCGATTCTTACGTCACTCCAGATGTTCCACACACAAGTACGGCACAATCTGACAACTTTTGCTAGTTATCAAAAAACTAGCAGGTACGCTCGGCATTTTTCCGGCCCAGCGTACCTGGTTTTCAAACCGCCACCCTGGAGGCAGCGGATCCCATAGGAATCAATGTGAGTCTGACCATAGCGAAAGTACAAGTTTGCTTCTGCCAGACATCCCATTGATTCCTATGGGAGCTGTCTACACCTAACACACTAACATGTACCCTGAGTCTAAACACCACTAATCTGCCCCCCTACACCGCCGCAACTAAATAAAGTTATTACCCCCTAAACCGCAGCTCCCGGAGCCCACCGCAAGCTACTCTATACATATTAACCCCTAAACCGCCGCTCCCGGAGCCCACGCGACTATTATATATGTATTAACCCCTAAACCGCCGCTCCCGGAGCTCACCGCAACTATAATATATGTATTAACCCCTAAACCGCCGCTCCCGGAGCCCACCGCAACTATAATATATGTATTAACCCCTAAACCGCCGCTCCCGGAACCTGCCGCAACCTATATTAAATTTATTAACCCCTAATCTGCCCCCCCTACACCGTTGCCACCTATAATACATTTATTAACCCCTATCCTGCCCCCCACTACACCGCCGCCACTGTAATAAATTTATTAACCCCTAAACCTAAGTCTAACACTAACCCTAACACCCCCCTAACTTAAATATTAATTAAATAAATCTAAATAATATTTCTATTATGAACTACATTAATCCTATTTAAAACTAAATACTTACCTTTAAAATAAACCCTAATATAGCTACAATATAAATAATAATTATATTGTAGCTATCTTAGGATTTATTTTTATTTTACAGGCATCTTTCAATTTATTTTAACTAGTTACAATAGCTATTAAATAGTTATTAACTATTTAATAGCTTACCTAGCTAAAATAAAGAGAAATTTACCTGTAAAATAAAAACTAACCTAAGTTACAATTACACCTAACACTACACTATACTTAAATAAATTATTCCTATTTAAAACTAAATACTTACCTGTAAAATAAACCCTAAGATAGCTACAATATAATTAATAATTACATTGTAGCTATCTTAGGATTTATATTTATTTTACAGGTAACTTTGTATTTATTTTAGCTAGTTAGAATAGTTATTAAATAGTTATTAACTATTTAATAACTACCTAGCTAAAAGAAATACAAAATTACCTGTAAAATAAATCCTAACCTAAGTTACAATTAAACCTAACACTACACTATCATTAAATTAATTAAATAAATTACCTACAAATAACTACAATTAAATACAATTACATAAACTAACTAAAGTACAAAAAATAAAAAAAATAAGTTACAAACATTTTAAAAATATTACAACAATTTTAAGCTACTTACACCTAATCTAAGCCCCCTAATAAAATAACAAACCCCCCCAAAATAAAAAAATGCCCTACCCTATTCTAAATTAAAAAAGTTCAAAGCTCTTTTACCTTACCAGCCCTTAAAAGGGCCATTTGTGGGGCATGCCCCAAAGAATTCAGCTCTTTTGCCTGTAAAAGAAAAATACAACCCCCCCAACATTAAAACCCACCACCCACATACCCCTAATCTAACCCAAACCCCCCCTTAAAATAACCTAACACTAATCCACTGAAGATCATCCTACCTTGAGTCGTCTTCACTCAGCCGAGCAGTGATGGAACCGAAGAGGAGACTCGGAGCGGCAGAAGTTATTCTCCAAGCGGCGCTGAAGAAATCTTCCATCCTATGAAGTGATCCTCCAAGCAGCGCTGAAGAAGTCTTCCATCTGGGCGATGTCATCTTCCAAGAGGTGCTGAAGAAGTCTTCTATCCGGGCGATGTCATCTTCCAAGCAGGGTCTTCAATCTTCATCCCGCCGACGCGGAACAGCCTTCTTTCCCGATGGACTACCGACGAATTAAGGCTCCTTTAAGGGACGTCATCCAAGATGGCGTCCCTTCAATTCCAATTGGCTGATAGGATTCTATCAGCCAATCGGAATTAAGGTAGGAAAAATCTGATTGGCTGATTGAATCAGCCAATCAGATTCAAGTTCAATCCGATTGGCTA
Source organism: Bombina bombina (assembly GCF_027579735.1). Lineage (NCBI taxonomy): Eukaryota > Metazoa > Chordata > Amphibia > Anura > Bombinatoridae > Bombina > Bombina bombina. Next base: position 1,060,100,994 of record NC_069500.1, on the reverse strand, counting down.
ATCCAATCAGCCAATCAGATTGAGCTCGCATTCTATTGGCTGATCGGAACAGCCAATAGAATGCAAGCTCAATCTGATTGGCTGATTGGATCAGCCAATTGGATTGAACTTGAATCTGATTGGCTGATTCAATCAGCCAATCAGATTTTTCCTACCTTAATTCCGATTGGCTGATAGAATCCTATCAGCCAATTGGAATTCAAGGGACACCAACTTGGATGACGTCCCTTAAAGGAGCCTTCATTCGTCGGTAGTCCGTCGGGAAAGAAGGATGTTCCGCGTCGGCGGGATGAAGATTGAAGACCCCGCTTGGAAGATGACATCGCCCGGATAGAAGACTTCTTCAGTGCCTCTTGGAAGATGACATCGCCCAGATGGAAGACTTCTTCAGCGCCGCTTGGAGGATCACTTCATCGGATGGAAGATTTCTTCAGCGCCGCTTGGAGGATAACTTCTGCCGCTCTGGGTCTCCTCTTCGGTTCCATCGCTGCTCGGCTGAGTGAAGACGACTCAAGGTAGGATGATCTTCAGGGGATTAGTGTTAGGTTATTTTAAGGGGGTTTGGGTTAGATTAGGGGTATGTGGGTGGTGGGTTTTAATGTTGGGGGGGTTGTATTTTTCTTTTACAGGCAAAAGAGCTGAATTATTTGGGGCATGCCCCACAAATGGCCCTTTTAAGGGCTGGTAAGGTAAAAGAGCTTTGAACTTTTTTAAATTTAGAATAGGGTAGGGCATTTTTTTATTTTGGGGGGGTTGTTATTTTATTAGGGGGCTTAGATTAGGTGTAAGTAGCTTAAAATTGTTGTAATATTTTTAAAATGTTTGTAACTTATTTTTTTTATTTTTTGTAACTTAGCTTTTTTTATTTTTTGTACTTTAGTTAGTTTATGTAATTGTATTTAATTGTAGTTATTTGTAGGTAATTTATTTAATTAATTTAATGATAGTGTAGTGTTAGGTTTAATTGTAACTTAAGTTAGGATTTATTTTACACATAGTTTTGTATCTCTTTTAGCTAAGTAGTTATTAAATAGTTAATAACTATTTAATAACTATTCTAACTAGATAAAATAAATACAAAGTTACCTGTAAAATAAATATAAATCCTAAGATAACTACAATGTAATTATTAATTATATTGTAGCTATCTTAGGGTTTATTTTACAGGTAAGTATTTAGTTTTAAATAGGAATAATTTATTTAAGTATAGTGTAGTGTTAGGTGTAATTGTAACTTAGGTTAGTTTTTATTTTACAGGTTAATTTCTCTTTATTTTAGCTAGGTAAGCTATTAAATAGTTAATAACTATTTAATAGCTATTGTACCTAGTTAAAATAAATTGAAATTTGCCTGTAAAATATAAATAAATCCTAAGATAGCTACAATATAATTATTATTTATATTGTAGCTATATTAGGGTTTATTTTAAAGGTAAGTATTTAGTTTTAAATAGGATTAATTTAGTTCATAATAGAAATATTATTTAGATTTATTTAATTAATATTTAAGTTAGGGGGGTGTTACGGTTAGTGTAAGACTTAGGTTTAGGGGTTAATAATTTTATTACAGTGGCGGCGGTGTAGTGGGGGGCAGGATAGGGGTTAATAAATTTATTATAGGTGGCGACGGTGTAGGGGGGGCAGGATAGGGGTTAATAAATTTAATATAGGTTGCGGCGGGGTCAGGGAGCGGCGGTTTAGGGGTTAAACTATTTATTTAGTTGCGGTGAGGTGCGGGATCAGCAGGATAGGGGTTAATAACTTTATTATAGAGGGCGGCGGTATAGGGGGGGCAGGATAGGGGTTACTAGGTATAATGTAGGTGGCAGCGGTGTCCGGGAGCGGCGGTTTAGGGGTTAATACATTTATAAGAGTTGCGGCAGGGTCTAGGAGTGGCGGTTTAGGGGTTAATACATTTATAAGAGTTGCAGCGGGGTCTAGGAGTGGCGGTTTAGGGGTTAGTAACTTTATTTAGTTGCGGGGGGCTCCAGGGGCGCCGCTATAGGGAGTAGAACAGTGTAGTTAGTGTGGGTGCTTAGTGACAGGCTAGCAAGAAAGCTGTAAAAAAGCTGAAGAGCAGCGAGATCGGATGAGTGATAACTCTCACAGTCCGCTGCTCATCGCCCCGTACTTGGTGCGCAGCTTTTTGACAGCATTTTTGATAACTTAGGCGAATTTTTGCAGGTCCGCGGCGGCGATGTGAGGCGAGCTTAGGCGGGCGTATTGGGCCGGCGAAGGCAGGAAAAGTAGACACGTTGATAACTACCCCCCTAAGTGTCCCACGAGTGCTGCACTTTTTCTATTTTTGCTTAAAAAGGGTTTGCCCTTTTGCCCTGCTAGGACCTTGGACAAATTTACAATGGTAAAAGATCTCCATCTCTTCGCAAGAAAAGTGGTTTTATCTCAAGTAATGGTCAAAAGTAAAAATTTAAATGCTCTAGAAACAGTGAGAATTACAGCTGAAGATGATGATACCCTTAATGTCCTAGAAAGTTTGATTAATGAAGGTGAGATTGAAGATATCCCTAGCACTTCTCTATTACCTACTGAAGGTAATAATACTAGCAATTTGTGCTCTTCTGTTACTACCTCTAATTTTAGACCCAAATCAAGCTATATGCCGCCTTTGTCTTTGGTACCAGCAGTGAATTTATTTGTAAAAGAGGATGAAAAAAAATTGATAAATTACCCATTAATAAAATTATTGATGATAACCTATCTGGGAGAGAAAGAATAGCCTTAGAGGAACTTATGAATACTCCAGGCATCATCATTAAGCAGGCTGATAAAGGCGGAAATCTAGTTATAATGAATGAATCCAATTATGTGTTGGACATTAAGAAACAACTCACAAATAAAGACCAATATCAACTCCTTTCTCAAAATCCATTTGCCAAAAGACAGGGAGAGTTACTCCATATACTGAATAGAGCTAGAAAAAATGGAGTAATAAGTAAGAAAGAATTTGAATATCTATACGTAAAGTTCCCTAAAATTCCAGTTTTTTATTCTATCCCCAAGCTACATAAAAATGTAAGAGATCCCCTCAGGCCGCCCCATAATTTTGGGGATAGGTAGTATCACTGAACATATTGGCAATTATGTTGATAGTTTTTTTAAACCATTTGTATCTTCACTGCCCACATTTGTCCAGGACACTACCGATCTACTACGTCAATTACACAATGTGTAGGTTGAGGAAGAAACTATCTTAGTGTCTCTTGATGTCGAGGCATTGTACTCTTCTATTCCACATAAATTGGGAATTGCAGCTGTACGCCATTTCCTAGAAACTAGAGGTAGTTCTTTTGAGAAGCATACTGAGTTTGTGGTGGAACTGCTGGAATTTATTCTGGAAAACAATGTTTTCAAATTTGATAATAAATTTTACAAACAAATAAAAGGTACTGCTATGGGTGCAACATGTGCACCCTTGTATGCCTGCAGACTTATGGGAACTTCTGATTGTGTTCGAAGAATTCAATCAATGAATAACCTCCTCAATTTCACTGTGGTGTCGGTGTGTGGACGATATGTTCATACTTTGGAAAGAATTTCCTGATTTGCTAAAAGAATTTGTAGATAAATTAAACAAGAATAACAAATATTTTTCTTACATATAACTATAATGTTACTGAATTATCTTTTCTGGACATTAAAGTTAAAAAAAAGGGTAAAAAACTTACTACTGAAATTTATCGTAAAGACGGCCACCAATATCTTGTTGCTTGCTTCAAGTCACCATCCAACTTCACTAATTAAAGGCATTCCTATTGGACAGTTCCTAAGGTTACGTAGAAACTGCTCTAGTAAAACTAAATATATTGGACATGCAAAAGATATGTCCAATAGGTTTAAAGCAAGAGGATATTCAAAAAGAAATGTAAACTATGCAATGAATCGAGCACTAAAAACTGATAGGGACTCTCTACTGTATAACAAGAAACAAACTAAAATAGACAATAGGGTCAGATTTGTTACTGAATATAATGGATACTGGAATCAGGTTAGAAAAATATTAAAAAATAAATGGTAATTTCTGTTGTCAGATGAAAATGTAAAGAGTTTGATAGGTGATTTTCCATCACTAGTTGCATGCAGAGCTCCTAATTTGAAAAATAAGTTGGTCAAGAGTGACTTTACACGTAATCCAAGAGAACAAAATTGTCTTGAAAAACGCCAAAATGTCCAGGGTTGTTTCCAGTGCGGAAACTGTGTTTTCTGTAAATTTATTGTGAAAATGAAACAGTTCAGTACAGGTTATAAAACCTATGAAATTAGGCAATTTATTAATTGTAAATTTGATAACGTCATCTACCTTCTATACTGTCCTTGTCCGTTATGTTACACAGGTAAGATGAAGAGGGTGCTAAAGGATAGAATAACTGAACATCGTAATGATATTATCAATGCAAAAGAAGGTGTTATAAATAGCAACATAGCACTACATTTCAAGATTTGCCATAATTGTTCAACTGAAGGCTTAAAAGTTATTGGGATTGAGAAATGCTCTCTATATGGTAGAGGTGGACATATTGATAATGTGTTACTTAGAAAAGAGGTGGCTTGGATATACCGGTTAAAAAAGTTATCACCAAAAGGGTTAAATGAGAAGTTAGATTTTGCCCCTTTTCTCTAATATATATACACGGATTTTCTTCAATCTGTATATATCCCTATCAGCGCGTTGTGTTTTTAAAAAATCCTGTGCTTTTATTGGCATTTTCCTCTCCCAATATTTTGAATATTCCTACTGGTGCCAGACTAGTATAGAGCTGCCCTACTGCCTATTCTTTTCTCATGGAGGCTGACATCAATGTATATATATAATTTAAACATTTTTTTTTCTTTATAAGTTATTTTTATTACTTTAAATTAATGCACAATGAATTTCTACTAGTTTTTGTTTAGTAGGCTTTACCTAGTGTATTGTCTCTTTAAGAAACCGCATATGTATAGTTTCACCAATCCCGGGAAATGGGCAGTGTTTAAAAGCTTGTACAACGAGTCCTATGATGTACACCCTGAGGAAGCCCAAATGACGTTTGGTCATGTGGGGGGGTGAAACGACCGTTGGCGTGTGACGTCAGTATTGTCAAGCTTGGACCGGCTTTCCAGTTTACACGGATGTACAAGAATGTAGTTGACTGAATCATATGCTTTGCCTATACTTTTTGCCATTGGTTCCCAGAGTGGAGGACTCACTTGATGATCAAATCTTACAGTAATGTATTAACGGAATAACTTTGTTGCCATTTGATACAAGGTTGCTTTGGAACGAAGGTGCTTTAAAACTAGTAAGCACCACACTTGACAACAAGTGCTGAATCTAACTGAACTGATATGTTTACCAGTACAAGGTGGAGTCCTTGGAAACTTGGCATTTAAATACATGATACATTTTATATGTGTTAGGCTTAGCACTCATACTGTACGCTTTTTAAGTTTATAACTGCATATGATTTGCTATATCTACGTATTTACTAGATAATGAACATGGATCCCTTATGACTACCATGACAGCTGTGACCTTCTATTAAGAGTGGTGCTATCCTCTGGTTTGGGGGTTGTTCATCTAGTAAATAATATTGGCATGTTATAATATATGGCTATATGTTAAGCCATTTGTTTGTATATATATATATATGGTTCTTTAATCTCTGGCATAGATCCTCAGGTCTTTTTTCTCACGATAACAAGTTTCTAGTTCATATATTGGGTTATCCTCTGAGAGAGGTGTTGCCATTGATTTGTTGATGTAAAACGCATTTGCATGGATCCCCATTTATAAACCAAGGTAGCAGATTCCTGTTGTAGTGCAGGGCTACCCTCTGGTAAGGGTGTTGCCACTAGCGTCTAATCATATTTATATCTATCCATGTAAATTGTTTATAAGCTGGCCATGCTTTTTTATTAATGTGTATTTTTCACATTACACAATGTACTATTAACATATTAATGGAACAATAAAGCATTTATTATGGATGCAGTCTCTTTTGAAGGACTTATCTGCTGAGTTTATGCACTTAAGTGGAAACAACCAAAATAAATTACTAAGAATTATTTAAACGTACTAAGTGTGATACTGTTATTATTATATTTAACTCTTTGGTGCGCAGCTTTTTGACAGCATTTTTGATAACTTAGGCGAATTTTTGCCGGTCCGCGGCGGCGATGTGAGGCGAGCTTAGGCGGGCGTATTGGGCCGGCGAAGGCAGGAAAAGTAGACACGTTGATAACTACCCCCCTAAGTGTCCCACGAGTGCTGCACTTTTTCTATTTTTGCTTAAAAAGGGTTTGCCCTTTTGCCCTGCTAGGACCTTGGACAAATTTACAATGGTAAAAGATCTCCATCTCTTCGCAAGAAAAGTGGTTTTATCTCAAGTAATGGTCAAAAGTAAAAATTTAAATGCTCTAGAAACAGTGAGAATTACAGCTGAAGATGATGATACCCTTAATGTCCTAGAAAGTTTGATTAATGAAGGTGAGATTGAAGATATCCCTAGCACTTCTCTATTACCTACTGAAGGTAATAATACTAGCAATTTGTGCTCTTCTGTTACTACCTCTAATTTTAGACCCAAATCAAGCTATATGCCGCCTTTGTCTTTGGTACCAGCAGTGAATTTATTTGTAAAAGAGGATGAAAAAAAATTGATAAATTACCCATTAATAAAATTATTGATGATAACCTATCTGGGAGAGAAAGAATAGCCTTAGAGGAACTTATGAATACTCCAGGCATCATCATTAAGCAGGCTGATAAAGGCGGAAATCTAGTTATAATGAATGAATCCAATTATGTGTTGGAGATTAAGAAACAACTCACAAATAAAGACCAATATCAACTCCTTTCTCAAAATCCAATTGCCAAAAGACAGGGAGAGTTACTCCATATACTGAATAGAGCTAGAAAAAATGGAGTAATAAGTAAGAAAGAATTTGAATATCTATACGTAAAGTTCCCTAAAATTCCAGTTTTTTATTCTATCCCCAAGCTACATAAAAATGTAAGAGATCCCCTCAGGCCGCCCCATAATTTTGGGGATAGGTAGTATCACTGAACATATTGGCAATTATGTTGATAGTTTTTTTAAACCATTTGTATCTTCACTGCCCACATTTGTCCAGGACACTACCGATCTACTACGTCAATTACACAATGTGTAGGTTGAGGAAGAAACTATCTTAGTGTCTCTTGATGTCGAGGCATTGTACTCTTCTATTCCACATAAATTGGGAATTGCAGCTGTACGCCATTTCCTAGAAACTAGAGGTAGTTCTTTTGAGAAGCATACTGAGTTTGTGGTGGAACTGCTGGAATTTATTCTGGAAAACAATGTTTTCAAATTTGATAATAAATTTTACAAACAAATAAAAGGTACTGCTATGGGTGCAACATGTGCACCCTTGTATGCCTGCAGACTTATGGGAACTTCTGATTGTGTTCGAAGAATTCAATCAATGAATAACCTCCTCAATTTCACTGTGGTGTCGGTGTGTGGACGATATGTTCATACTTTGGAAAGAATTTCCTGATTTGCTAAAAGAATTTGTAGATAAATTAAACAAGAATAACAAATATTTTTCTTACATATAACTATAATGTTACTGAATTATCTTTTCTGGACATTAAAGTTAAAAAAAAGGGTAAAAAACTTACTACTGAAATTTATCGTAAAGACGGCCACCAATATCTTGTTGCTTGCTTCAAGTCACCATCCAACTTCACTAATTAAAGGCATTCCTATTGGACAGTTCCTAAGGTTACGTAGAAACTGCTCTAGTAAAACTAAATATATTGGACATGCAAAAGATATGTCCAATAGGTTTAAAGCAAGAGGATATTCAAAAAGAAATGTAAACTATGCAATGAATCGAGCACTAAAAACTGATAGGGACTCTCTACTGTATAACAAGAAACAAACTAAAATAGACAATAGGGTCAGATTTGTTACTGAATATAATGGACACTGGAATCAGGTTAGAAAAATATTAAAAAATAAATGGTAATTTCTGTTGTCAGATGAAAATGTAAAGAGTTTGATAGGTGATTTTTCCATCACTAGTTGCATGCAGAGCTCCTAATTTGAAAAATAAGTTGGTCAAGAGTGACTTTACACGTAATCCAAGAGAACAAAATTGTCTTGAAAAACGCCAAAATGTCCAGGGTTGTTTCCAGTGCGGAAACTGTGTTTTCTGTAAATTTATTGTGAAAATGAAACAGTTCAGTACAGGTTATAAAACCTATGAAATTAGGCAATTTATTAATTGTAAATTTGATAACGTCATCTACCTTCTATACTGTCCTTGTCCGTTATGTTACACAGGTAAGATGAAGAGGGTGCTAAAGGATAGAATAACTGAACATCGTAATGATATTATCAATGCAAAAGAAGGTGTTATAAATAGCAACATAGCACTACATTTCAAGATTTGCCATAATTGTTCAACTGAAGGCTTAAAAGTTATTGGGATTGAGAAATGCTCTCTATATGGTAGAGGTGGACATATTGATAATGTGTTACTTAGAAAAGAGGTGGCTTGGATATACCGGTTAAAAAAGTTATCACCAAAAGGGTTAAATGAGAAGTTAGATTTTGCCCCTTTTCTCTAATATATATACACGGATTTTCTTCAATCTGTATATATCCCTATCAGCGCGTTGTGTTTTTAAAAAATCCTGTGCTTTTATTGGCATTTTCCTCTCCCAATATTTTGAATATTCCTACTGGTGCCAGACTAGTATAGAGCTGCCCTACTGCCTATTCTTTTCTCATGGAGGCTGACATCAATGTATATATATAATTTAAACATTTTTTTTTCTTTATAAGTTATTTTTATTACTTTAAATGAATGCACAATGAATTTCTACTAGTTTTTGTTTAGTAGGCTTTACCTAGTGTATTGTCTCTTTAAGAAACCGCATATGTATAGTTTCACCAATCCCGGGAAATGGGCAGTGTTTAAAAGCTTGTACAACGAGTCCTATGATGTACACCCTGAGGAAGCCCAAATGACGTTTGGTCATGTGGGGGGGTGAAACGACCGTTGGCGTGTGACGTCAGTATTGTCAAGCTTGGACCGGCTTTCCAGTTTACACGGATGTACAAGAATGTAGTTGACTGAATCATATGCTTTGCCTATACTTTTTGCCATTGGTTCCCAGAGTGGAGGACTCACTTGATGATCAAATCTTACAGTAATGTATTAACGGAATAACTTTGTTGCCATTTGATACAAGGTTGCTTTGGAACGAAGGTGCTTTAAAACTAGTAAGCACCACACTTGACAACAAGTGCTTAATCTAACTGAACTGATATGTTTACCAGTACAAGGTGGAGTCCTTGGAAACTTGGCATTTAAATACATGATACATTTTATATGTGTTAGGCTTAGCACTCATACTGTACGCTTTTTAAGTTTATAACTGCATATGATTTGCTATATCTACGTATTTACTAGATAATGAACATGGATCCCTTATGACTACCATGACAGCTGTGACCTTCTATTAAGAGTGGTGCTATCCTCTGGTTTGGGGGTTGTTCATCTAGTAAATAATATTGGCATGTTATAATATATGGCTATATGTTAAGCCATTTGTTTGTATATATATATATATGGTTCTTTAATCTCTGGCATAGATCCTCAGGTCTTTTTTCTCACGATAACAAGTTTCTAGTTCATATATTGGGTTATCCTCTGAGAGAGGTGTTGCCATTGATTTGTTGATGTAAAACGCATTTGCATGGATCCCCATTTATAAACCAAGGTAGCAGATTCCTGTTGTAGTGCAGGGCTACCCTCTGGTAAGGGTGTTGCCACTAGCGTCTAATCATATTTATATCTATCCATGTAAATTGTTTATAAGCTGGCCATGCTTTTTTATTAATGTGTATTTTTCACATTACACAATGTACTATTAACATATTAATGGAACAATAAAGCATTTATTATGGATGCAGTCTCTTTTGAAGGACTTATCTGCTGAGTTTATGCACTTAAGTGGAAACAACCAAAATAAATTACTAAGAATTATTTAAACGTACTAAGTGTGATACTGTTATTATTATATTTAACTCTTTGAGTGCTGAAACCCCTGTCTTTTTAAGAGGATACCTAAGTGTATTCTCTTCTTACTCTCTCTTCTCTATAATAAATAAATATATATATATATATATATATATATATATATATATATATATATATATATATAAAACACTTGTAGATTAATTTATATATATAGATAAAAGCAGCGTTGTTAGATAAATTGTTGCTATATCTGTAACATTATAACATAAATAAATATTGTTGCTACATCTGTAGCCTTATAATATATAATATATTTTGCATATATTTAGGACAACAGTCCATCCAGATAAGGTTGTCACTATGTCTTTTGGTTAAATATATATATATATATATATATATATATATATATATATATATATATATATATATATATATATATATAATATATATATATATATATATATATATATATTTATATTTATTTATATATATATATATATATATATATATATATATATATATATATATATATATATATATATAAACATTTCAATATGTTTGGCAAATAGGGTTTGGTAAACTGGTATATTTATTATATATATATATATATATATATAGGACAGTTGAACCTAAAAATAGGCTGTCACTACACCTGTATAAATATTTATATATAGATTAAAGCAGTTTTCATAATACATTTTTGCTAGCTTTATTATATATCCTGTATCTTTATTAGAAATAACATATTTTCAATATATTTAGGACAGCAGTCCATTCAAATAAGGGTGTTGTTACATCTGTAGGTTATATATATATATATATATATATATATATATATATACTGTATATATATATATATATATATATATATATATATATATATATATATATATATATATATATATATATATATACTGTTTATATATATATTAAATAAGTCTGACCAAATAGGGTGTTTGTTATTAATTATATCCATATAATAGGGTATATAAATATAAATAGGGTTTAACGAGACCTGTAGATTAATTTAAATATATATAAAATCACTTTTTTAAAATACAGTGTTGCTTCTTTTGTAGCTTAGTTATTATATAAATAAAATATTGCTTATAAATTCAAATAAGGGTGTCTTTACACCTGTAGGTTCAATATATATAACTATTAAATAAGTCTAACCAAATAGGGTGTTTGTACACCTGTATATTAATTATAAATGAAATACGGTTGTACTATGCCTGTAGCTTAATTTAAATATATATAAAAACAGAGGGCGAGATTACATATACGAGCAGGCTTCAGCGCAAGTGCTGCAACCCACGCCACCCGTAATTTCACCTCACACATCGGGGTATTACATATAGGGTGCCGGCAGTTCATAAAGTGCCGTAAGTCGAATAAACTAGCGATGTCCAGAAATGAGCGTAAATACATTTTTCTGGAGCCACTAGAGACTTACGACACTTTAGAACCTGCCGGCGCCTAAGAAAAATAAAAAAAATATAAAATATCCCGTAAACGTCTAACCCGCCTCCCAAAAATAAACTTGACACGTAAAACCCCTATATCCCCCATTAAACCCACATCAGAACTAATAAAAGTATTAACCCCCGACAACCCCCCACAACGCAATATGCCTAATTAAATTATTAACCCCTATATCCACCATCAAACCCACATCGCAAGTAATAGCTAAATTATTAACCCCTATATCTGCCATCAAACACACACCGCAAGTAATAACTAAATTATTAACCCCTATATCCACCAACACCAACATCGCAAACTACCTAATGTATTAACCCCTAATCTGCCATTAACCCACATCACAAAGTCCCTATTAAAACTATTAACCCCTAAAACGACATCCTCCACAATGCAAATAAATAATTAAATTACTAAGCCCCCTAACCTAACACCCCCTAAATTAACCCAAATTACCTACATTAAAAAATACTTAAGTTACTAACTATTAAAATAAAAAACCTAACATTACATTAAAAATAAAAAAAACTAAGTTTAAATTAAGCTAACATTACAGAAAATAAAAAAATCTAATATTACAGAAAATAATAAACAAATTATCAAAAATTAAACCTAATCCCTATGAAAATAGAAAAGCCCCCCAAATAAAAACACCCCCTAATCTAATGCTAAACTACCAGTAGCCCTTAAAATGGCTTTTTGCAGGGTATTGCCCTAAGTTAAATAGTTCTTTTACATTAAAAATAAAAGGGCATTTAGCTCTTTTGCTGCCCTTAAAAGGGCATTTAGCTCTTTTAAGAATTGCCCATCCCTAATCTAAATAATAATAAAAAAAATAAAAAAAATAAACCTGTCTATCCCCCAGGTTAGTACTCACAATTCCTGAAGTCTGGCGGAGAAGGTCCTGTTCCAGGTGGTGAAGTCTTCTTTTAAGCGGCGACCTTTTCTTTCTTCTTCCAGGAACAAGCTTGCGTGGAGCGGAGGTCAGAGCTGAAGACCGATGACCGCTGAGTTGAAGACTAGCGATCCTGGAACTGAAGGCCGGCGATCCTGGAACTGAAGACCAGAGACCCTGGAACTGAAGACCAGAGACCCTGGAACTGAAGATCGCCGACCGCGGAGTCATGGAGCGTGGAGGATCCTCTTTGTACGATCTCCACTGTACACTGAATAGTGAATTCAAGGTACGCGATTAAAGATGACATCCCTTGAATTCCTATTGGCTGATTTGATTCTTCAAATTCAAATCAGCCAATAGGATGAGAGCTACTGAAGTCCTATCGGCTGTTCAAATCAGCCAATAGGATGAGAGCTACTGAAATTCTATTGGCTGATTTGGCCGAGGGGTGAAATATACGTGTATGAAGTAGAACAGGAATGTTTAGAAGATGCATCTCGAAATGGTGTTACACCTGCAACTGTGACCATGGCAATAGTACAAGATCACAAAAATGATCAACGTAAATATAATGCTCCTCGGTGTAATGAGGTAGCTATTATTTTCCAAAATGCAGATGGGAAACCTCCTCTTGAGCGAGATCTTATTATTCATTGTCGAAGTCCTAACAATAAAAGGCCCTAGAAAGGATAAGTATTTTAGATGCAAATTTGGAGCCAATGTTGTATACACTTCTTTTACCTTTTTGTTGGGATCAAAGTTGGTCACCTAAAATGAAACTTAATTACAACCCTACTACTAGAAATATGAGAACTCAATCCTTAGCAAAGCCAAGAGAAAGGGTCACACAAATGCAGTTTTATGGGTATATACTTTCCATCGGTCACGAGTTTAACCCATTTCTGAGTGCTGGTAAATTGACTCAGTAGTACTTTGTAGATGCATATGCAAAGACAGAAGGTAATCATTTAAACTATGTTAGACAAAATCAGCCAAAACTGAGGGTTGAAAAGTATACAGGTCTCATGGACCATCTTCAAAGTGTAGCTGCAGACCAGGGCTTACTTCCAGGCAAGCCACTACATTAGGTGTTTTGGTATTTTTCTTCTGTTCCCATGTTGGACTTTTAACATTGATTGATTAAAGAAATATTTTTAACTCTGACCCCGGACAAGCTTTTTCTTTTTTGGATTACATTTGCCGTTGTATCTCCGGGATCAGATTGAAGGAGCGAGAGCTGGTACGTCCTATCCAATGGGAGGTAGGAGGGTGTGTATCTGTTAGCCACTCATGGTTTGCAACGTCAGGAGCGAGACACGCCGAGGCCTGTGTGCGACCGGATCTGTACCTGAGAGAAGAGGTTCACAGCGAGCGATGTTAGGCGTACCCGCAGTTTGCCCCAAAGGAAGGGTGGCGAGGCAGCCCAGGATCACCGGAGTCGCTGATTTCCCTCTTGCATCATTTGTGAGTAGAAATAAAGAAAATAATACTGTGGTAATACTGTGAATATAATCGTAACTACGCTGCAAGTAGTAAAGTGAATTGAGCCCAGTTTACCAAATATTACTTCACGGACTGTACCGTATGAGTTTGTATGCATTGAACTCACTTTATTATTGACATTTTCGCTCAAGACACACAGGCAGGATTCCCAAGGTGGTTTATCTATACCAGCCTTTCTTATTGCTAACGGAATCAACTATTTGTGCAACATCCACTCTCTCTACATACCTATACTCCCTTCGTACCAGTACACTATCCCCACATAGTACACATATTTTATGGGGATTGTATGACTAGGTGTGTTTTTTGTCTACTACACCATTCTCTCTTTTACTTCCAGGCAAAGCAGTTATACTTCCATCTACATTCCAAGAAACATGGTACAGAATTACCAAGATGCCATGGCTATTGTGAGAAAGTATGGGAAGCCTGATTTTTTCATAACCATGACATGTAACCCAAAATGGTCTGAAATTGTTGTTAATCTGAAAGAAGGTCAAGCAGTTGAATTTCGACCTGATTTAGTGGCAAGAGTTTTTCATTTAAAACTTCAAGAACGTCTTGATGACATCACAAAGAAACATGTTTTGGGTAAACCAGCTGCCAAAGTTCATGTAATTGAATTTCAAAAACGGGGATTACCTCATGCACATATTTTGCTTATATTATGTACACAAGGTAAGCCTAAAAATGCACAAGTAATTGATAGCTTTATTTCTGCAGAAAAATCTCACATTCAAGTCAATCCTAGGTTACATGCAATTGTTACCAAACACATGGTGCAAGGGCCCTGTGGGAAGCATAATCTAAGATCTCCATGTATGGTTGATGGGGTTTGCTCTAAGCTATTTCCAAAATCTTTCCAAGAAGAAACTTTGATCAATGTAGATGGTTATCCACGTTACAAAAAAAGCAAAAAAAGTGTTTCAATTGAAATAAATGGTAAATAAATTGATAACTCTTGGGTTGTACCATACAACCCATACTTGACATTAAAATACAACTGTCATATTAATATAGAAAGCTGTGCTTCCATAAAAAGTGTAAAGTACATATTCAAATATATTTATAAAGGGCATGACTGTGCAAATATTGCAATTAAAGAACATGAAACACTTCTTCATGATGAGATAACGTCATTTATGGATTCCAGATATGTTTGTGCTCCATAAGCAGGATGGCAGCTTTTTCGCTTTCATATGCACCATAAATCGCATACCATTGTGCGATTACAAGTTCACCTTCCTGGAGAACAGTCAGTATAGTTTACTGAAGACAATATTGAAACTGCAGTAGAAAGAACACATAGAGACACAACTTTGACTACTTAGTTTAAATTAAACCAAAAATATTTGTCAGCTCATGCATATCTTTACACTGATATTCATCATCATTTTGTTTTTCATCAAAAGACAACAACAACATGGAAAAAAGAGTACAAGATCGAGCAAATAACACTATTGGTCGCATGAACTCTGTAAGTTTAATTTCAGATGTTGAGAGATTTTGTTTACGCTTGCTTTTACTTCATGTTAAAGGAACAACTTCTTTTGAAGATATCCGAACAGTTGATGGAGTTCAATTTCACACATGATCAATCATGGGATTTAACTCTTCATGAATCTGCAAGTGAAATGATGCCTCGACTGCTTAGAGAGCTTTTTGCTCATATTTGTGCTTTATCATCTCCACAAATGCTAAAGAGCTTTTTGAAAAGTCCAAAGAAAAACTTTTTGAAGACTTTTCAAGACACCCAAGTCACACACCAGTGTCAAAATTGCTTAAATTATGCACTTAGAGATATTCTGAATATTTTAATTGTTAATGGCAAAAATTGTCAGGATTTTGGTTTACCAAATCCTCCAAACAATTTACCTGAAAATCCCAGAGATCTCTATGATGCTTCTTTTGAAAGTTAAACTGGAGTACAAATGAAGGCATCTTTACCACTTGCAGTTTAAGTTGCCAGTTCCTTTGTTGGATACTTCAACCTCTTCCATGAGGCAAACTTCTAATGATGCGCAAATGATCCGTACTGCAAAGATTATTATTTGTGATGAATCAACCATGTCTTCCAGTGATGTGTCGACAAACTCCTTTAAGAGTTGATGAATAACAACAAACCATTTGGAGGCAAAACTATTCTGCTCGGAGGTGATTTCAGACAAACTCTTCCTGTTGTTGCACACGGAAGTAGATCAGCTATAGTTGAAGACAGCATAAAATTTAATCCACTCTGGCATAAGTTTAAGCTTTTGAAGCTGACTAATAATGTAATATCTGTTGATCCAGAGTTTAGCTCTTGGCTTTTAAAGCTTGGAGATGGACTACTGACAAACGAGCATGGTTTTCATGAAGACATCTTTGAAATTCCATCTCAAATGATCTGCAAATACTCCATTGTAAAGGAGATTTTTGGTGAAGAGTTAAAAGATTCTGATGCCTTTAAGTTTTCAAAAATGGCAATTGCATGTCCAAAAAATAGTGATGTTGATAAAATCAATGAAGAAGTTCTTAGTTTGTTAGAAGGTGAAACCTCTACTTACTTAAGCACTGATTCTATGGATGATGAATCACATGAAGGTAGGGATAATTACCCAGTTGAGTTTTTAAATGAATTTAAACTCAATAAACTCAATCTTAAAATAGGTAGTATTATTATGCCTTTGCATAATCTTAACACCAAAATAGGTCTTTGTAATGGCACCAGATTGGTTGTGAAAGCTTTGCGTCAAAATGTAATTATTGCACAAGTATTAACAGGTAAAGCTGAAGGGCAAAATGTCTTCATTCCTTGAATAGACTTAGCCCCAAGTAATACAGAACTTCCTTTTGTATTATGAAGAAAACAATTTCCAGTTAAATTAGCATTCGCTATGACCATTAACAAATCTCAAGGTCAAACTTTAGATAGATATGGCATCTATTTTTCAGAGCCAGTTTTCAGCCATGGACAGCTACATCTAGATTTTTCTAGGTTAAAAAGCTCTGATGATGTAAAAGTTAAGGTCATAGACATACAAGAACAAGGCTACTTATTAAATGGAAGTGATGCCTGTTTTACTAAAAATGTTGTTTATAAAGAAATATACTTAAAGTAGACATAATTTGAAGAGCAGCAATTTTGGATTTATTTAGTACAGTAGTTCATCCAAATAGGGTGTTGCTAAACCTGTAGTTTATTATTTTTTATATATTTAGGACAGTAGTCCATAAAAATACAGTATTGCTACACCTGTAGCTTAAATATTTATATAAAAGCAGAGTTAAAAAATAGGTTGTTTCTACACCTGTAGCTTAAAAAATTATTTGACTGCCCTCTGGGCAGGCTTATCGACTAATCTTATGAATATTTTACATTCCAATGTTATTTACATAGAAGAAAATGTTCTATTTATTTTTAAATATATAATGTATTTTTTGTGAAATATATATCCATACATATATATGTATATATATATATATATATATATATATATATATATATATATATATATATATACCGCACAGTAGAAAGCACTCTCCGGTCTTGTCATAATAATCCACTTTTATTCTCGTGTAAACATTTTCTGGTCTTACCCCGTCCTCAGACACAATCATTGCATCAAAAACTTACTCCGATATATACATGTGCATCCCATCCCAGTGAATACAGCTCTTCCTCTGCACCGGAGTCACCCTGGCGTCCATCTTGCGCAACTGCGCATGCACAAATGGGGCTACGGTGGTCCATAATGGCCAACTGTAGTTAAAAGTTAAAAAGAAAAAAATCCTAAGTGAAAAAAATACAAACTACACGACTTCAAATGGAGAGAGGTGAACAACTTCAGGATATGTATTCCAGATTTGAGGAACGTGGTTATAACAAAAAACATCTGAGGACAGCATTTGGTGAGTGCCTTCATCTGACACAAGAGCAAGCCTTAGTGAAGAAGGATGGAACACAGAATACACATGTATACATATGTATACACATGCATATTTACATACATACAGATGTACTACATCTATCTATCTATCTATCTATCTATCTATCTATCTATCTATCTATCTATCTATCTATCTATCTATCTATCTATCTATCTCTCTCTCTCTCTCTCTCTCTCTCTCTCTCTCTCTCTCTCTCTCTCTCTCTCTCTCTATATATATATATATATATATATATATATATATATATATATATCCATTACAGCCCATTCCATTCAAATACCTTGTCAAATGCTGTATACCTTTTAACTCTTATAACTTTTTCCCCCCTAATATTTATATTAATACATTTTGGGCCAGATTACGAGTGGATCGCTAACAGTTACGTGCTGTTTGCGCTCGTCGGGTTTACCGCTGGTATTACAAGTTGAAAGTAAACACGATCGCTTGAGCACAATCGCAATTTGCTCTAGAATGAGGTCTGGTTAACTGTTTTGCAAAACAAAAAAATATCACAAAACACATCAAAAATACATTACAAAGTACAATTAAAATCATAATAACACTATCTATTAAAAATTATTTTAAAAACAATATTGCACACAGAAGTTATGTATGAGGTCTCAGGTGTTAGAGAAAAAAGGCAGGCAGGGCTCTAACATAAACATATATATATGTGTGTGTGTGTGTACGGATGTATTTATAAGTTTACATATGTATTTACAGACATATATACACATATAAACACATAAATATATATGTATACACATTTAGAAATATATATATATAAGTGCATTGGAGCCCTTTGCAGTTAAGTATATGAAAACATGTAAAAGCATATTATGCAATATTCATATTTAATAAAGTGTTATACTGTGTTTGTACTGTTAATATTTCACATTTTAATGTTATGCACATATCAGAATATGTTCTATGTATTTATAAATAGATATACCTATATATATATATCTATACCTATATATAATCATATATATATATATATATATATATATATATATATATATATATATATATATATATATACATATATATGTGTGTATATATATATATATATATATATATATATATACTTTAAAAAAATAGAAGGCACTCATTGGGTCTTGATAGAAATAATTACTCCTTTAATTTTAAAATTAAAGGAGTAATTCTTTCTATCAAGACCCAGTGAGTGCCTTCTATTTTTTGAAAGTGTATCGTGTATTTGATACGCACCCTGGGCACAGCAGGCGACATTGGCATCTATCTTTTTACCAGGAGTGCTTTTCCTTCCTCAATACTATATATATATATATATATATATATATATATATATATATATATATATATATAACCAACTCCTCTGATTGAAGGGGACGAGCTGATCCCCGAAACGTCAAATAAACTGTTTTGACACCTGTGAGTGCATTTTCTTGCTTTATATATATATATATATATATATATATATATATATATATATATATATATATATATATATATATATATATGTGTATAGATATATAATTAAGAATAAATAGAACATATTCTGCTTTGTGAAGAACATTGGAATGTGAAATATTTTCTTTATGTCGGGTTAAGCGCACATGAGAATATGCGATCAGGTTTGCGCACGAGTTGGGTGTTGGTTTTTTCCCCCTTTTTTTGCTCCATTGACTGCCATGGGGGAATATGTGAATGTGCACAAGATATTCTAAGTTTGGCTTTTGCGCCTGTCGGGTTAGTGCGTGAGTGAAAACAGTTTACTTTCAACTTATAATACGAGCAACCGGACGACCGCAAAAATCTTACTTCTAGCACAGTTAAAGCTCAAGCTGGTGTGTTAAATAGCCCTCCACTTGTAACCTGGCCCTTTATTAGATATTGTATATATGAGTGTAATAATTTATTAAAATGTAGTTATGTAGTGTAATGAAACTTTTTATTTATTCCAAAATGCGTGCAAATTAACCCGGGCGCAGTATTTGCACTAACATTAGCATATCACTTGTAATGTAATCCATTATGAATAGAACAAAACTGGCACGTAATTTAATAGACATGCACACCGTTGTGTATTTGGATTTTTTATTTTGCAAATAAATAATGGAGTTTTCCTTTGTATTCAACGTAAGTTAATAACTGATTTAAAACTGAATATATTATGGGTGACTTATGTGCTAAGATATTTTGAGTTATTTGAGTCAGAAATAAGCAAATATTAGAAAGAGAGAATAGCAAAAAACAAAATAGGAAATGGGGCAAGTCACTGTCACATGTTAGATCAGATATATTTTACCCTTACTAGTTGAAATGAAATCCTTAACTTTTTTAACAAATTGACAAGATTTACACATTTTACAGGGAAAGAAAAGCACAACAATAACCCACCTCTTTAAATAGTGAAATCTCTTTTTGTTACTGGTGGTTCAATCTCTCTCTCTCTCTTTTTTTGAGCTAAATATGGTTTATTGGTTTAAAGTTAAAACATTTCCAGAAATAAAAAGTACTGTAATTAATCTTTTATAGGTTCATTCTTTTTAGTTAACCTTTATAGTTTTTTTTTTTTTTTGCAAAACTGAAAAAAATATTTTTTTAATGTGAGCTCAACATCTGTGCATTACTGCATTTTCCTGTGGATTAAATAAGATATCTCAACACAAATAGTAAGTGATAAAGGTGACATCTTTATTCCCTTTCTCAGCGTGCCTCAGAATTGTGATGTCTATATTAGAATAGAAGCATAAAGGTTTGTTGCAGGTTGTGACATCAGCTAATAGATTAGCGTGCAACATGCTTGAAAGATATACTAATGAGTTCAAGACCTGACAGATGTGTTCTTCCAATGTATTACGGATACGGATACCAATTACTAAAATACTATATAACAAGCTGCGGGTTTTCATTAGAAGTATCTGAGAACTATATGAACTGAAGCCTAGAATGCATACATTTCTCTGGTTTCTTGTTTAAAGTTTTAAAAAAAAGTTTTTAATATTTTACACATATGAGATCTCTGAATAATGTATTTCATCATCATAGAGAAAAAAAAAAGCTGGTTAAATATTTTTTTTGTTTGCTTTGTCACCATAGAAAAATGAAATGGTTATATTTGCCATTGAGCTCCGTATGTTAACTATATAACCTGTGATTGCTGCATTTGATAAACACTGGTATAACTTTGACAGTTTAATAATTTCAAATATCTCTGTAATGTTTAAGATAGGCCTTTGAAAAACAAGGAATCTGTTGAAAACTTTGGCCTAGTTTCCTTTCAGGTGGTAAAATTTCAAAACTGGTAATAAAAATGTAATAGTTTATCCTGATTAAAGTGTATGGAGATTTTTTTATGTTACCACAAGTTTCAAAACTTTACCACCTCAATGGAAACTAGGCCTTTGTTGGAAGGACATGGATGAATGAGGGTAGGGGGTTATCCTAGTCACAAAAGAGCTAGATAGGTTGAGGTGATTTGATTTCAGCTCTCTTAACTACAAAAGGTGACCAAGACCCCTCATTTGAAAGATAATGATCTACTCTGTGACTTGGATGTGGTCTGGATAAATCCTACCCCCTAAAATAAAAATAAATAAACAAACACACAAATCTGAAATTTGTACAGACCCCCATTAAAGCGTTTTTTTTTGTAGTAGACACATTTTATTTTTTTTATATTACATTTTGTCTGTATAGCCAGGAAATCTACTTTTATTTTTACTCTGGCACAAAATGACCCTCTAGGTTTTATTACAATCACCAAACACCTTTATGGGCCCCTTTTACAAATTTGGATACCCTTGATAACAATTTAGTAAGGTGATCACAGTAGCAATAGTGGTCACCTTTCTACTTTCAATGTTATTTACTAAAATTTTAACAAAAATATGCATTATTAAAAGATTTTGTTGCAGTCTTCAAACATGCCATTAAATATAATAATGGTATATTCCTGAATATGCTTGGCCTGCAAAAAAAAACAATATATATTTTGTGTGGGTCGCTCTTTGAAATATGACTTACAATAGTGGTTAAAATTAAGCAGCAAAAAAAAGCTCATAATAATATATAGCCTGTTACATTCTTTAGATTATTAGCACTGTATTGAGCCCTATGCATCTGTTCCTGCGCGAGCCTTCAGGCTCGCTGGAAACAGGAGTTAAGAAGCAGCAGTCTTAAGACTGCTGCTCCTTAACTCGTTTGCCATCTCTGAGGAGGTGGACAGCAATCCGCCCCATCGGATAGGATTGGGTTGATTGACACCCCCTGCTAGCGGCCGATTGGCCGCGAATGTGCAGGGGGTGGCATTGCACAAGCATTTCACTAAAAATGCTTGTGCAACAATAAGTGCCGACAGCTTATGCTGTCAGCATTTATCGATGTGCAGCAGACATGATCCACTACAGCAGATCATGTCCGCTTGCACTAAAATAAATCGGCCCCTATGTCCTTTTTTTAGATGTTTTTAAATGTTTCAAGCCTAGAGGCCCATTTATCAAGCTCCGAATGAAGCTTGAGGGCCCGTGTTCTGGCGAGTCTTCAGACTCGCCAGAAACAGCAGTTATAAAGCAGCGGTTTGGATTATGCCATTAAAAGTTTTGCTTTTATCAAGTTCCGTATCCTGTGACTATCTGGAGCCGGGTGCTGTATTGGATGTTGAGCTGTGCTAATAGTAGGGCCGATTACGAGTGGAGCGCAAATGTTTGCACGCAAGCGATAACAGGTTTTCGCAATCGTTTTTGCGCAGGTTAAATTGCGCTGGTATTACAAGCCGAAAGTAAATGTGATCGCTTGTACGCAATTCAAGTTAACACTTGTCAGGCTAGCGTGTCCTCAGAGCAGTGGTTTACTGTTTTGCAAAACAAAGAAGTGTCACAAAACACATCAAAAATACATTAAAAAGTACAGTTACACTTATAATAAGACCATCTAATAAAATGTATTTATAAAAAATATTGCACACAAAAGCTATAAGGGCTCAAAGAAATTAGTTCTAAGGTGTTAGAAAAAAAAAATACAGACAAAGGGCTTTAACATAGAGATACGTACATAAACATGTCTAAAGAGGGAAATGTATATATATAAAAGGAAAGCACTCACTGGACTTTATTCCAATAAACAATAGCTTTTATTGCAGCATTAAAATTCCATAACATTTCTGGCACCGGTCCGGTCCCTTTGTCAAATGGCACTCAACGCCCAGTATACCCCAACACCATTTCAAAATCCCTTATATAACCCACTTCTCATTAATCATAATGATACTTAGCCAATACAACGGCTGCCGCTCACTTCCTTGCCGCCGCCACTGCATCACGGTGACATCATCAAGACGCAACATGCCCTGATTCGTCCAGGTACACAGACATAGGGGGGGTCAGGATTGACAGCTGATTGTGATAACAAAAGACTAGCGATCATGTCATCTCATTTCAGCATTAAAAGATCACATATACATTTAGTATGTACAGTATGTTATGTTAGTACTTTTAGACAGCTTATAGACACTATTATGTAACAAATGGGCTATTCTGACTAGTGGGCAGTATCTTCACCGTGATTTAAAAACAAAGCTAACACTGATCAAGAACATTACACTATAATGGACATGTTGTTTCTTCAAGTGCTGAATGGAGTATGATAGAACTGAAATACAGAGGGTCAGGATGATAGATGTTTCTTCACTATAGTAGGCATCATCCAACATCATACTTGGAGAGGAATTAGGAAGAGATTTACAACTGTGCCAAGAGAAGGCATATTACTTTTCTTCTTGTATTTGTATGTTCCCTAGTTCCATATCAGGATACGTATAGCTGATGGGGGATATTATTCTGACACAGTCACTTGTCTTCAGAGGCTAGTTGTAAAAAGGGCTAAAGTCCATCTGTGTGTTAAGTAGGCTGACCATATTGCCGCTTTAAGAAGGGACACATATGAAAAATACATGCCAGGGTTCTTATACAAAACATTTCTTTAAACAGCCCTGAAAACAGCCCTGACATATGTATTTTTCATATGTGTCCCTTTTTAAAGCAGCAATATGGTCACCCTAGTGTTAAGGCCCCTTGGTGTCATTGTGTCAAGCATGCAGATCCACTTTGTTTCTCTTCTTAAAAGAGCCTTGGCTCTATCTCCACCCCTAAGCATGGGTGGGATATGATCAATAAGGCCATCGAGAAAGGCGACTCTGAACAGCCAGTGGCACATCATTTTTGCCAAAAGAAACATGGAGTATCAAGCAGAAGGACCATCCGTATTGTTTTGAACAGCCAATAGGATTTCAGAAGCTCTCATTCTATTGGCTGATTTGAATTTGAAGAATCAGATCAGCCAATAGGAATGCAAGGTACGCCATTTTGAAACGGGTACCTTGCATTCAACTTCAGTGAACGGAGGTGATTGTATGAATAGGATGCTCCGCGCAGAATGTCATCGCCCTCCAGGATAGCTCCGCTCTGCACCACCGGGATGAAGATAGAAGACGTCCCGGAGGTGGATGAAGATGTCGCCGCCTGGATGACGACTTCTCACAGCCTGTTTGAAGATGGATGTCCGGACTTCAGGAACCGTGAGTAGATTTTATGGGGTTAGTGTTAGTTTTTTTTTAAATTTTTTAGGGTGTTTTTTTTTTAAGATTAGGGCTTTGGGCTTGTAAAAGAGCTGAATGCCCTTTTAAGGGCAATGCCCATACAAATTCCCCTTTAAGGGCAATGGGTATTTTAGGATTTTTTAGAGTTAGGTTTTTTTATTTTGGGGGGTTGGTTGGGTGGGGGGGTTTACTTTTAGGGGGGATTTAGTATTTGTTTAAGGTAAAAGAGCTGTTTAACTTAGGGCAATGCCCTACAAAAGGCCCTTTTTAGGGCTATTGGTAGTTTATTGTAGGTTAGGGGGTGTTTTTATTTTGGGGGGGCTTTTTTATTTTATAGGGCTATTAGACTAGGTGTAATTGTTTTTATTTTTGATGATTTCGTTTATTATTTTTTGTAATCTTAGAGTTTTTTATTTTGTGTAATTTAGTGTTTATTATTATTATTATTTTTTTTGTAGTGTTTTTTTAAATTTTAAATTTACTTTATTAGAATAGTTAATGTTAATTTATAGTTTAAACTTATTTTTTTAATTTCACAGGTAAGTTTTTATTTATTTAAAGATAGTTATATTGTAATTTTAATTTAAAGTTAGTGGGTGTTAGGTTTAGGGGTAAATTTAGTGTTTTGTGATGTGGGGACCCAGCGGTTTAGGGGTTAATAGGTTTAGTTTAGTAGTTACGATGTGGGGGCTGGAGGTTTAGGGGTTAATAGGTTTACTTAGGTGTCGGCGATGTCGGGGACGGCGGATTAGGGGTTAATAACTTTTATTAGTGTCGGCGATGTTGGGGAGCGGAAGAATAGGGATTAATAACTTTTATTAGTGTCGGTGATGTCGGGGAGCGGTGGATTAGGGGTAAATAACTTTTATTAGTATCGGCGATGTCGGGGGGCTACGGAATAGGGATTGATAATTTTTATTAGTGTCTGCGATGTTGGGGGCAGCGGATTAGGGGTTAATAACTTTTATTAGTGGCGGCGATGTCTAGGAGTGGCCAAATAGGGGTTAATAACTTTTATTAGTGTTGGCGATGTTGGTGAGTGGCGGAATATTGTTTAATAGCTTTTATTAGTGTTGGTGATGTCGGGGAGCATCGGAATAGTGGTGTTTAGACTAGGGGTTTATGTTAGGGTGTAAGGTTTAAACGTAAATTTCATTTCCCCATAGACATCAATGAAGTTGCGTTACGGCAATCTCCATTCAGTGATCGCAGGTGTTAGTTTTTATTCTAACACTTTCTCATTATTAACCCCTTAATGACCGAGGACGTGCAGGGTACGTCCACAAAAAAAAGGCAGTTAACGCCTGAGGACGTACCCTGCACGTCCTCGGTGTGGAAAGCAGCTGGAAGCGATCCTGCTCGCTTCCAGCTGCTTTCCGGTTATTGCAGTGATGCCTCGATATGGAGGCATCCTGCAATAACCTCACATGGCCATCCGATGCAGAGAGAGCCACTCTGTGGCCCTCTCTGCACCGGACATCGATGGCCGGTTTCGTTGGTGGGTGGGAGCCGACTTGGGAGGCGGGTGGGCGGCCATCGGTGTGCCGCATGACGTCAAGGGGGGCGGGATCGGGGGCGGGATCGTCGGGGGAGCGCACGGGCGCGCGCGCGTGCATGGAGGGTGGCAGGCGGGCGCGTGCACGGGGCTGGAGCGGGTGGGAACCGCTAAACTACGGAAAATGTTGTAATAAATGTGGCCTAATCTTGTTTGTGCAAAAGCACAAAAAGTGATCATGGAGGGGTGGGGGGTTTGGTTTTGTGTGGGGGGAAGCTACACTACAGAAACGTTTTAATAAATGTAAAAAAAAAACAATTTTTTCTTCTAAACTGGGTACTGGCAGACAGCTGCCAGTACCCAAGATGGCGCCCATTAAGTTAGAGTGGGAGGGTTATAGAGCTGTTTAGGGGGGATCAGTGAGGTTGGGGTCTAAGGGGGGATCGTACACATCAGCATATGTAAATATGCTTCTTCTTTTTTTTTAAAAAAAAGGGCCAAATACCTTTTATTTTAGTACTGGCAGAGTTTCTGCCAGTACTTAAGATGGCGGGGACAATTGTGGGGTGGGGGAGGGAAGAGAGCTGTTTGGGAGGGATCAGGGGGTCTGATGTTTCAGGTGGGAGGCTGAGCTCTACAGTAAATCTAATATTAACCCTGCAAGCTCCCTACAAGCTACCTAATTAACCCCTTCACTGCTAGCCATAATACACGTGTGATGCGCAGCGGCATTTAGCGGCCTTCTAAATACCAAAAAGCAATGCCAAAGCCATATATGTCTGCTATTTCTGAACAAAGGGGATCCCAGAGAAGCATTTACAACCATTTGTGCCATAACTGCACAAGCTGTTTGTAAATGATTTCAGTGAGAAACCTAAAATTGTGAAAAATGTAACTTTTTTTTTTATTTGATCGCATTTGGCGGTGAAATGGTGGCATGAAATATACCAAAATGGGCCTAGATCAATACTTGGGGTTGTCTACTACACTACACTAAAGCTAAAATTACCCCAAAAAGCTCCCTACATGCTCCCTAATTAACCCCTACACTGCTGGGCATAATACACGTGTGGTGCGCAGTGGCATTTAGTGGCATTCTAATTACCAAAAAGCAACACCAAAGCCATATAAGTCTGCTATTTATGAACAAAGGGGATCCCAGAGAAGAATTTACAACCATTTGTGCCATAATTGCACAAGCTGTTTGTAAATAATTTCAGTGAGAAACCTAAAGTTTGTGAAAAAATTTGTGAAAAAGTGAACGATTTTTTTTATTTGATCGCATTTGGCGGTGAAATGGTGGCATGAAATATACCAAAATGGGCCTAGATCAATACTTTGGGTTGTCTACTAAAAAAAAATATATACATGTCAATGAATATTCAGAGATTCCTAAAAGATATCAGTGTTCTAATGTAACTAGCGCTAATTTTGAAAAAAAAAATGGTTTGGAAATAGCAAAGTGCTACTTGTATTTATGGCCCTATAACTTGCAAAAAAAGCAAAGAACATGTAAACATTGGGTATTTCAAAACTCAGGACAAAATTTAGAAACTATTTAGCATAGGTGTTTTTTGGTGGTTGTAGATATGTAACAGATTTTGGGGGTCAAAGTTAGAAAAAGTGTTTATTTTTTTAATTTTTCCTCATATTTTATAATTTTTTTATAGTAAATTATAAGATATGATGAAAATAATGGTATCTTTAGAAAGTCCATTTAATGGCGAGAAAAACGGTATATAATATGTGTGGGTACAGTAAATGAGTAAGAGGAAAATTACAGCTAAACACAAACACTGCAGAAATGTAAAAATAGCCTTGGTCCCAAACGGACAGAAAATGGAAAAGTGCTGTGGTCATTAAGGGGTTAATGTCTATGGGGGAAAGCGTGCACAAGCACGTAAACTCAGCCCTTGGCTTAATGCACCATAACGCACAGCACAAGGAGGTTTTTCAGTAACTCGTAATGGCAGCGCTATGGAGAGTGCAATAACGCAATTTTTTTGGAGTTATTTTCGCACCCTATTTAGCCCAAAACTCGTAATCTAGGTGAATATGAATTTTTGATAAGTAAAATTATATGGTATAAAACTTTATCATCAAACCCAGAAATGAATATGTTTATTAATATATTAATTGAGTATGCACATAACCTTTACCATTAGAAAAAGAAAAGATTTGTAAACAACCATGATATGTTGCGTGAAATCAACCATAATTGTTTTTCAAGTAGGACATTACAATTGAAACATTCATTCAATTTAAGGGACTTTTCAATTTACTTCTAAGAGCACATTTAATTTGTTCTATTGGTATCCTTTGTTGAAGAGCATATGTAGGCTCTGGAGCAGCAGTGCACTGATTTGAACTAGCTAGTGATTAGTAACTACACATATATGCCTCTTGTCATTGGCTCATTATAATTGTTAAACCAAGTCCACTTGAGCTCACATTAACAATTGGCTAGATTGCGAGTTGTGTGATAGGAGGGATGCGTTAGTTACGTGTACTTTATTTACTTTGCGCACTTTTCTTAATGTTGGTATTACAAGTCTCAAAACAACCACCTAATGCGCCGCGGTAGCACAACTACCGCGTTTATTTAAGAAGCGTAATCACGGCAGCGTTAAACATTCTCCCATAGAGATCAATAATAAATGAAAGAAGCACGCATTTTTCAGCTAACACTCGATCTCGCAAGAAATACACACTGCTCTGTCATATTACATATACCACATAATGCACAACAAAAAAACACATCAAATGTACAAACAACAATCACGCAACATAGCACATGCGCATTACACATTCATAATCGGAAAAGAAAAATAATAAACATGATTTACACTAAACGCGGAATACATAAATACCTTAGAACCTTGCAAAACGGCACAAAACAACACAAAAAAAGAATTGCACACTCATACACAAACAAAACATTTGCATTCAAGATTACGGAACATTAGTACAAAGAAACATTTACAACACTTCACAAATACGACACCATCACAAATATATACATTTACATTTACAGATAATATTTTTGGACAATGTTATGCAAAACGATCACTATGACATCATCACATTATACACATTCCACAAATACTAACTCAATATGAGCATGCACAAATTCACACAACTAATATACATTGCACACATACTAATTACTAACAAAGCACACCTGAACATACTTTACTTGGCAAACCGGTACATCATTAAACATTTACATAGGGTATATAAGCACGCTACAAGCATGGCTTCTTTGACTGTGTTACTGGAGGATTTCGTGAGATTAGAGAGATTTAGCGAGTTACTGGTATTGTGAGATTTAGTGTTAGTTAGTGAGTGAGTTAGTTAGTGGTAGTGTGAGATAGTGAGTTAGTGGTAGTGTGAAAGAGTGAGTTAGTTAGTGGTAGTGTGAGAGAGTGAGTTAGTTAGTGGTAGTGTGAGATAGTGAGTTAGTGGGAAGTGTGAGATAGTGAGTTAGTTAGTGGTAGTGTGAGATAGTGAGTTAGTTAGTTAGTTAGTGGTAGTGTGAGATAGTGAGTTAGTGGTAGTGTGAAATAGTGAGAGAGCGGTAGTGAGCAAGAGTTTGTTTGTGTGAGTGTGCGAGTGTTTTTTTGAATACTTAATACATTTACACGCAAACACATTCAATACATACATACACTTATCAATAACACTACATACACTCCATACCCCATCCCCTCTTATACTACACCCCATCCCCTATAAGTCCATACCCCATTCCCTTTAAGCCCATAACCCATTCCCTGTAAGCCCATACCCATTCCATAGTTAGATTTTGTTTATATATCCTCGTTTTAGTCTTTTCTACATTTTTATCTGTTTAATACTCCTTACCCTCTTTTATTAATATCCCTTTCACACTTTGAGCACTTTTTTTTCTCTCCATATTTGTTATTTATTTTGACCCCCTTTCATTTGGGCACATTCACTTTTTGTTTGAGTATGTCGGGAGGGGGGGATAGGGGGCAGATTAGCCCGCAGCTATTAGAGCTCATTAGGCAGGAGGTCAGAGAAGAGATTGTAGAGGAGGTTAGGCAGGAGGTTAGGCAGGAGAGGGGGAGAGGGAGAGGAAGAGTAACAGGACAGGAAGGGGGACAGGAAGGGGGAGAGGAAGGGGGGAGGAAGCGGAGGGTGGACCCGGCCACTTTGTTCAAGATGAACAAATGGCTGGGCCCAGTGGCGGGCAGCGTAGAGCTTCACTGTCCGGGAAACAGAGGCTCACATCACAGGGGAAAGCCAAGCTGACTAGGGAGGCAAGATATACTATGGATGAGAAGGAGGCCCTCATACAGGCTTATATGGAGAGGGCTAGGAGGCTACAGGCTCAAAAGACCACCCCTAAGGAGAAGAGGAAGCTATGGCTGGAGATCAGGGATGCCGTTAATGCAGTGGGGGTCCATAACAGGGATGTCGAGACTATAAAGCATCTCTACTGGGACTGCAAAATGTAACTCAATAGAAAGCTCTCGAGGGAGAACAAATATCTAACAGGGACCGGTGGTGGTCCTGAAACGATCGTGGAATATTCCCGATGGGAGAAAATGTTGCATCCCAGCATCTCCGAGGTGGCCATAGTCGGTATTAGAGGAGTCAATACCGGGAACCTGCCACTCTCATCTGCCGGTAAGCTCATTTAATAATCTCTTTACATCAAAAATAAAGAATGTATTTAAGGATATGATTAGCGCAATTACGCTTTTTTAGACATTATTACGTAAACGCATTCACAATTACCTTGTGAAAGTTGCATTTCACGAAAAGCCATCACATTAGTATCTAGTCTACAAGTTAAGTGTGCATTTAATCAGACTGAAAACAAATGCAAAAACACATTCAGATTGACCATATAGATATCAGAAACACGGTTTGGAAAATGCGGAAATCGTATTGATGGTTGTATTTGAAAGTGGATTAATGAGGCTGCATTTGTAATTCTATTGTAAGCAAAAGCATTTACATCTTTATTTGGAACTGTGCTAATATCTCGATTTCTTTCTTTTTACAATATACAGAGTCTGAGCCCGGGGAGGAGGCAGCACAGCACCCACAGGCTCCTCCTTCACCCAGGTATGAGAGTGGTGGAGATGACTCGCCACCTCGGGGAGACATGGAAGACATCCCTCTATCCTCATCTTCGGAAGAAGCCCCCACTGCACCAGCAGCCCTTCCTGCACCAGCAGCCCGCCATACACCAGCAGCCTGCCGTGCACCAGCAGCTACTCAGGAGGAGATAGCAGAACTGCAGATATTAAGAGATTTTCTGGAAGAGATGCGTGCCTCCCAGATGGAAAATGCGGAAAGCAGAATCCATCTGACGGAAGCAATTAATGAGATTCGACAAGACCAAAGACAGCTTATCCAAAACTAAAGACAGCTTATCCAAGACCAAAGAGAGATCTTGCATACTCTGAAAGATATATAGCAGGTCCTCCGGGAGGCGCATAACGCACCATCTGCTGCTGGGCCATCTGCTGCTTGGCCATCTGCTGCTGGATCATCTGCTGCTGGATCATCTGCTGCTGGACCATCTGCTGCTGGGCCATCTGATCCTGGGCCATCTGCTGCTGGACCATCTGCTCCTGGCCCTCCTCCATCTACTCCTCAATCTCTTCCTCAGCTGGGTGATCCCAGTACTCCTCCTTCCCCTCTTCCACAAACATATCCGATGAGAACTCGTTGGAGGGGGCAGTTGCCCCCCCCCAGAGCCTCAGTCTCATGGGAAGAGGGGAAGGAAGAGGAAGTAACTTGTCTTTATATATCTTTATTTATTTAATGTGTAATGGATAGGTATGTGATGATGTGGTCTTCTTACACTTGTGGAGCACGCTCTGTATATAATCTGCTTCCATGGGACCGGGTCCATGGAGGCAGATTGTTTGCAGAGTGTGTTTTACAAGTGTGTGGAGACCACATCATCAAATACCTATCCTTGTTGATTACATTGATTGGTTTCTGTGATGTAATGTCCAAACTGTTTAGCTAATCTCCCACAAAAAGACCATTACAATTATACATGATGGCATATCACTGTTTTGATGCCAACAACACAGCTTAAAGGGACAGTCATAACATTAATTATTGTTGGTTACAAAGAAAACACTTTATTACAAATTATCAAGTTTTGAAAAACCAGACTTAGAGAAATACCCACATTTTACTAATGTGATTAACCTTGTATCTATGCCTCTGAAAAATGACCACTTATTTCAGTTCTTTTGACAAACTGCTATTTCAGCCAATCACTGATCAATCCAGGGTAACTATACTGCATGAGCTCAATGTTTTCTATATGAAACACAAAAATAATGCCCTCTAGTGGTCAAAATGCATTCAGATTAGATGCACTCTTCAATGTCTAAGAAATGAGCAGATGAACCTCCTAGGTTTAACTATCAACTAAGAATACCAAGAGAAATAAGATAAATTGGTGATAAATGTTTGAGATATATTTTATAAAAATTGCATTTTTGGAGATTAAAATCATTACTGTTTTGCTTGACTTGACTGTCCCTTTAAACAAGAACATATGCTAACATATACTAATCCTTAGGGATTGTTGGTATATCTACATGTACTTGTTAAAACAAGAAAATATTTGAATAGGATACTAAGCTAATATGCCATATTTCTATCGACGTGTTAAATAAAGTCTATTTTATTAACGATACATTATATTTTATTAATTATTTAAGAAAGACATTTCATTTAGAAGGAATATGGTTTCATGTCCTTTTAAGAGTTACATTAGAAATATATGCTCACAGTAATATATTTGGAGATTAACAATGTGGAACTCATACATGACACAATACTGAGCATTTACATTTAAGAGACAGTATACACTCATTTTCAGAGAACTACATGTAATAGACACTACTATAAAGAACAAGATGCCCACATACTGATATAAAAATCCATGATAAAACGGTTTAAAGACTTACTTAGAAACTCTCAGTTTAGCTATGTTGAAAAGTTAGCTGGAAAGCCCATTGCAAGTGGGAAATAAGACAATCCCCCTTCTTTTGCATATGAAAAGACACTTTACACAAACAGGAGCAAGCTGGAGAAGGTAGCTGATGATACTCACATCAAACTTTGAGGCTTGGTTAGGAGTCAGAAAATCACAGGAATGGTATTTAAACATAAGCAAAACTATACATTTAAAAAAAAATTACGGAAAAAATGAGTGTATAATGTCCCTTTAAGAAAAAATAACACGACATAACATCTAGAATAAGTAGGCATCTCATATATTTAGCATATAATAAAGGTCAATGCATATTGATTACTTGATTCAAATACAATAGCTCATCTTTAGGAATTGGATATGTAGAAAATTCAACACAACACAGTAAATATTTATAAACATGAAAATATTGTTGACAAACATATTAAACAAGATGGAGTATATTCATGGATTTGCACTTGCCTCAAAATATATTATGCATGAAAACATATTGCCTTCATTCGTTTCTTCAATGAGACAGCCATCAAAAGAAATTTTTGTGTTCTTTATCAGCTATGGTTCAACAATGTACATGATTGACACAATCCATACTTGCCATGGCTTTAAACTTGTCTTCTCATTCACAAACGTGGGTTACGTGCAAAATCAAATATTGCGGGACTACGTAAGCAAATCAGACGGATTTAACACCTTGGCATGTGACGTCTTAAGCAACATGGCGCATCCGAGATAGCGTAAAAATGTCATCCAATCAAAGGCGCATCCGAGCTCGCGTAAAAACGTCAGCCAATACAAGGACTCATTTTACAGCGTGGCATGTGACGTGTTAAGCAACATGGCGCATCCGAGATCACGTAACAACGTGAGCCAATCAAAGGCGCATCCAAGATCGTGTAAAAACGGCATCCAATCCAAGGACTCATTTTACAGCTTTGCATGTCAATAAGAAACGTATTTATATTTTAAAAACTAGTATGTGCTATATTGTTAGAGCAAAAGAGGGGGGAGAGCCAAAGAGGGGGTAGAGAGAGCCAAAGGGGGGGGGGGGGAGCCAAAGAGGGGGGAGAGAGAGAGCCAAAGAGGAAAGAGAGCCAAAGAGGAGAGAGAGCCAAAGAGGGGGGAGAGAGAGCCAAAGAGGGGGGAGAGAGAGCCAAAGAGGGGGGGAGAGAGCCAAAGAGGGGGGGGAGCCAAAGAGGGGGGAAGAGAGCCAAAGAGGGGGGGAGAGAGAGCCAAAGAGGAAAGAGAGACAAAGAGGAGAGAGAGCAAAAGAGGGGAGAGAGCCAAAGAGGGGGGAGAGAGAGCCAAAGGGGGGGAGAGCCAAAGAGGGGGGGGGAGAGCCAAAGAGGGGGGGGAGAGAGCCAAAGAGGGGGGAGAGAACAAAAGAGGGGGGAGAGAGCTAAAGAGGAGAGAGAGAGAGCAAAAGAGGGGGGGAGAGAGCCAAAGAGGGGGGGGGGGAGAGCCAAAGGGGGGGGGGGGAGAGAGAGAGCCAAAGAGGAAAGAGAGCCAAAAAGGAGAGAGAGCAAAAGAGGGGAGAGAGCCAAAGAGGGGGGAGAGAGAGCCAAAGAGGGGGGAGAGAGAGCCAAAGAGGGGGGAGAGAGAGCCAAAGAGGGGGGGAGAGCCAAAGGGGGGGAGAACCAAAGGTGGGGGGGAGAGCCAAAGGGGGGGAGAGCCAAAGTGGGGGGAGAGCCAAAGGGGGGGGGGAGAGCCAAAGGGGGGGGGAGAGCCAAAGGGGGGGGAGAGAGCCAAAGGGGGGGAGAGAGCCAAAAGGGGGGGAGCCAAAGGGGGGGGGGAGAGCCAAAGGGGGGGAGAGCCAAAGAGGGGGGAGAGAGAGAGCCAAAGAGGAGAGAGAGCAAAAGAGGGGGGAGAGAGCCAAAGAGGGGGGAGAGAGAGCCAAACAGGGGGGAGAGAGAGCCAAAGAGGGGGGGAGAGCCAAAGAGGGGGGGAGAGAGCCAAAGAGGGGGGAGAGAACAAAAGAGGGGGGAGGGAGAGCAAAAGAAAGGTGGGAGAGAGCCAAAGAGGGGAGAGAGAGAGCAAAAGAGGGGAGATAGAGAGCAAAGGAGAGGGGGGAGAGAAATTAAAAGAGAGGGGGAAGAGAGAGCAAAAGAGAGGGGGGAGAGAGCAAGGGGTGGGACCGCTGTACTGCAAAAAATAGCCTGTGTACATGGGCTTTAGTACTAGTAAGGTTATATTTCATTAGAATCGGAGGATTATTAACTATTTAGCAAGCATTTTGTTACACAATTATGTACGACATTGCAATTTGAACTTCATTTTCAAATTTAAGTTTAATCTTTTGATGACGTGTTTAGAGGTAATCTCAATAGCAGAAAAATACGATGTTCTAAATGCTGATTGTTGGCTACTAGTGATGTCGCGAATAGTTCGCCGGTGAATAGTTCCCGGCGAACATAGCATGTTCACGTTCGCCGCGGCGGGCAAACATATGAGATGTTTGATCCGCCCCCTATTCGTCATCATTGAGTTATACTTTGACCCTGTACCTCACAGTCAGAAGACACATTCCAGCCAATCAGCAGCAGACACTCCCTCCTAGACCCTCCTACCTCCTGGACAGCATCCATTTTAGATTCATTTGGAAGCTGCATTCTTAGTGAGAGGAGGGACAGTGTAGCTGCTGCTGATTTAATAGGGAAATTTATAGCTAGGCTAGTGTACTCAGTGTCCACTACAGTCCTGAAGGACTCATCTGATCTCTGCTGTAAGGACAGCACCCCAAAAAGCCCTTTTTAGGGCTAGAACATCAGTCTGCTTTTTTTTTTTTTTTTTTTTTCCTGTGTAATATAATTGCAGTTGCCTGCCTGCCTGCCAGCGTGTGTGTCAGGCTGACAGCGTATACTGTGCCCACTTGCCCAGTGCCACCACTCATATCTGGTGTAACAGTAGTGTAGATTTAAAAAAAAAACAAAAAAAAAAACACTTTTTTGACTGTGTTAAATAATAGCAGTCAGTTTCCTTCACACGTGTGCATTTCAGAGCCTGCCTGCCAGGGCACAGTGTCACCCCAGTGCAACTCATATCTGGTGTAACAGTAGTGTAGATTTAAAAAAAACAACACTTTTTTGACTGTGTTAAATAATAGCAGTCAGTTTCCTTCACACGTGTGTGTTTCAGGTAGGTTTGCCACCTCAGCCATGTTTTCCTGGACACTTATGAGTTACACATGCTGCAGGGTGTGCAGGGAGGAACATGTATTGTGTTTCTGGACAGCACTATTCATGTTCCTCCCTGCACACCCTGCAGGATGTGTAACTTATAAGTGTTCTGTATTTTAAGGGACAGGTGGCAACCCTAGTTTCAGGGCCTGCCTGCCTGCCAGGGCACAGTGTCACCCCAGTGCAACTCATATGTGCTGTAACAGTAGTGTAGATTTAAAAAAAACAACACTTTTTTGACTGTCTTAAATAATAGCAGTCATTTTCCTTCACACGTGTGCGTTTCAGGGCCTGCCTGCCAGGGCACAGTGTCACCCCAGTGCAACTCATATCTGGTGTAACAGTAGTGTAGATTTAAAAAAAACAACACTTTTTTGACTGTCTTAAATAATAGCAGTCATTTTCCTTCACACATGTGCGTTTCAGGGCCTGCCTGCCAGGGCACAGTGTCACCCCAGTGCAACTCATATCTGGTGTAACAGTAGTGTAGATTTAAAAAAAAAAACACTTTTTTGACTGTGTTAAATAATAGCAGTCAGTTTCCTTCACCCGTGTGCGTTTCAGGGCCTGCCTGCCAGGGCACAGTGTCACCTCAGTGACACTGGGGTGACACTACCTGATCAATACAACATCATACCTGATGTTTTAAAGCACGTTATTCCAAACAATTTAGGAATGTTAGGTGATTTATGCCCTTTATGGCTTAAATCAGACTCTGCATCAACTATGTAATTTTCCATGGGAGTTTTGCCATGGATCCCCCTCCGGCATGCCACA
This sequence comes from Bombina bombina, assembly GCF_027579735.1. NCBI lineage: Eukaryota > Metazoa > Chordata > Amphibia > Anura > Bombinatoridae > Bombina > Bombina bombina. The sequence goes on along the minus strand of NC_069500.1, from coordinate 1,060,064,125 downwards.
GTCCAGGTGTTAGTCCCCTTGAAACAACTTTTCCATCACTATTGTGGCCAGAAAGAGTCCCTGTGAGTTTTAAAATTCGCCTGCCCATTGAAGTCAATGGGGGTTCGCCCGGTTCGCCGGTTCGCAAACTTTTGGGGAAGTTTGCGTTCACTGTTCGCGAACCCAAATTTTTAGGTTTGCGACATCACTATTGGCTACATATATATACCGATTGTCATTGGTTCACCTAAAGTATGTGTTTATTTCGAAAACAGTAGTGCCCTGCTGCTCCTTAAACAAATGATACAAAGAGACTGAAGCAAATTTGTGAATTTATGGAAAGAAAATTCTTAAAAAATTGTATGTTATACATAAATGAGAAAATAGATTATTGTGTTTCATGTCCCTTTAAATCAGACATAATGCTACGAGATACATTATGAAAATAGGGATTGGTTAGACATTATATGTTACCTATAGCTATTGTGTTCCATCTTTACGCTTTAAAAAGGGACACATGAGAAATACATATGTCAGGGATGTTTTCAGATATGTTTAAAGATTTATTTGGAATAAGAATAATGACACATGTATTTATCAGATGTGTCACTTATTTAAGCTGAAATATGGTCAGCCTACCTATAGCAAGATATCGTTGGATCATTAAACAGAAACAATAATAAGAGAAAGATATTAATCAGCTAAAATATGCGCATTGCACACAATGATTGATTTTGTTAGACTACTACAATAAGATATAAGTGAAATTGGAATACATGTGCTGGCAACATTCAAAAAATAGTCTTTTGTAAAAATATTATATGTCTATGTTGATGTAAAAAGGACAAAAACACATTACAAATGTATATACATTCCTTAAGAATTGTGGTCAGCATTACTTAAAGGGACATGAAATACAAACAATTAAGTTCAGGATTCCCAGAGAGAATACTATTTCCATCAAATCCGTAATTTACATAGATTATCTAATTGTAATATTCCTGGGATCATTTGTTAAAGGCGTATCAATTCACGAATAGTTTATAAATGAATATATGGATGTGCCAAAAACCTCAGTTCTCTGCTAATCATGATCTTGCAAAGATAAACCTTTCTGAAAAGTATATCAAGAAAATGAAGCAAATTAAATAAATAGTTTATAAATGAGTACATGGATGTGCCAAAAATAATATATATATATATATATATATATATATATATATATATATTTATATTTATATATATATATATATATACATATATATATATATATATATATATATATATATATATATATATATATATATATATATATATATATATATATATACATACATACAACCAACAATATACATCTAAAACCTCAGTTCTCTGCTAATCATGATCTTGCAAAGATAAACCTTTCTGAAAAGTATATCAAGAAAATTAAGCAAATTAAATTTGAGATGTAAATATTAAATTTATTGACAATTGTATTATATATATGAATCATAAAAGACCATTTTTTGGTTTCATGTCCCTTTAAGGATTAACCACATAAAATATAGATTTTAATACATGACATGAATAAAGAGGACAAATAATATATTAATGACATTTATTTTATTATTATGTCATAAAACATGAAGAAATAAGATAATGTTATAAAAAGTCATATTGATAAATCAGCCCCATTAGAGCCATCTGACAAGGTGAAAGAGTGCATCACAGTCTTTGGAGGGAGTTGACAAGGGCCAACACAGCCCCATTGGAGCCATCTGACAAGGTGCCATAGTGTATCACAGTCCTTGGAGGGAGTTGACAAGGGCCAACACAGCCCCATTGGAGCCATCTGACAAGGTGAAAGAGTGCATCACAGTCCATGGAGGGAGTTGACAAGGGCCAACACAGCTCCATTGGAGCCATCTGACAAGGTGCCATAGTGTATCACAGTCCTTGGAGGGAGTTGACAAGGGCAAACACAGCCCCATTGGAGCCATCTGACAAGGTGAAAAAGTGCATCACAGTCCTTGGAGAGAGTTGACAAGGGCCAACACAGCCCCATTGGAGCCATCTGACAAGGTGCCATAGTGTATCACAGTCCTTGGAGGGAGTTGACAAGGGCAAACACAGCCCCATTGGAGCCATCTGACAAGGTGCCATAGTGTATCACAATCCTTGGAGGGAGTTGACAAGGGCCAACACAGCCCCATTGGAGCCATCTGACAAGGTGAAAGAGTGCATCACAGTCCTTGGAGGGAGTTGACAAGGGCCAACACAGCCCCATTGGAGCCATTTGACAAGGTGCCATAGTGTATCACAGTCCTTGGAGGTAGTTGACAAGGGCCAACACAGCCCCATTGGAGCCATCTAACAAGGTGAAAGAGTGCATCACAGTCCTTGGAGGCAGTTGACAAGGGCCAACACAGCCCCATTGGAGCCATCTGACAAGGTGCCATAGTGTATCACAATCCTTGGAGGGAGTTGACAAGGGCCAACACAGCCCCATTGGAGCAATCTGACAAGGTGCCATAGTGTATCACAGTCCTTGGAGGGAGTTGACAAGGGCCAACACAGCCCCATTGGAGCCATCTGACAAGGTGAAAGAGTGCATCACTATCCTTGGAGGGAGTTGACAAGGGCTAACACAGCCCCATTGGAGCCATCTGACAAGGTGAAAGAGTGCATCACAGTCCTTAGAGGGAGTTGACAAGGGCCAACACAGCCCCATTGGAGCCATCTGACAAGGTGCCATAGTGTATCACAGTCCTTGGAGGGAGTTGACAAGGGCCAACACAGCCCCATTGGAGCCATCTGACAAGGTGCCATAGTATATCACAGTCCTTGGAGGGAGTTGACAATGGCCAACACAGCCCCATTGGAGCCATTTGACAAGGTGCCATAGTGTATCATAGTCCTTGGAGGGAGTTGACAAGGGCCAACACAGTCCCATTGGAGCCATCTGACAAGGTGAAAGAGTGCATCACTATCCTTGGAGGGAGTTGACAAGGGCTAACACAGCCCCATTGGAGCCATCTGACAAGGTGAAAGAGTGCATCACAGTCCTTAGAGGGAGTTGACAAGGGCCAACACAGCCCCATTGGAGCCATCTGACAAGGTGCCATAGTGTATCACAGTCCTTGGAGGGAGTTGACAAGGGCCAACACAGCCCCATTTGAGCCATCTGACAAGGTGCCATAGTATATCACAGTCCTTGGAGGGAGTTGACAATGGCCAACACAGCCCCATTGGAGCCATCTGACAAGGTGCCATAGTGTATCATAGTCCTTGGAGGGAGTTGACAAGGGCCAACACAGTCCCATTGGAGCCATCTGACAAGGTGAAAGAGTGCATCACAGTCCTTGGAGGGAGTTGACAAGGGCCAACACAGCCCCATTGAAGCCATCTTACAAGGTGAAAGAGTGCAAAAGGCACAACTAAAAAAACAAAAAGGCCAAATGGCAACAATAAATACAAACAAACAAACTAACATGTGGACGGAAGATTCGTATCTGTGCCCTCGGAGCATCTCCGGATCCTCCACTTATTGGGCATCAGCATCACCCTCATTGTCCTGTGCATTACCAGCTGCGTTTTCATGCATTGACTCTAGATGCAGAACACGCTCTAGAGTCAAGCTCTGTGTCTGCAAATGGTTATGCATGGTTTTGTGCATCCTTCCCAGCATGGTCTGCTCTATACGTGCTAGAGCTTCTAGCGTTAACCATGCTGAGTCACAACCTAAACAAAAATAAATTATGAAAATTATTGTTCATTCAAGCACATAATACAAAAAGAGCAAAGAGATATTGTAATAATAAAAAGCCAAATCATTATTATAATTAAATATTCTATATAGAATATTTACAAATTAAACATTTTCTTCATAGATAAACTATTAAAGGGACAGTTTACTCAAAAATGTTCTCCCCTTTAATTGGTTCACAATGATCCACTTTACCTTCTGGAGTGTATTAAATTGTTTATAAGTATTTCCATTGTCCTTATATTTTCATCTGAAATAGTTTATTTAGCCTGTGGTATCCACACCTATCCTTAAATATTTTGGCCTTGAGGCAAAGCTGTGTAAACACAGTAAGCAGAAGAAATTACACTCCCAGTGGGTTATAGAAGAGATAAGGTAAGAAAGAGTAAATTTATAATTGTTCTATCCAAGTATTGGTGATTGGTATATGGAGTGATATGAGATAAAGAAGCATGTATATTTTCTAAATGGGATAAATTAATGAGATCTGATAATACCTACAAGTTAAAACCATTTGATTAGGTTGTGGCTTCAAAAATCAAAATCAGCTAATTCATATACACAAAGAAGCCTTAACAAGCAAATTGCATACATTTTATACTCTGCAGCTGGTACAAAAAATAATTGTAAACACATTAAGGGTATAACTATTTTATAGTATACTGTCCCTTTAAGATCTTAACACAAATCAAAACCCTCTCAATCTTGAACAAAATATTTCTTTGGTTTATGACACACTGTGAAAAGGGCAGTGATAACAAATACAAAATATTGTCATATATACAGAATACATATACAACATCTAAGCAATATCATTTCTATATTCGAAAATGTGGATGTTGATTTCTGAAATTATCAATTTATGTCTAATTATATCACTATAATGTCCCTTAAAGAAAGTATGTTATAATGTGGATTTGTAATGATACTTACATCTGTGGCTGGGAAGGATAATCCAACACCCAGGACAATGAATTTGGGGACTGGGGTAAAAGCCTGGAGCGGGAGGGGGGAGGGATGGGATTGGGCTGCCGCTCTGGGACAGCCCGTACAGCTGGGGAGTCAGGGGCCTGGTGAGTTGGGGGCTGGGCATGTGGGGGAGCTGTACAGGCAGCAATACGGGGAGAGTGGCGAGGAGGGGCAAAGGGGTGTTTTTTGGGAGGGACAGAACAGGAGGAATGGGAAGGGCCGGGAGTGGTTTGGGGCTGGGGAGGGGCTTCTTACTGGGGGGGGGATTCTGACTGGGGAAGGGATTCTGACTGGGGAGAGGCAGGAGGCTGAGGCCCAGAAGTGGAAGGTCCATCTGAAATATAGAAAAAATAGACAGATATGATATCAATAAATATTATTATCTTGAAATAAATAAAGATTATACATTAGTTAATGTCTGGATTATTGTTATCATAAAATATTGATACAAAGTCACAATAATGACTATGTTTTAAGTTATTGATTGATTTTAATCAAATATAATTACTTAGAAGATTTAATAGATCCTTTAAACTCAGAATGTTCACTATTATTTTTATCGATTACAAATCATATTTATCAAAGGAAACATTATGTGGTAATATTTATGAATTGATAATATATTTATCTTTTGTATAATTTATCGGTATGCATTTGAGATTGAAATTTAATAGAGTTCTTTTAGACACATGCCCGTGGATTGATCTCAGAATATTCAAACATTGAATAATATGTGTGTAATATTATGAAATTGAAATGGCCACTCCACCTAGCGTTTTAAACCATGTACACACTGATTTACATATACATTTTGGTGATTGCCTTTGTAATCTTTAATGGTCTCATTTTAAGCTTGATGCTTCAATCAATTACTCTTCAGAATATATACACAGTAGATACTACCATTCATATTATCGATTAATAATATCATTTTTTCTATCTGATTTAAATTTCAGATTAATGTTGTGAATCTCTCTTTTATATTAGGATTACATGTCATACCAATATTAATAGACACATTCATCAATGCATGCTTTAAGTTTGAGGAATATTAATGTTTGTTGGATTGAAATGGACAGTCTACGCATACATATATTTTAAATATATTTACATCTCATACATCATGAAATTAAAACAAGGATTTTAAACATGATTATGTTTTATGTATACTTAGAAGTGGTTTACAATTTATAAACAATGATGACATAAGGATATGGTCTGCATCTAGGCACTCAGATGAATAGCAATGACTGTCTGGACAATCAGAAGCGAATTATTGTGGTTTTGCATGGAATATGCATGTGACATCATGATATCATTAATGACAAATCATACATAAGTTTAATAAAAATACAAACATATGTTAATGCTGCATGATATAGAAAGGGGGCAGTAGTGTATTTGAAAAATAATGGAATAATATATTTAAAAGGGACAAAGCTGTAGACTTTCTTTTTCTTCAAGAGAATGATTTATAAACAATAATACATGTTCAATACATGTTAGATATATTTGACATACCATCAGACTCCAAGAGAGCCACTTCCTCCTCCATCTCACATGTTAGATCAATCTCTGTAAAACATAACATGTTGTGTACACGTTAAAATATGATATTCTAACATATGTTACTGTTGCTCAAGGACACACATCAATGTTGCATTAACCCCTTAATGACCGAGGACGTGCAGGGTACGTCCTCAAAAAAAAGGCAGTTAACGCCTGAGGACGTACCCTGCACGTCCTCGGTGTGGAAAGCAGCTGGAAGCGATCCTGCTCGCTTCCAGCTGCTTTCCGGTTATTGCAGTGATGCCTCGATATCGAGGCATCCTGCAATAACCATTTTTAGCCATCCGGTGCAGAGAGAGCCACTCTGTGGCCCTCTCTGCACCGGACATTAACGGCTATGTTCGTTGGTGGGTGGGAGCCGGTGTGGGAGGTGGGTGGCGGCCATCGATGGCCTTTGTGATGCGGAGGGGGGCGGGATCGGGGGCGGGGACGACCGGGGGGACGCGCACGGACGCGCGCACGTGCACGGGGAGGCCGGGCGGGCGCGTGCACGGGGAGGGAGCGGGTGGGAACCACTACGCTACAGAAAGTTTTTTCTTATAAGTGGGGATCAAAGGGGTTTATGTATTTATTTGTTGATCGGTTTGGCTGGGGGGATATTGGACTGTGGGGGGGAAGCTACACTACAGAAACAAATAAAAAAAAATAATAAAAAAAACATTTTTATTTGCAAACTGGGTACTGGCAGACAGCTGCCAGTACCCAAGATGGCCCCAATAAGGCAGAGGGGGAGGGTTAGGGAGCTATTTTGGGGGGATCAGGGAGGTTGGGGGCTAAGGGGGGGACCCTACATAGCAGCATATGTAAATATGCTAAAAAAAAAATATATATTTTTTTTTTAATACCTTTTATTTTAGTACTGGCAGACTTTCTGCCAGTACTTAAGATGGCGGGGACAATTGTGGGGTGGGGGAGGGAAGAGAGCTGTTTGGGAGGGATCAGGGGGTGGGATGTGTCAGGTGGGAGTCTGATCTCTACACTAAAGCTAAAATTAACCCTGCAAGCTCCCTACAAACTACCTAATTAACCCCTTCACTGCTGGCCATAATACACATGTGATGCGCAGCAACATTTAGCGGCCTTATAATTACCAAAAAGCAACGCCAAAGCCACATATGTCTGCTATTTCTGAACAAAGGGGATCCCAGAGAAGCATTTAAAACCATGTGTGCCATAATTGCACAAGCTGTTTGTAAATAATTTTAGTGAGAAACCTAAAGTTTGAAAAAGTGAACAATTTTTTTTTATTTGATTGCTTTTGGCGGTGAAATGGTGGCATGAAATATACCAAAATGGGCCTAGATCAATACTTGGGGTTGTCTACTACACTACACTAGAGCTAAAATTAACCCTAGAAGCTCCCTACATGCTCCCTAATTAACCCATTCACTGCTGGGCATAATACACGTGTGGTGCGCAGTGGCATTTAGCAGCCTTCTAATTACCAAAAAGCAAAGCCAAAGCCATATATGTCTGCTATTTATGAACAAAGGGGATCCCAGAGAAGCATTTACAACCATTTATTCCATAATTTCATGAGTTGTTTGTAAATAATTTCAGTGAGAAACCTAAAGTTTGTGAAAAAATTTGTGAAAAAGTAAAAAATTTTTTTTATTTGATCGCATTCGGCGGTGAAATGGTGGCATGAAATATACCAAAATGGGCCTAGATCAATACTTTGGGATGTCTTCTAAAAAAAAATATATACATGTCAATGGATATTCAGGGATTCCTGAAAGATATTAGTGTCCCAATGTAACTAGCGCTAATTTTGAAAAAAAGTGGTTTGGAAATGGCAAAGTGCTACTTGTATTTATGGCCCTATAACTTGCAAAAAAAGCAAAGAACATGTAAACATTGGGTATTTCTAAACTCAGGACAAAATTTAGAAACTATTTAGCATGGGTGTTTTTTGGTGGTTGTAGATGTGTAACAGATTTTGGGGGTCAAAGTTAGAAAAAGTGTGTTTTTTTCCATTTTTTCCTCATATTTTATAATATTTTTTTATAGTAAATTATAAGATATGATGAAAATAATGGTATATTTTGAAAGTCCATTTAATGGCGAGAAAAACGGTATATAATATGTGTGGGTACAGTAAATGAGTAAGAGGAAAATTACAGCTAAACACAAACACCGCAAAAATGTAAAAATAGCCTTGGTCCCAAACGGACAGAAAATGGAAAAGTGCTGTGGTCATTAAGGGGTTAAAGAGATACTGATCAAAATTTAGGAATTACATCATTTTGATGGAGCATACAAATTAAATTAGATTTGTAATTATCGATGAGTAATAATTACATTTTAGTGTCTGTATTTTTAAAATATTATTAAAAGCTGAGTACATGGAACATTTAAGAGTTCTCATGTGTGTATCACTTGATGATTGTTGTCTAAATTTATACTAAAAAGAAACATATACTAGCCATGTTCTGAAGCACAAAGGTGTAGACTAAGAAGCTTTGAGATCTTAATCTTAAAAAAATAAAAAAAATATATATAATCATATGAATAAATTATATGTTTGATTCAAATAGAATGCTTCATCAGAATCATGATCATAATATTTAGTAAAAATACACCTTCAATTACACATGAATGAGTCAATGGACTTACCAGAAGCCTGCAAAGGCAGGTCACCATTGCTGCTTGATCCCTCTATGCTCGCCACAACATCATTTATTAATGATATTAAAATATATTAGTGAACACAGTTTGGACATCACTGAACCACATTGATCGAGAATCTAACAAATAATATACTTAGAAATGTGAAGAATAGAGCACTAATATGAACTAGAAATTAATGAGTTAATTAAGGTGATTGTAAAGAAAATGATGTCTTTCACATATGTTTGATTTCTTACTATATTAGACAGCCAATTCTTCACATTTGATTCTTTGGCATATATAAATATAAGTATTGATCCATGTTTTAAAAAAAAAAAAAAATAAACACACACAACACTTGGAATAACAACTGGTGACAAATCGAACCTAAGCCATGTGGCACATTGATCCATTTGTGCAATGTACAGTAATCTGTTTTAGAACACAACACATATTTATCACAATGCAAAACAGAATATATTTGTAAAAATATGTCATCATGGTACTGTTAGAGTATGCTAATATATAAAGGAAGTCCAAGAGGGAATATGTTATATAGATTTCAATATTGGTTCATCCAAACAGTGTAAGGATTAATGAAGATATTTATTATTAAAGGGACACTGAACCCAAATCTTTAATTTTGTGATTCAGATAGAGCATGCATTTTTAAGCATATTTCTAATTTACTCCTATTATCAATTTTGTCCGCGTTCTCTTGCTTTCTTTCTTTGAAAAAGAAGGCAGCTAATCAATATTTTGTTTCAGAACCATAGAAAGCACTTGTTTATTGGTCAGTGAATGTATACACCAATCAGCAATAACAACCCAGGTTGTTCCCCAAAAATGGACTGGCATCTAAACTTACATTCTTGCATTTCAAATAAAGATAGCAAGAGAATGAAGAAATTCTGATTTGATAATCTGATTTGATTATAGGAGTAAATGAGATAGTTTATTAATATTGAATGCTCTATCTGAATCACAAAAGAGAAAATTAGTGTTCAGTATCCCTTTAATATTAAATATTAAAATATCTTTATTTGACAATGTCGCTGTTAATGAATTGTCTAGTCCACATGTTGATGTAATGAATGAGATGGAACATGCAATTACAATCAAATATGTAATTTAAGGATATCATCAGGATTCTTTAATTATCATTTGCACTTAAAGGGACATGAAACTCCAAATGTGTAATTGTATTAATTTGCATGATTCTAATCCAGCATGTGATTTTTACAAAATATCAAATATACTTTTTGTTTTCTAGTTTGTCTTTGAAAGTTTTATTAAGGTGCAACTATGCACTACTGTTATCTGAAGATGTGTTGAACAAATGAAAATAGGCAATTTTGTGCATCAAACAATCATCAGGTTACTCCCAGTAATACATTGCTGATCATGAGCCTACATAGATATGATTTTCAACTAAGGATAACAATAGACTGAAGCAAGGTAGATAATAGAAGAAAGTTATAATGTTTTTGAAAATCACATGTGTCTAAATCATAAAAGTTAAATGTTGGTTTTCGTGTCCCTTTAATGATAATAATACATTATCAAAACATACGAGAAGTATATTTCTCTAATCTGCACATATGTAAAAATGTGTTGATGTTGTCTAAATGTAGACAAAGAATGTAAAACACTACCCAGGGGCAGAATATAAAATGGCCATGATCCTAAGATTACATTAAAATGAAGATATCAAGAATCGAAGGAATATCTTCAAATACTCATAAATTGAGATTTGGATTACAATGGAATCCCAACTCTGATTCGTGATTCTTCTTTGAAAATAACAAGAAAAGAGAATTAGAGTATCCTTACGAATATAGATCAATGTGAATGGATTATGTAATGTTATGTAAAAGTTTGTAAGACAAAGGTAAATTAAACTGAGACATACCATGCTGTGATGAACACGGGCTTGAGGTTCCAGCAACAACATCCATATCTGTAAAATATTCAATCAGGATTGGATATCATTAATACAAATCAGGCCATGGACATGAACAATCAGATTTTTATATTCTAATTGACAAACTAAAATGATATTTGTATTCACGGGAGTTCATTGTTTACTATATTAATGGATACATAAAGAGATCATGTATTGTTATTTTCTCTCTTTTATGTTGTTGACTGTGGCTTTAAGTCATTTTGTGTCTTCTTGCATTGTCATCAATTGATCGCGATTCTTCAATTTTTTTCTTGATCTTGCTAGTATACCTTTTATAATGTAGATTATTGTAAATAAGGATACTGTATTCTTCACATGCTGTATATACTAATTAACATATGCATTTTAACAACAAGTCTAAAGTTATTCCACTGTTATGTTCATGTGTGTGCGCTATTCTATCTTTCGTGATCATTGCGCAATGATTCAAAGCGGAATTGCGCATCCGTGATTTGACCAACATGTCTCAAGCAATGCCACTGTTACAGCAAACACATGTTCACGTGTGTGTACAATTCTATCTTTCGTGATCATTTGCGCAATGATTCAAAGCGGAATAGTGCATCCGTGATTCTGAATTGATTTGGATATAGTAGTGTGATGAGTATAATTTCTAAAGACTTCTAATATATTTCAAATTGGGTGTATTATGAGATTCTAATCGTATATTTGTTAATATTGAATGATAACAATTAATATTTAGAACTGGGGTATGATTCGATAGTCAATGTATGAAATAGCGGATGATAGGGATTTCACGGATGCGCAATTTCATTTTCAGTCTGTGACGCATATTCTGTAGCGTGCAAGAAACATCATTCCTATTTCATGTGTGACGATTCTAAATTCAGATATCTAAACATATGTAGCGTGTGTTGTGAGATCTATATAGGTTGAATATATGACTATATACACATTGATTAAAGGGACACTGAACCTAAATTTTTTCTTTTGTGATTCAGACAGAGCATGCAATTTTAAGCAACTTTCTAATTTATTCCTATTATCAATTTTCTCTTGCTATCTTTATTTGAAAAAGAAGGCATCTAAGGTTTTTTTTTTGGTTCAGCACTCTGGACAGCATGTTTTTATTGGTGGATGAATTTATCCACCAATCAGCAGGGACAACCCAGGTTGTTCATAAAAAATGGGCCGGCATCTAAACTTACATTCTTGCATTTCAAATAACGATACCTAGAGAATAAAGAAACTTTGATAATAGGAGTACATTAGAAAGTTGCTTCAAATTTCATGCTCTATCTGAATCACGAAAGAAACATTTTGGGTTCAGTGTCCCTTTAAATATCTACTCAAATATTAATATATAATATGAAGTTTGATATTTACCTGGTTCAGCCTCTCGACTTTCATCTCCCAGGTCACCGGATGGAGAAGCAGCTGCACTGGCCTCCAGGTCAGGACTTTCAGATCCAGCAACTGGGAGGGAAGAAGAAGAAGCCTAGGAGCAAGAGGATCTAAATCTCCGGGGGACCCAGAGATTGAGGAGGTCACATAAAGTCACCTCATAAGTTAGCAGGTACAGTTTCCGTGGGGGTGGAACTTTGTTTCCCTCCGACTGCTTCTACCCACTCCCTTATGAGGTCGACTTTCTTACTTAGACCCAACCTCATATCCCCGAACCTCCGCATGATTTGATCCGTGGTCCTCTGGATGCCACACACCAAATTAACATCATTGGTGATAGACACCCAGAGGGCCTTCTTAATGCTCTGCTTCGTTGACTTCTTCTTATTCACAAATAGCTGCGGATAGAAGTCCTCGATGGCGTTGACCAGTGCTGCACTCTGGGAGAAGTCATGCCTGCTAGGTTTTATAATAAATATATAATAATAATATATTTAACTGCCTGCAGGCATTAGAGAACTGACAAAAATGGCAACCTGTAATGGACTTTTATATGGTGAAGTAAACATGAGATGCACCATGGGACATGGTATCTGTACATCTGATTGGATAAAATATTGAAATTTTGTTATCATGTCTGTGAGACCATACTGACTCAAGTTATGTTTGTGTGATGAACTCTGATTGGCCATTCCTTAATGTTTTATATCTTAGTAACTTCCATACACATACCTCCTGGGGGTACTGTTACTACATTTTTCATGTAGACTTATTTGTAATTCATGGGACTGTTATGCGGATATGTGTGATGCAGATGTAATATACGTGATCCATTAAATATTAATATATTAAGTCTACTTTTGTTTTTTTGTAAATATAATCCAGTCACATTAGTAAATGTTTTACACATTTCGATGTTTAATAGCGATCAGGTTCTTTAATACCAATAATTTTTATTAATAAAAAGTATACATTCTATGTATTTTTTGTTTAAAAAATACATTTTGTGACTTATTGTGAAGTATTGACATTGCTCTATTGAATGTATTTATAATGCACATCGATTGTGTGCTAGTGCGTGGCATTAGACTAGAAATTTTAAAGATGCGAATCTCGTGTTGCAAGATACGTTTCCCACGCTGTATTTCAGAAATGCGTAATTTCTAGTTATAATGGCCGGAACTTGGATAATCTGTTTATACATTTTAAAATACACGTTTGTTCATTATTAGTAAATAAACCTCGAGCTTGTATTTGTCTGAACTGCTCACATATGTTATTGTGCAATGGCGTCTTTATTTTTAAAGGGACATTACACACAAATATTTTCTTAGAATGATTCGGAGAGAGAACACATTTTTATAATTTAAAATGTAACTATCAATTATAATATTCTTTAGATATCCTTAACAGAATAAATTGAAATGCACATGGTTGAGCTTATCACACAAGGTATATCTGTGCATCCACCAATCTTCAGCTACTGAGCACATCTAGATATGGTTGTAAAGGAAATAATATCAAAAGAATGAATTAAAATCGATGATAGAATTACATTTTAATGTTTAAAATTATATTTTATTTAGGAATCCAGAAAGAAACGCTTTGGAATTACCGTCCCTTTATTGAGCTAATATGCAATCTTTAACTTTATCTAAATACATCTGTCTAAACATTGTAAATATGCATTGTTGGACACCCACAAATAAGTAGATATTTCCCAGTAATGCTTTGCTGATCATAAACCTATGCACCTCACTTTCTCAAACCTAGTATAACATAATAAAGCGTATTTGTATTACCTTCTGTATTGTTTGCCCCACTGTGAATTAAATAATTTCAAATGGCTGTATTTATACAGCTTTACCTTAAAGGGACATTACGCTATATGTTCTTTACTGATTTTGATGGATGATACAATGTTAAAACAACGTCCTATTTAGTTCGATTATTTCATTAGCTTTTTTCGCTTGATATTCTTGCCTGAAAATCATATCTAGATAGGCTCTGTTGCTGCTGATTGGTGGTTGCACATAGATGCCTTGTGTTATTGTCTAACCCATGTGCATTGCTATTTCTTTAACAAAGGATATCTAAAGACTGAATATAATTAGATAATGGAAGTAAATTTAAATGTTGTTTTAAAAGATATGTATTATCTCTCTGAATCACTAAATTAAATTTTGTTGGAATGTCCCTTTAAGGACAAAACCATTAGGAATATGTGGAGTTTACATTATAGAAATAAACTAAAAGGGGATGAAAATACCTATAGATATGTGATATCTATTCAACAGGTAAGGAGTATAATTGCTATAAATTATCTTTTGATATATCTATAGTTAACTGACCCTTCAAATGACTTTTCTAGAGCTTAAAAGTAATCAATATGGCATACAATAACTAGCTTGGTATAAATGGTAAATTAACATACTTTTTATTTACATATAATTTAGAACATATTACCTAAAAAATAATTAAAGCAGAATAACCTATATTTAGTGTAAAAATGTTTTTGGATACCTAAGGAAGATTACAGAGATTAGAATGTAAATCTAACATTCAACTACACTGTCGCTTTAATGTAAGTTAAACACTTTCATTTCTTAAAAGTGAAATGAACAAAGCTGTTCTGTATAATATAGACTACATTTCCTCGTCATAAACATTTTATGATTTTAACATCTATGAATCACACAATAGAAGCATAGATAGATGTATTAAACTCCAAATTAAATTTTATAAGATACCTAACTTTAACATTATCTGAATAAGCTGTGTTGATAATTTACATTCAATACATTAACCAAAATTATTATATTTGATATCAGGCATGTGCTTGTCAAATAGATGACTTTAACAGTCATGGGACTAATATTTTGTTTACATGTCAGAATATTATATGGATATATTTCTTCTTATCTTACTGTGATAGAGATATGTCTCAAAGAATATGTATTTTAAAAAATTAAATATAAAAATATATAGTATGAACATAAATTTATTGACAAAAAAAGAAAAAGGAAATTCATCATAGATGAAACTCTGAAAAGAAAGAAAATAAATATTAAAAACATTAGTCATTTAGGTTATTTAATGAACACATGTCTTACAATATTCCTTAAATCTAATAATTGTTAAATCATCTTTTGTCTATGCTCTAACATGTATTTTTTGTCTTGATATTAAAAAGAGGTTCCTGCTTGAAATCTATATCTATCCATAATTTGAAATTAATACCATTATATTGTCTAATCAATATTAGAATTAAACATTAGCATTTAAAATTAGACAAAATAATGCATATCACATTTTAAAATTAGTTTTATATTGGATTGTATGAGGAACATAATTGAATGTAATATTTCATGTCCCTTCAAATAATATACCTCTATATCAACTATAAAATGTACCCCTTTGTCTGATTGGTCAGAATCTGAGTCCTCTCTAGCACAAAGTAGGGGTAATGTATCTAAAATAAACATATTCTAATATAGGACATGTATATATTCCTAATTTTTTTAACATTCTTCCTCCTGTGATTCTTAAATAGCATGCATTGTGCAAACTAACCTGGATGTATGGTCTTTGAAAGGCAATTATCTTCAAAATAACAGTTTATCTTCATTAGGTGTCTTATTCATCATTTTCAAGATAGAGAATTGTGAAATACCATCTAAAAAAATAAAATAAATCTAAGTGTCTCCAATAGGATGCATCCACAGTCTTGTTCCATAAAATTGTTGCCACTTACAATGTGAACGTGTCTTTGTATGGTTTTCAAGGTCAGCACATTTGAAAGACAATGCCAGACAAGATCACATTGGTATTCATCACTTTCAGTCTGGGATTCTTCACTTTCAGTCTGGGATTCTTCACTTTCAGTCTTGAATTCTTCATTTTCAATTTTGAATTC
This sequence comes from Bombina bombina, assembly GCF_027579735.1. Taxonomy (NCBI): domain Eukaryota; kingdom Metazoa; phylum Chordata; class Amphibia; order Anura; family Bombinatoridae; genus Bombina; species Bombina bombina. Next base: position 1,060,048,006 of record NC_069500.1, on the reverse strand, counting down.
TTTACTTTCAGTCTTTAGATGAAGTCATTGTTTATACTTACCAGCTGATGTTGTCTTTGAAAACCAGGTGGCGAAGTCATTACAGGACACAATGCCAGAATCATCTGATGTATGAATTACCTATAATAATAATTTTTTTTTTTTATAATCATTTGATGAACAATCCTAACATGTTTGCACAATTCTCTACTTCTCATTTCCCTAAAATTCACACATATTCGCACTGCTTCTATATAACTTCTAGTATTTACCGTCTGAAGTGGCGGTTGATGATGTTTGCTCTGACATTGAGCCCCTCGTCCCGGAATGGCCCCTCTAGAACAGGCTCATCCTCCTCATCTTGGAGGAGGTCTCAGGGTGCCTAGACAGCATGCAGCATCCCAGCCCGCTGTACAATGTTATGCAGGACGCTGCAGGCTATAACGATCTTCGCCACCTTACTAGGGCTGTATTGGAGGGCTCCTCCAGACCTGTCCAGGCATCTTAGTCTCATTTTGAGGAGCCCAAACATCCTCTCCACTACAGCCCTAGTCCACTTGTGCGCCCGATTGTGTGGGCCTCGTCCATGGGGTTACGTATAGACATAATGAGCCAAGGCCAGCTCATGTAACCCGAATCACCTATAAATAATTAACATAACAACATGACAATTAAAAATTTCGTTAAAATTATTATATTAAAATATAATTCATTTGTGTACACGAAAATCCCCTAAAATAAACATTTTCATAAAATAAATTATATGTTTAAATCGCATTCTCTATCTGCCAATTTAAGCTAGGACATGCTACATATGCGTATTTCGCATAAACCAGACATTTGCTAAAAGAGAAAGAGCTGGTTAAATTGCATCCTAGAGCTGCCCATTTAAGCTAAGACTTGCAACATATCTGTTTGGAGCTAAAACTAGACATTTGCGGAAAGAGACAATGACATAGTTAAAGCGCAATCTCTATCTGCCCATTTAAGCTAGGACATGCTACATATGCTTATTTCGCATAAACGAGACATTTGCTAAAAGAGAAAGAAATGGTTAAATTGCATCATAGAGCTGCCCATTTAAGCTAAGACATGCTACATATCTGTTTGGAGCTAAAACTAGACATTTGCGGAAAGAGACAATGACATGGTTAAAGCACATTCTATATCTGCCCATTTAAGCTAGGACATGCTACATATGCATATTTTGCATAAACCAGACATTTGCTAAAAGAGAAAGAAATGGTTAAATTGCATCCTAGAGCTGCCCATTTAAGCTAAGACATGCTACATATCTGTTTGGAGCTAAAACTAGACATTTGCGGAAAGAGACAATTACGTGGTTTAAATGCATTCTCTATCTGCCCATTTAAGCTAAGACATGCTACCTATGCATATTTTGCATAAACCAGACATTTGCTAAAAGAAAAAGAAATGGTTAAATTGCATCCTAGAGCTGCACATGTTGAACATTACACAAACACAACTGTTTTTAAAGACTACAGTGGCAATTGTCTAACTAACCATGTTGTGCACAAGTACTCACCAACGAGCCACCCAGGGGGAAACTGTCTGCCCTCAAACTTCCGCCACAAGGATGACTGTCTGAGGATGCGGGCACCATGACAAGCCCCGCCGAAATTCGCACACACCTGCATAATCCTCATCTGTGTGTCACAAACAAACTGCACGTTCAGACTATGGAAGTGTTTGCGATTTCAGAAGGGCAAGTCATCTTCTGGAGCATGCAGCGCAATGTGTGTGCAATCTATTGCTCCCAAGACATTGGGCATTCGAGCTATTGCAAAGAATTCCGTCTTCAGGTGCCTCCAATCACCATCATTTTGAGGGAATCCTATGTAATGCTTACTGACTCATACCATGGCATCCAGAAAGCTGTCAAAAACCACAGAGAATGTACCCTGAGACAGCCCATGCATGTATCCCTCTCCAGATTGAAAACTTCCGGAGGCCAGGACGTGTATGCAACCTAGCATCTTGATCATGACAGGGATTGCAGTCCACATATGTCTACATGGCTCCATATGAGGTTTAAGTACATCGTAAAGGCTAATGAGCTGTTTGCAATTGAGCCTATACTTGTCATAAACCTCGAAGTTGCTCATGTTATCCAAGGTGGGCCTCACCCTGTGAACAGGAGGACCTCTAACCAGACGAGCCCTACGTCTCTCTTGGAGATGTCAAGCCCGCCTGATTCTATTGAACACCACTCGTGCAACAGCACCAGCAGCAACTAATGGAGGATTGTCCATATTTGCCAAGCTAAGCAGCACAGAGCCAAACAGCAGAGCAAACACACAAGGAGTAACAAGGTATGCAAAAACACAAAAGCAATTTGATACAATGTCGATCACAAGGGACGCTTTTGCCATGTTGTTTGAGGGATTTATAGGGCAATATGTCCAATGGTAGCGTGTTTGTAATGATTGCTGATTGTATACACTTGATTGTATGTGAGCGGCGCAAATGCTTTCAAAGTGGGCGTTTTTTTTAGGTGTTTGCTGAAATTTTGTTTCCCCCCAATGAATCGTAATGTGAAAGTGTAAAATGTAACATATACAGTGCATCTTCGTAATGTTTGTTCATATGCGTAATAAATACTTATTAAACGCTATCTAATAGTAAAAAGCACACGTCCAGGCTAACATGAATGAAAGTGCATACTTGTGTATAATGTGTGCACAGACATGGCATAGAATCTGTTCGATCAATGTTGCTGCAATATTGTTTCCAAATGATAAAGTAACTGCTGACATCTATAATATTGTATATTTAAGTGATTTGCAAGATGTCAATATTGTACGCGTCCCATTGAAATCGTAATAATAATGAAGATCTTCCAGCTGACATCTGTAGTATTGTATATGTAAGTGATTTGCGAGATGTCAATATTGTACACGTCCCATTAAAATTGCAATAATAATTAAGATCTTCCAAGACTCTTGTTTACGTATATGTAGTATTGAGTGAGAAACTTCTTAAAGGGGCGGTACAGTCCAAAAGCTGTAATCTGTATGGTTGAAGCTTATAATGACGTCATCATATTAGCAACCTGCCTGTCTAGTTAGCAAATCTTCATTCTGTTGTTGTATTTTACAACATTCTTATTGTGTGCTGATTCATGTATAAATGTGTGCTTTGTTGTTGTGTGATGTGTGTTATGTACATCTATGTATGTATGGTGATTCTCTCCCACATATGCTGACTTATATAAATCAGTATAGCATTGTTGTTCCTTCCAAAAAAGTGACAGCTGTAATATGTTTCAATGATAAATTCTTATTGTACGTAATTCCTAATGGTATATTATGAGTGAAGGAAATGCTATAATAGAGGTAAATGAGACGTATATCCAATTGTCTACTGTTTATGAATAATGAAATGTGAAAATTATTTTTCTGTCCGTTTAAATATGATGTAATTTTTCTAAGTGATTTTGTATTGGTGATGGTGATTTGTAGTTGATGTAATGTAAATTTATATAACAATTTGATGTTGTAGTGAATTTCACACAAGTAAAAGCAATAACTCCATAGGGAAATAGTAATTTCTTGATCTATTTGTCATAGCGGGACTAACGCAAGAAAGAATGAGCTAGTTTCACAATTGTAACGCTGGTATTACGAGTTTTCTTGTCTACGCATTTTGCGTGCGTTAGGTAAATCTGCCTGTCACGTGCACGAGCACGTCTTCACCATAGAAGTCAATGGAGGAGAAAAATTTGTTGAGGAATAAAATCCAACACTTGTTTTGAGCGTAAAGTGAGTGATGTCATGTTCTGGTGTGAAAAAGTAGCTAAATCGTGTTTATTTCCTAATAAAAATCTGTTTTGTGTAGGTAATGTGCTGTATATTGTTTGTATGTATCAATTAGTGTATGTATGTGATAATATTTGTAGTTAGATGTAGCTATATGAGTGTATGTTACTGTCTGTCTATGTAAGTCAATAGAAAATGGATTTGTGTGCCTTTTTTTTCAAACACCCGAGATCTTGTAACTTTGATCCATTCTATTTTGACATGAAAATGTAAAATCTTAAAAATAAATATTGTGTAGTGTTTGTATGAGTGTAAGTGTAGTTTGTGTAATGTTTTTGGAGTGATTCGTGGATGTTTTTGTTAGCGGTATATGATTAACTACTGGGTCTGGGTTTATGTTAATGATTTGAGCTGAGATGGTTATTTTTGTGGCGTTACATAAACTCGTAATACCAGCGGTAGGGAAGAAGCAGCGTTAGGAGGCTTTTTCACGCATAACGCACAACTCGTAATCTAGCCGAATGTTTTTAACACCATTACAGGGGTTAAACACACGATATACACATAATTATGCAGTGATTTCTATTTCTTTTTTTGTGCTTTAATGTTTCATTAAAGCTGCAGAGTTATGAGAAAAGTCCAAAAGTCCTTTAAAAATTTGCAAAACTTTTTTTTGATAGACTGGAATCCTGCAGTCAGATTGTCCCCATGCAACATATAGGCAGTATTAACATAAGAACTGCTGGGAGCGCACACCCACAAAGATGCTTTAAAGCAAAGACTGCCTTGAGTTTTGTGTGCTTCAGTATCCATGAGTAATCTATAGAAAATGTCCAGGGTCATAGTCATATGTCATTTGCCACTTCTTGTATTTGTTCTTAAAGAAACATATATAGCAGGATTTTCATCAACACATGTTATAGCTGATGTTTTGACTTTGTAATATATGTGGAATGCTAAATATTACATTTCAGTTGAGTGCTGAATATGCCATTGAACATTATATTTAACACTATTAGTCATATTTTCATTTCAGACAATAATATAAGAAATGGCAGAATTAACATTGGAACATTACTTTACTTTCAATTATATTTGTCGGGGGTCAGACATCTGAACACAGTTCTTCAAATTCAAATAACCTACAATTAAACATACAAATAACTGCATACATTTTAAAAATCTGTCCTGCGATTAGAATGAACATATACAGTATGTCAAAAATCGGATCTGTTTTTATATGTTATATGAAGAAATACAGATATAGATAGAGATAGACAGACAGACAGATGAACGGACAGACAGACAGATGAAAGAAGTCATTATTTATTTTGATAGAAGGATACTATAGATAGATAGATAGATAGATAGATAGATAGATAGATAGATAGATAGATAGATAGATACATACAGATAGATATATAAATATACATATATATATATATATATATATATATATATTTATATATATATATATATATATATATATATATATATATATATATATATATATATATGTAGATTAGTAGATAGATATTGTAGATATTTAGATAGATAGATAGATAGATAGATAGAGATAGGTCAATATTTGTTTAGCTTTGATGTGAAGGCACAGTTAATAGGCTTTGAGTTATTGCTTTAAAATTGTCTTTTTTTTTTCTTCCATGCCCTATTTCATCTTATCACTCTCTAAGTATATTTCTTTCTGCATTTCCAGCTAAAAAAATGGCAATGTGTAATCATGTGCTCTCTAATGAGACATAAGCTTGTCTTCAGAGTCTCATGTAATGTACTTTTCAACTACTGCCCACCGAAGGGACAGTCAAATCATCTCCCCTACAGGGACTTCAAGTCACACACAATTTTGTTCCACACTTTACTTCTTCTTAAACTAACATATATATATATATATATATATATATATATATATATATATATATATATATATATATATATATATATATATATATATATATATATAAATAAAAAATAGAAAGATTTATTTATTTTTTACGAGTGCCTTGAAATGTAACAGAAAAAAAAAAAATAAAAATAGAGGCTTTGTTTGCAAAAATCACACTGGAGTTATTTTGAAGATTTACATGACATTTCAAACAAATGATAAGATTGGATACTATTAGGCCCAGAAGGCTGCTTTTTTCAGATGTTGACACTTAATCCCAATATTTGTAGGAGAAGCTTTATCTTGGGATTCTTGGTCAGCGTGTTATAAATTGATCTGACAGTGTAAAGTAACGAGATGCTTTGTGTTGTTTCATTGGGATGGCCTCCAAGAAAATCACAATACTGACACAAAGTGTATTGATTCATCATAGTGAGTACTGGGAGACTGAGATATTATTACTTGTTACAATCCTATTTCAGCCAAAGAGGTCCTGCATTACATTGCACATCAGAAAAGGGTTTAAGTGCCAGAAAGTCATTCAAGATATTTATTTTTAGTTTAGTGGATTAACAAATGGTTTAATGGATTAAAAAAAGCATATAAACTGCATTTGTATTTGTTAAATTTAGGATCCTTCATTCTCTCCCGCAGTTGTGGTTATTTTTATACTTAAAGGATTTTTTTAGAAGATTTGTAACTCTCTGACTACCGAAAAAAAAGGAAACACAAAGAACCAGATTACAAGTGGCGCACTATTGTTAGCACGAATCGTTATAAGCAATATCACAACCACACTATTTTGCATGCAAATTACAAGTTGAAAGTAAACGTGTTTGCTTGAGCGCAGAAAAAAACATATATATATATATATATATATATATATATATATATATATATATCAGTGTTCTTTCTAAGACCAGTTTTGTGTGTGGCCCAGCATTTAAACAGTTAATAAGAGAACCATACTTGCAGGGTGCAGTAACCTAATTAACTGTTTTACTGCTGTGCCGCACACAAAACTGGCCTTAAAGGGAACACTGATATATATATATATATTGAGAAAGAAAAGAGGCTGAGAAATACCCTTAATCCAGCACAACTCATTAACCCAAATACCGAGTTGCCCCTGATGATATGTGTAGGCTAAGGGTGTACACAGAAGGCAGTGATTCGCACTGAATTTAAATTCAATCACTTTTATTAGAACAATACAGAAACACTCCGAAAAGTATTTGTCATTAATACCGTGTGCATCTATACTCCATTCAATCACCAAACACTACAAAATACAAAAACAACTGCAGCTCTGTTAAGAATGCTAACAAAAGTTCATGTCAACTGATATTGCAGGCTTTTAAATCTTCGCATGCATCCATGATAACGCTATATTGTTGGACAAGTCTTGGTAAGTGTGACTCAAAATTGTCAGTTAGTAGCAAAGCAAGGAGAATTAAAGCAATCAGCTCAGAGAGTTAGTTCGGCTTGCATAGTCTGTTAATCTTCAACAAATGTTAAACAGATATGCAGTCAGTGATGGTGGAGCGGCACTTCCCCAGACCTTCACAGTGGAAAATTATTTTACAGCTCACCTCGCCAGGTACATTCCGATTCACTCAGAGGCCAAAATAATGTTTGCGCTTCCTCCGATGCAGGGCTCACAAAGATCAAATCCCCTGCTTCTCCGGATAGACTAGCGACATAGTCGGCGGTGAGCCGTCCCACTGACTTACTTCTTCCACCTAGAAACCAGGACTAGGGCTCATTTCCCGGGGGTAAGCCAGCTCTGACCAAAACAAAACAGAACGCCACGCTCACGGAGCTCCAGTGGGCGTGTACTGCATAGCAACACGTGTTTCACCCACTACAATGATTCCATTGGGCTTCATCAGGCATGTGATTACTACTTGTCACAAGAGAGCTATTTAAATGATGCCGGGTGAAATAAAAATAACCAGTTCAGTGACAGAAAAACTTTGTACAATATCTTTAACTTTCACTAACATACAGTGTATTGTGTTTACAATAGTGCAGTCATGGCTGGCTTCATGTTACATCACAGAAAAAATTAAAATAATTAAAAAATAATAATAACTGAAAATTAAAAAAACAGTAATGATAAATTAAACAGAGACATTGAGCTCAATTAAAGGGATACATGTTCAAACTATAATGCAATATCTAAAGCAATAATAAAATAAAAGAAAATTCATAATACAATATGATAAGGGGCAAATACCAGGATCAAAATATGCTTTTTGGACCAAGTGAGCAAAGCAGGACTTACAGAAAAGGGGCATAATTTAGCTCTTCATGCATGCCCTTTGGCTGTACTGTGTCAAGGTTAAATATACATTCCTCTTTAAGCAAAGCTTGATCCCAATCACCCCCTCTTTCACTAACACTAACTCTTTCTACTCCCATAAAGCTAAGGTTAGTAACATCACTATTGTGTACTTCAAAAAAATGGCGTGCAATGCCACTTGATTTTATGCATTTTTTCAAAATATCTCGTCTATGTTCCTCTCTTTTAGTTCACGATAGGTCTTACCTACATATTGTCTAGGACAGAAGCATGAAAGGACATAGATCACCCCTTCAGTTTTACAAGTCATATAACCTTTAACTTTATGTGTGATTCCTTTAGTGTCTACAATCGATCCTCCTCTTACCAAATGTTTGCACATCTTGCATTTATTGCAAGGATAGCACCCATTTTTTGGTTTTGAACTCTGTAACCAATTCGATGATACATTGTTTACATAGCGACTATGTACCAATTTATCTTTCAAAGATGGCGCCTTTTTAGCAGTTAATAGTGGGAAGTCACCAACAAAAGGATAAATATCATTATCCAAAGTAAGTATATATATATATATATATATATATATATACACACACATTATAAATATATATATATATATAAATATATATATATATATATATATATATATATATATATATATATATATATATATATATATATATATCAGTGACATGCGGTGAGGTCAGAGGCTGGTGAGGCAAAGGCTATAGTACGCCCAAGAAACATGTATGTATATATATATATATATATATATATATATATATATATATAATCTACATTTATATATATATATATATATATATATATATATATATATATATATATATATATATATATATATATATATATATGTATTTGTGTGTAGTAATAATACAATATAAGTCCAGAATTCCCAAAGTTCAGATGTAATTGAGTGCAAACTTTCAGAGCATCCTCTATGCTCAGTGTCAAAATTCCATAAATAAAGAAGAAAACTTGAACTCTCCAGACCCAACAGAAGGCAATACTTTATACGTTTCAAATAGTAATGTTTTGGGGCATGTGCTCTTTTATCAAGCTTAACAATACAAAGTACAAACACCATATAAATACCCATTTTCAGGTGCCCTGTAACGTTGTTATTTGAAGCTAATAAAGTATTTCTTACCTCTGTACCTGCAGAGTGCAGCTTTTCTTCTTTAATTATGGCCTTTGAGGAAGTGGTAATCAATGATACTAATACTCATGCTACTGGACATGCACACAATCATACACATGTAAGCACAAACCTACACACTCCCTCATACATACAGAAATATGTGCATACACACACATGGATGAGAAAAACCTTAACACAGATATTAAAATATATTACACATGGTGTTCAGAAAGTAACATTTCAATTTAGCAGTCCAATACAGAGAAGTCTAGAAGTTAGGTATTTATACCAAATACAGGGACAAGACATTTTGCTAGTGACCACACAGAAGTGAAACATAGGTATAAATTGTCTGCTGGACAGTGCTTACATATTAAATATTCAACTCTCCAACATGGCTGGAATAGTAAGAGAGTACTTTTACTAAAATTACTGTAAAATTTACCATAAAAATCATACATATATATTTAAGCTTACATAACAGTAAACATTAACATATGTATTGTGAAAATTACTCTATGTAAATCGCACTGTTCATAGGGGGTTAACAGGTGTAAATTAGTTAAGATCAGTAAAATAAATACATATTTACACCAACGATATGCTAATACTTAATAGCAGTTTTGGCAAAATAAAACAAAATCCAATAAGTATTGAGGATCTATAGTATGGTAAGTGCAGTAAGAGCTCCGTTCTGTTTTTGTAAAATGTAACTAGACTGGATTGTCTGTATAAATAGATCTCTAGGAAATTAAGAATATTAATGGTATATTAACTTAATAACTTGAGACCTATATTTTAAACAAAACAAAAGCACAAAAAGAAAAACAATACACCAAAACTATTTTTTAGCTGTGAGCAGCTCATTTTAGCATTATGCCTCACTGTTACACTGAAAAAAAACTTTAATACTGGTCCGGAAAGTTCATAAACACAAAACAGAGAGTCGCCTCATGTGTAGATCAAAAATGCCACCAGCAAAAAGTACACTAACACCCATAAACTACCTATTAACCCCTAAATCGAGCCCCCCCCCCACATCGCAAACACTAAAAAAATGTTTAACCCCTAATCTGCCAAAACGGACATCGCCACCACTATAAAAAATATATTAACCCCTAAACCGCCGCACTCCCGCATCACAAACACTAGTTAAATTTTATTAACTCCTAATCTGCCATCCCTAACATCGCCGACACCTACCTAATTTATTAACCCCTAATCTGCTGCCCCCAATGTCGCCGCAACTATATTAAATGTATTAACCCCTAAATCTAAGTCTAACCCTCACCATAACACCCTCCTAGCTTAATTATAATTTAAATAAATCAAAATAAAATAACTATCATTAACTAAATTATTCCTATTTAAAACTAAATACTTACCTATAAAATAAACCCTAAGCTAGCTACAATATAACTAATAGTTATATTGTAGCTAGCTTAGGGTTTATTTTTATTTTACAGGCAACTTTGTATTTATTTTAACTAGGTAGAATAGTTAGTAAATAGTTATTAACTATTAATAGCTACCTAGTTAAAATAAATTCAAATTTACCTGTAAAATAAACCAAAGGATTCTAGACAGGAACAAAGAGGCGCCAATAGGGTGATAACGTCAATACAAAGGACAATCAGGTAGAAGCGGTGGAAATACTCACAAACGTAGCGGCACTGTGATGTGCCAGAAACAGCAAACCAGGACCTATTCGTCGCCCGGCAGACAAACACTCCGCAAGATAAACTGGATCGTCACGTGAAGCCCTCCAACCAATCAGGTAAGGGTTCGTGTCCACACCTTTCTCCGGACGGCAAATCAACCAATTGGTAGTGGGCCTTGACACACACCTCTCTCCTCCAAAAGCCCCAATGAAGAGATCGTACTCAGTGAGTACTCAAGGGGGCAATAATGCGAATGGCGCTGTCATCCGAAATCCACAGGATACAAGGGTCTTGATGAGTAATGAAGGGGAAAAAAGGACTCCAAAGGGGTATAATAAAACGGTTTATTTAAAAATTATAAAAGAAACCAGCAACGTGTTTCTCGGCTACACAGAGCCGTTTCATCAGGCTATAGAAATGCTTTACACACATCTGCTGTATAAATACCCCTCTAGGCCAATAGAATCACACCTTATTTGATACACTCCCCTATTCTAAATGATGTCATGTCAAACACTTCACACAGGTAAAAGTCTATACAAATTTCCATTAATACTACTTATTGACAGGTCATACCCTTAAGAGGCATATGTAGTAACAAAAGTGATTTAACACAATTTCACAAGACGATTGGATCATATACTAGACCCAGTTTATAGAGAACCCATTTTAAAGGTACACTACCTGTTGAGGCTGCAAGATGTTATAACCATCCAAATAACATGAATTTGATGACTAATACGGACTGATCACATTCCAATATATATTAAATAAAAATACATACTAATATTGTTATTGGTACATCTCAATTGATACAAAAACCATTTACCTTCCCATAAGCAGTTTCATAAAGCCCACAATATAATTCCAATATACATAAAAGTCCCTCAAGTATGACAAAAGTAATGTCAATACTGATGTTTTTGAAGAACATGAAAATATCGACAGTCCCTCCCTTAAACCCCTCAGGGGGTGCTTAAATATTCTCACTTGCATTCATAAACCACCATAAAAGAGAGGAAACAATAAAAAATATATAAATAAAAACAGTATTAAAATGGAATGTAAATTATTAAAATTAATTAGTGGAAAGCTGCCAGATCTATATTCATGTTGAGACCAACTGGATGTAACGTCTGAAGTCTATATATCCAGAAGGTCTCTGTCTAAGTCTAAAAAGACGATTATAAAAATCTGATTTGGGGATATGTTCTATAGGGGTGATCTTAAAACAATTTAAATTCCCATCATGTTTCTGATGACAATGTCTAGGTACACTGTGTGATTTAAAATAAACAGAAATATTGGAATTATATTGTGGACTTTATGAAACTTTTTATGAGAAGGTAAATGATTTTTGTATTAATTGAGATGTACCAATAACAATATTAGTATGTATTTTTATTTAATATATATTGGAATGTGATCAATCCGTATTAGTCATCAAATTCATGTTATTTGGATGGTTATAACATCTTGCAGCCTCAACAGGTAGTGTACCTTTAAAATGGGTTCTCTATAAACTGGGTTTAGTATACGATCCAATTGTCATGTGAAATTGTGTTAAATCACTTTTGTTACTACATATGCCTCTTAAGGGTATGACCTGTCAATAAGTAGTATTAATGGAAATTTGTATAGACTTTTACCTGTGTGAAGTGTTTGACATGACATCATTTAGAATAGGGGAGTGTATCAAATAAGGTTTGATTCTATTGGCCTAGAGGGGTATTTATACAGCAGGTGTGTGTAAAGCATTACTATAGCCTGATGAAATGGCTCTGTGTAGCCGAGAAACGCGTTTCTGGTTTCTTTTATAATTTTTAAATAAACCATTTTATTATACCCATTTGGAGTCCTTTTTTCCCCTTCATTACTCATAAAGTCCCTTGTATCCTGTGGATTTCGGACGACAGCGCCATTCGCATTATTGCCCCCCTTGAGTACTCACTGAGTACGATCTCTTCGTTGGGGCTTTTGGAGGAGAGAGGTGTGCGTCAAGGCCCACTACCAATTGGTTGATTTGCCATCCAGAGAAAGGTGTGGACACGAACCCTTACCTGATTGGTTGGAGGGCCTCACATGACGATCCAGTTTCTCTTGCCGAGTGTTTGTCTGCTGGGCGACGAATAGGTCCCGGTTTGCTGTTTCTGGCACATCACAGTGCCGCTACGTTTGTGAGTATTTCCACCGCTTCTACCTGATTGTCCTTTGTATTGACGTTATCACCCTATTGGCGCCTCTTTGTTCCTGTCTAGGATCCTTTGGTCGATTTGTTTTTTTCTGAGAGAGCAGCCTTTGCTCTTCAGTCATCGTTTGGAATCCGGATTGTTTCACATTTCAGCGCACCTCCAGAGGGTGACTCGTCATCCTTTTTCACCTGTAAAATAAATCCTAACCTAAGTTACAATTACATCTAACACTACACTATAATTAAATAAATTAACTAAACTAAATACAATTAAATACAATTTAAAAAAATTATCTAAAGTACGAAAAAAACCCCCCACTAAATTACAGAAAATAATAAAATAATTACAATTTTTATAAACTAATTACACCTAATCTAATCCCCTAATAAAATAAAAAAGCCCCCCAAGAGGGCGGAGCCAACTACTGCAATGGAAGGACACATCTCAGTAGAGCTCCTGAACTTAGTCTAGAAATTTGGCTTATATATCGAGTTTACCTGCCTTAACCAGAATCTATCTCAGACAATAACACAATGATGCTCCCCTCAAAACCTTGGTAGACATTTAGAACTCAAATTTGGTCGGTAAGACTACTTTCAGCCCGATTTAGGAGCCATGCGGTAGACTGCTACAAAAAGATGGATGCCACTCTCCATATCTAACCTACTGACTCTTATGCCTGGGAGGCTTTCTCACACATTGTACGTCAAGAGCTACCGCATTACCCCCTCTTTCCAGGCAATGAGGATAAGGAGTGCTATGATTACCTTTAACTCTCAACATACAGTGGGAACAGACATGTAACTTATAATGGAATGTCCATTGCACCTCATATATCCCTGCATGTCCAGTGACAACACCTCTCTCAGAAGCAATGGATCTGATAAGCGCACTGGCCGAGCTCAACTCCCGCCTTGACTATCACCAGGCTGATGTTATTCTCACCTTAAGGTCCATATTCAGCCACCCTATTCCGGAAGCCTCCAGTCAGAACTTACCAGCAGGTCTATCTGAAGCAATTACAGTGCCTGACTAAGAACAGGGACCACAACAGTTGCTATCGCGAGCTCCTGTCAATTTACAGATTGAGGAGTTATACCACGCACTTTCCCCCCTGCAACTCCATGAACCTTTGGGAGACAATGAGGGAACCTGCCTTATGGCCCCCACGGCATGCACCTCACCTGCAGTAGCGACAATATATATATGTTTAATATATGTCCCCCACAGCCGAGGCAGGTATCTGATGTGCATCTGCCCTCTGCAGTAATTCGAATGCCTGAACCCTTTTCAGTCATGTGCGCTCCTACAGCCCCTTGGGTAAAGCCTGTTCTGTTTGCCGGGGCGTGGGTCCTGGAACTGTCGACCATAGCTTTATTATGCGAGCAGAGACTCCTCATTTGTATGTGGCCCTGGAACATGATAGGTACCAGCGGTCAACCACTTAAGCTCAGAGACCTATCGTGTACACTACTTTACCAGCTCTTTCAGCTAGGACATTGGATAAAGGCACCACATGGCCCAGTTAGCCCTTGGCGATTACTTGAGGGAGATTTCCCAGCTTTAGAAGCTGACCTCATGGTAAAGATTATCAATTGTGGACCCCTACCTATCATTCCTCTTATATATATATATTATTTGTTGCATGCTGAGAACTGTTTGTTTAGCAGTCATCGGATTTCAATGTTTACTATTTATTTAATTGTTTCACACTATTGTATATTATTTCATGCACCATCTCGACCTGAAAAGAGATAGGTTGCTACCTGGCTCTTACATGAGAGATTGCTATTATAGCTTACACAGTCTTGCGGGAGTTCAACTCAACAGAATGTTTAACCTAGCTTCTTGCATATCTCCCTCAGAACACCCTAGGGTAGTGAGATACTGGCATAAAGCCTTTTCTGCATCAGTACGTAGTGGACCCACTATTGACCTTTAAGCCTTCTGTTTATCCCTTTTCACAAAACACCGGTACATTATAGTCTTAAAACTACAGCTGCAAAGTATAGGAGGGTTCATAGTCAAGCATATATCCTTTTGATTGTTATGATATGGGCCGCAAATAATTATTGTTTTTCCTACAAACCAACTACACAAGCTGGCTTGACGATTTATGTTATAGTTAGGGCACTGACTTGTCATTTGGTACTTATAGCTAATTGTGAATGAGCGCCGTGGTCCAGTTATCAGATTTATTTAGTACAACACACTTCCTACCTCCTGCAATATAGCTTTCGGGGTTAGTTATACAGAGTCAAATATAATGTCATGCTGTCAGCGGCTGGGACAGCGTGTTTAAATTTTGTTATACCATAAACAATAGATTCATATACATTGCTAAGCTAGTACTGCATTTTAGTTATTGGGGGAAGTGTATTTGTATTTTTACTCTACCTTTATGGTTATATAAGTCAATTTCCATACCACTAAGTGTATACTACTCTCCCTATTGACTTACTGGTCTTAGGCGCACTACCGCTATTTTATTAGTAAGTATTATAGATGATGGATTGTATATATGTAGTCTTCATGGTACCTCATAAGCCCTCAACTTACTTTCACTTAAACCATGCTTTCCCATTCCCATAACATAAGGTTCTACACTAATATATATTTACGTCCCGTATATTTTTAATACTTATGGTTAATTCCCAATTTTTACCTCATACTAAATCCTCCCACCAGACTACCAGTTTGTCCAGCTACTACGGTTTGGGTCATTCTTTCTACTTACTTAGGCAAGTGTTTAAGTGCGGTTCAAATGACTGATATTGTGTATATTTTAGCTTATTTTGCTTATTTTGTGGTATTACACAACACCTTCCTCCTGAAGTCCCCAAGTGTTTACAGTCACAAAATGTTGCAACACTCCATTAATTTTACACTCTGGAACATTCTGATATTTAGGAGATTTAAAGAGTTAAACCACGAATATTACCACTTTGCAAAGACTCCACGGTGCCGAAGCTCTGCACTCATTTACCAGATCTTCATTACATATTGTTCCCAATGCCCTTGTATTTACACTTCTAAAAGAACTTTAGTCCAGTGTTAAGTATTATTCACTAGTGTTTTGACCCTAGTCTCTTAATATTCTATATTCTCGTAAGTCTTGATACTATGGAACTTCCCAGCCTCAATTCTAAAGTCCTATAGATCTATGGATTTATTATGTAGACTACTATAAGCTATAGGATTGCCCTTCTCTAGCCTAAATTTCACACAGTACATCTTTACCATAATGTGTGGTTCTATACAATCTATCATTATACAGTAGGGATTATCTAATTATTACTTGAAGTTCAAGTCTTATCTTCAGTTAACTATATTACTAACCAAATTAAATTTTTTGATACCTACATGTTAATGTGTATTTATACTTTTAAAATGACTTTAGTCCAGTATTAAGTATTATTCACTAGTGTTTTGACGATAGTCTCTTAATATTCTATATTCTCGTGAGTCTTGATACTATGGAACTTCCCAGCCTCAATTCTAAAGTCCTATAGATCTATGGATTTATTATGTAGACTACTATAACCTATAGGATTGCCCTTCTCTAGCCCGAATTTCACACAGTACATCTTTACCATAATGTGTGGTTCTATACAATCTATCCTTATAAAGTAGGGATTCTCTAATTATTACTTGAAGTTCAAGTATTATCTTCAGTTAACTATATTACTAACCAGATTATTACCAGTTCTATTACCGGTAAAAAAAGTACAATACCCCCTAACATTAAAACCCACCACCCACACACCCAACCCATCCTCTTCAAACGAAGTCCAACTGAAGAATGAAGGTTCCTTTAAATGACGTCATCCAAGATGGCGTCCTTTGAATTACGATTGGCTGATAGAATTCTATCAGCCAATCGGAATTAAGGTAGAAAAAATCCTATTGGCTGATGCAATCAGCCAATAGGATTGAGCTTGCATTCTATTGGCTGATCCAATCAGCCAATAGAATGCCAGCTCAATCCTATTGGCTGATTGGATCAGCCAATAGGATTGAACTAATGTAATTGGTTTTAGTTTATTTTAAATAGTTCAGGATGTTGTAAGGTGCTTTATGCGTGAGGAAACAGCGTTTTTTTAGAAGCCGAGAAATGCGTTGCATACAGGGGTCTATATGTCTATGCCCCCTCCATTTATTGCTTGATGTTTTTAATGTGATTTGTAAATAAACCATTTTTAACAAAAGCTAAGTTCAAGCACCTTATTATCTGTTGGAACTGCATCCTGGGGCCTACTGTTCTTGGAACTTGCATCCTGTTTTCCAGTTTGAAGCCAAGAAAAGAGTTAGCTGATACAGCCTGCAAATACCAGCACATAAGGGTGCTATTGCTACATGTGAGTACCCATTTGGCATCTATGGATGTTTTTTTACTGGTGGCATTTTTGATCTACACATGAAGCGCCCCTCTGTTATGTGTTTATTTCTAGTGCCTGATCTGGATTGATCTGAGAGGAGGAGAGCAGCCATCCATCCTGTGCCTTCTGTTTGGATACCACACACTCTTGTGGACAGTGCATAGCACTACCCCACCTTTTTGGGACTTTTCATTACTCTACTATTATTATCAATTTTTGTATCTTATTGCATTATATATGATATTGTGATGCTGTATACCTAACTGTTGTATCTTTATTGCAGCTTGTTTGTTGTACGGGCTTCTGTCCACTGTTCTGTTTTTTGTTAGAGAGCGCCCCCTCTCATTTCTGGTTTTATTTTAAATTACAAGTTCAGCAGCCTAACACGGAGCAGCACAGAGAGCCTACCCCCAAGCTGCAAATCAACCCTCCATGGTCTCTAAAGAGGAACATCAGTATGGAGGACAGAGACACAGTGTGCCTACAGCTACTAAACAGCAGCAGATAGTCAACTCTACGGCTACCAAAAATATATAAATCTGCCCTCTTTGTTATTTACCCTCTCCCAGCTTCCAAGTTAGATAAGGACCAGTACCCAAGAAGTTTTTCATAAGGACCGCTCTCCACAGTGAAGGGGGCAGAGATGCAGCTACCAGGATAGGCAGAGAAGACAGGGGGCTGTGCTGGAACACCAACATGCATGGATGGCATTGTGGAAAACATAGTTCCCTAACAAGTGGCCTAAAAATCATTGCTGAGAAGCAGACACCCTACACTGATCGGTGTTGTAGGAGTGGATGGCTATTGCCTGTCTCATCTGAAACTCCACTGTAGCGGAAACATAGAGAAAAAGTCAGCACATTTTTTTTTCACTTATATGCCCTCTCACTCTGCCCAGGACTTTCCCCCTAACACTTTGTCCCCCCTCCTTTCACAGACTCTCTGCTGCTCTCACACATCCTCCTGCCCCCCAGTTCCTACTTACCATGATACAATCCAATGTGCTATAAAGGCAGTGACAGTCACTGCTTGCAGCAGCATTGCTTTTGTATCTGTGAACCCAAGCTCCAACCGCCCGCCCGATCTCAGCTGCTCCTCCTCTTCTATATTATTGACCACTACAGACACATTCCTGGTGCTGTCAATCACTGTTGTGAACCAGGAACGTGACCGGGTAGTGGCCACTCCTCAAGAGGTTGCTATAAGAGCGACCTCAATTGGGGTTTTATGGACCGTGCTGAATTTAGAATTACCAGCCGGTGTCTCTATCGCTCGTGGCTCCTAGCAGCCCAAAGGAGAGAGGCAGTCATAGTCACTGCCCCTCTCCATTTTTTTTTGTAAAAAAACAATATATATATATACATATATATATATATATATATATATATATATATATATATATGTACAAAAAATAAGTTCTGTTGTCCATGATGACAGTTGAGGCTCTGTTGTTATGCATTTTAAACAGTCTATGACATGGTTATGCTATTAATTGTAAATTATTATCATGAATGCTAGATTAGATACCAGTACTAATCAAGTATCGATAACCTTAAATATCTGGCATCATTAGCAGGTGTCTATTTGAAACTTGACACTTATACTGGTACCTATGAGACTTGTGGGGCTATCTCTTTAAGTATCTAGAAATCAAAATATCACGCTAACTAGAGGTAACACTGTTACCGTGTTGGGTTAATTATCCAAATACAATTACTGTTATACAATATCTATGTTTACACCAATCACACTGATACCTTTATAGACACAATGTGTTTGATATATGTGATAGTGTAATCACTTATGCAAGTACACAACAGATACTTTTATACTACAACCCCTTCTAGCCGTTTATTTTAATTGCACATCCCAGTATTTTAATTTCCTTGTTTTTTGCGTTTTCAATAAAAGTTATGTTTTAATTGATATGTAGTTAATCGTCTTGGCCCTTTTGGCTTCCTTATATGCAATATACCTGAAAAATTAGAATAAAATGCCTACATTGAGTGCTTTATGTCTGTTCATAGGACAGCCAACCTGCAGGGAGGGGCACCGAAGGCTTTGACTTGAGGTATCATGCCCCAGCCATTGGCCTGTTCTACACCACTTCAGGACTAGTCTCAGCACAGGCCACAACCACCTACACAAGGGAGCTAAGGAGCAGCCTTGCAAACACTCAGGTTACGAACTACAAAATAATTGTCATTTTTTTTTATTTATTTTTTTAAGCTCAGCACAGAATCAATTAAAGCCAGACATCCATCAGGTGCACACCAAACAAATGTTTCCTATCCCCAATAATTTGGAAGCCCCCAGTGTGCATGACAGCCCTTCCTATTTATCTTTTTACAAATCCTATAGCCTAATTGGTGTGCTGTCAAAGGCCTCAGCCTGGCAATCATGTTTGACCAACCTAATCGCAGACCTGGAAAGCGAGTAGAAAGCCACTGTATCAAACAGCAAACTGCTTTCCGATCCGAGCACGTATCTCAGTGTCAGGGGGAGTGCTGTTGTTTCAGAATGAAATAATCTTGAGTCAGTGGCTGAGAGGCCCAGCTCATCACAAGCCCTTACTAGAGCACTGGATGTAAACACAGTTTTCAAACAAAAGCCAGGGTTAAGAGCGCAATTAGACTAAACTTAGTAGCTCAACTCTCTGTAGTACTTTAATCAGCTCCTACAAAACAAACAACAAATAAGTTCTAGAAAGTTACACAGTTTATAAATTCAAATATAAAAGAAGGACATGCCTTTGCAAGAGTTTAGCTATTCAGACAATTATAAACTTGCATAAGTTATTAAAATGCAGATCGTCTGAGAGCAGAGGAATCCAGGGTTAAGGTAATCTAAGTCAGACACACATAGTCAATGCCTCACAGGGAAAAGCAGCACAAAATCATTAAACAAATGCAGAGTCCACAAACAAGCTAAAATCATAAACTAAATCAGTTCAAAGAAAGGGTTAAACAGAAGTGTAGTCAGGGGAAGCAGAAGCCAAACCAGTGTATCCAAATATTGATAGCAAGAGAAATTAATGAAATACACAAGCAACCACCTGCTGAAAACAAAGAGCTTATAAAGACTACAATAATTAGAGCCTAATTTATCTTCTAGACCTCCTTAAAGGTACAGTACACCTTACTGCAGCAGGAAGATAATTCAATTTCCTAGCCAAATGCCTCTTATGACAGCCACTTAATGTTGATCATCTCCAACAATGAATGTTACCAAAATCATTACCCGCTAGATGTAAAACTATGACATATGTCCTTTTCCACCTCTGCTGCGCCTCCTGAATCACTGATTGTAACTCATGCAAAACTATCCCCCTGCTCCCCAGGAAAAAATGGATGCGACTTCTGAAGTGAAACCCAATTGCTGGACATCAGCACTTGATAAAGCTCATATGGCCGCCCAAAGTACGTAAGAATTGCTAATGGGCCAATTCTTACAGGCCTACAGATCCCTCCTATAAAGAAACAGCTACAAATCAACTAACAAATGCCATATCTGGATGCTTAACAAGAAACAAACAGAAAAATGAAACTAACAGCTATCCTCAATTGGGCAAACATACAACCTAAAATGCTTAGATCTCTATCAGCCCATCCTGCAAATAAATCACTCTGACCTGCCTGCCACTGTAGCACTAGTAGCAGCCCCAATGGTTAAAACTGAAACTCGGATAGGCATGACTCATCCTCATTTACCTGCAATTACCGGCCACACTCCTCCTTAACTGCAAATACTCACTCACTAACCGCATAGGGCAACACATTCCATCTCTCTGTGTAAGTATCATAAGCCATATTCCCTTACCCTACTGGTCTATTTTGGACCACGTAAAAAAGAACAAAAAAGACCTGTTACCCACCTGTCTAGAAAACCTTCTGGAAGAAGCTACTAGCTCACTTACCCTAAGTGCCATGGCCAATCCACCATAAGGTATGACCTAAGCTCTCGCACCAAACTGCATTTATTCCCACTGAAGGTTAACCCTTAAGGCATTCCATGCACATAAGGTGCCCTACACTTTATTTTGTCTTTGAAAAAAGTTAATTAAAAGCTTTTTTAAATTGAAACTAATACTGCAGTATTGCCTTGTACTTCATAATAATTTTCACTGGCTGATAAGGACAATTGCCTCTGTTTTACTAGTGAAGAGTGACACACATAAAATAAAAGCAGCCATTTTCCACTGAAGAAAATTAATCCACAACCCAAAATATAAGTTTATTCTCAGAAATGAAAGGAAAAAACTTAAAAACATAAGCAGAAGAATCAAACTGAAACAGCTGCCTGAAGAACTTTTCTACCAAAAACTGCTTCTGAAGAAGCAAATACATCAAAACGGTAGAATTTAGTAAATGTAAGCTAAGAAAACCAAGTTGCTGCTTTGCAAATCTGATCAACGTAAGCTTCATTCCTAAAAGCACACAAAGTGGAAACTGATCTAGTAGAATGAGCTGTAATTCTCTGAGGGGGGGTTTGACCAGACTCCAAATAAGCTTGATGAATCAAAAGCTTTAACCACGATGCCAAGGAAAGGGCAGAAGCCTTCTGACCTTTCCTAGGACCAGAAAAGATAACAAATAGACTAGAAGTCTTCCTGAAATCTTTAGTAGCTTCAACATAATATTTCAAAACTCTTACCACATCCAAAGAATGTAAGGATCTCTCCAAAGAATTCTTAGGATTAGGACACAAGGAAGGGACAATGTCTCGATTAATGTTGTTAGAATTCACAACCTTAGGTAAGAATTTAAATGAAGTCCACAAAACTGCCTTATCCTGATGAAAAATCAGAAAAGGAGATTCACAAGAAAGAGCAGATAATTCAGAAACTCTTCTAGCAGAAGAGATGGCCAAAAGGAACAACACTTTCCAAGAAAGTAGTTTAATGTCCAAAGAATGTATAGGCTCAAATGGACAAAACCCTTATCCAAACCATCCTGAAGAAACTGTAAAATTCTAGGAATTCTAAAAGAATGCTAAGAGAATTTATGAAAAGAACACCATGAAATATGTCTTCCAAACTCGATAATAAATCTTTCTAGAAACATATTTACAAGCCTGTAACATAGTATTAATCACTGAGTCAGAACAACCTCTATGACTAAGCACTAGGCATTCAATTTCCATACCTTCAATTTTAATGATTTGAGATCCTGATGGAAAAACGGACCTTGAGACAGAAGGTCCGGCCTTAATGGAAGTGGCCAAGGTTGGCAACTGGACATCTGAACAAGATCCGCATACCAAAACCTGTGAGGCCATGCTGGAGCTACCAGCAACACAAACGATTGCTGGACATGTACCTGGGAAGTTTCTTGTTTAGATGATAAGCCATCAGATCTATTTCTGGAAGACCCCACATCTAAACAACCTAAGAAAACACATTTGGATGGAGGGACCACTCCCCTGGATGTAAAGTCTGACGACTGAGATAATCCGCTTCCCAATTGTCTATACCTGGGATATGAACTGCAGAAATTAGACAGGTGCTGGATTCCGCCCAAGCAAGTATCTGGGATACTTCCTTCATAGCTTGGGGACTGTGAGTCCCACCCTGATGATTGACACATGCCACAGTTGTGATATTGTCTGTCTGAAAATAAATGAACAGTTCTCTCTTCAACAGAGGCCAAATCTGAAGAGCCCTGAAAATCATACGGAGTTCCAAATTATTGATTGGTAATCTCGCCTCTTGAAATTTCCAAACCCCTTGTGCTGTCAGAGATCCCCAAACAGCTCCCCAACCTGAAAGACTCGCATCTTTTGTGATCACAGTCCAAGTTGGATAAACAAAAGAGGCCCCTAGAACTAAACAATGGTGATTTAACCACCAAGTCAGAGATAGTCGAACATTGGGATTTAAGGATATTAATTGTGATATCCTTGTATAATCCCTGCACCATTGGTTCAGCATATAAAGCTAGAGAAGTCTCATATGAAAACGAGCAAAGGGGATCGCGTCCGATGCTGCAATCATGAGACCTAAAACTTCCATGCACATAGCTACTGAAGGGAATGACTGAGACTGAAGGTTCCGACAGGCTGCAACCAATTTAAAATGTATCTTGTCTGTTAGAGACAGAGTCATGGACATTGAATCTATCTGGAAACCTAAAAAGGTGACCCTTGTCTGAGGAATCAAAGAACTTTTTGGTAAATTGATCCTCCAACCATGTTTTCGAAGAAACAACACTAGTTGATTTGTGAGAGATTCTGCAGAATGTAAAGACTGAGCTAGTACCAAGATGTTGTCCAAATAAGGAAACACCGCAATACCCCACTCTTTGATTACAGAGAGTAGGGCACCGAGCATCTTTGAAAAGATTCTTGGAGCTGTCGCTAGGCCAAAAGAAAGAGCGACAAATTGGAAATGCTTGTCTAGAAAAGAGAATCTCAGAAACTGATAATGATCTGGATGAATCGGAATATGAAGCTATGAATCCTGTAAGACTATTGTGGGCATATAATGCCCATGCTGAACAAAAGGCAGAATAGTCCTTATAGTCACCATTTTTAAAGTTGGTAAACTTACATAACGATTCAAAATTTTCAGATCCAGAACTGGTCTGAATGAATTTTCTTTCTTTGGGACAATGAATAGATTTGAATAAAACCCCAGACCCTGTTCTTGAAATGGAATCGACATGATTACCCCTGAAAACTCAGGTCTGAAACACACTTCAGGAAAGCCTGAGCCTTTACTGGATTTGCTGGGATGCATGAGAGAAAATATTTTCTCACAGGAGGTCTTACTCTGAATCCTATTTGGTACCCCCTGAGAGACAATACTCAGAATCCATTGATTTTGGACAAAATTTGTCCAAACATCCTTGAAAAAGCTTAGGCCTAGATTTGGAGTTCGGCGGTAGCCGTCAAAACCAGCGTTAGAGGCTCCTAACGCTGGTTTTGGCCGCCCGCTGGTATTTGGAGTCAGTGATTAAAGGGTCTAACGCTCACTTTTCAGCCGCGACTTTTCCATACCGCAGATCCCCCTACGCCATTTGCGTATCCTATGTTTTCAATGGGATCTTTCTAACGCCGGTATTTAGAGTCGTTTCTGAAGTGAGCGTTAGAGCTCTAACGACAAAACTCCAGCCGCCTGAAAATAGCAAGAGTTAAGAGCTTTCTGGCTAACGCCGGTTCATAAAGCTCTTAACTACTGTACCCTAAAGTACACTAACACCCATAAACTACCTATGTACCCCTAAACCGAGCTCCCCCCACATCGCCGCCACTCGATTAAAAATTTTAACCCCTAATCTGCCGACCGCCACCTACGTTATACTTATGTACCCCTAATCTGCTGCCCCTAACCCCGCCGACCCCTGTATTACATTTATTAACCCCTAACCTGCCCCCCACAACGTCGCCACCAGCTACTTAAAATAATTAACCCCTAATCTTCCGACCGCAAAGCGCCGCCACCTACGTTATCCCTATGTACCCCTAATCTGCTACCCCTAACACCGCCGACCCCTATATTATATTTATTAACCCCTAATCTGCCCCCCTCAACGTCGCCGACACCTGCCTACACTTATTAACCCCTAATCTGCCGAGCGGACCTGAGCGCTACTATAATAAAGTTATTAACCCCTAACCCGCCTCACTAACCCTATAATAAATAGTATTAACCCCTAATCTGCCCTCCCTAACATCGCCGACACCTAACTTCAATTATTAACCCCTAATCTGATGAGCGGAGCTCACCGCTATTCTAATAAATGTATTAACCCCTAAAGCTAAGTCTAACCCTAACACTAACACCCCCCTAAGTTAAATATAATTTACATCTAACGAAATAAATTAACTCTTATTAAATAAATGATTCCTATTTAAAGCTAAATACTTACCTGTAAAATAAATCCTAATATAGCTACAATATAAATTATAATTATATTATAGCTATTTTAGGATTAATATTTATTTTACAGGCAACTTTGTAATTATTTTAACTAGGTACAATAGCTATTAAATAGTTAAGAACTATTTAATAGTTACCTAGTTAAAATAATAACAAATTTACCTGTAAAATAAATCCAAACCTAAGATATAATTAAACCTAACACTACCCTATCAATAAAATAATTAACTAAACTACCTACAATTACCTACAATTAACCTAACACTACACTATCAATAAATTAATTAAACACAATTCCTACAAATAAATACAATTAAATAAACTAGCTAAAGTACAAAAAATAAAAAAGAACTAAGTTACACAAAATAAAAAAATATTTACAAACATAAGAAAAATATTACAACAATTTTAAACTAATTACACCTACTCTAAGCCCCCTAATAAAATAACAAAGCCCCCCAAAATAAAAAATTCCCTACCCTATTCTAAATTAAAAAAGTTACAAGCTCTTTTACCTTACCAGCCCTGAACAGGGCCCTTTGCGGGGCATGCCCCAAGAATTTCAGCTCTTTTGCCTGTAAAAGAATAAATACAATACCCCCCCCCCCAACATTACAACCCACCACCCACATACCCCTAATCTAACCCAAACCCCCCTTAAATAAACCTAACACTAAGCCCCTGAAGATCTTCCTACCTTGTCTTCACCATCCAGGTATCACCGATCCGTCCTGGCTCCAACATCTTCATCCAACCCAAGCGGGGGTTGGCGATCCATCATCCGGTGCTGAAGAGGTCCAGAAGAGGCTCCAAAGTCTTCCTCCTATCCGGCAAGAAGAGGACATCCGGACCGGCAAACATCTTCTCCAAGCGGCATCTTCGATCTTCTTCCATCCGGTGCGGAGCGGGTCCATCTTGAAGCAGGCGACGCGGATCCATCCTCTTCTTCCGTTGTCTCCCGACTAATGACGGTTCCTTTAAGGGACGTCATCCAAGATGGCGTCCCTCGAATTCCGATTGGCTGATAGGATTCTATCAGCCAATCGGAATTAAGGTAGGAATTTTCTGATTGGCTGATGGAATCAGCCAATCAGAATCAAGTTCAATCCGATTGGCTGATCCAATCAGCCAATCAGATTGAGCTTGCATTCTATTGGCTGATCGGAACAGAATCCTATCAGCCAATCGGAATTCGAGGGACGCCATCTTGGATGACGTCCCTTAAAGGAACCGTCATTAGTCGGGAGACAACGGAAGAAGAGGATGGATCCGCGTCGCCTGCTTCAAGATGGACCCGCTCCGCACCGGATGGAAGAAGATCGAAGATGCCGCTTGGAGAAGATGTTTGCCGGTCCGGATGTCCTCTTCTTGCCGGATAGGAGGAAGACTTTGGAGCCTCTTCTGGACCTCTTCAGCACCGGATGATGGATCGCCAACCCCCGCTTGGGTTGGATGAAGATGTTGGAGCCAGGACGGATCGGTGATACCTGGATGGTGAAGACAAGGTAGGAAGATCTTCAGGGGCTTAGTGTTAGGTTTATTTAAGGGGGGTTTGGGTTAGATTAGGGGTATGTGGGTGGTGGGTTGTAATGTTGGGGGGGGGGGGGTATTGTATTTATTCTTTTACAGGCAAAAGAGCTGAAATTCTTGGGGCATGCCCCGCAAAGGGCCCTGTTCAGGGCTGGTAAGGTAAAAGAGCTTGTAACTTTTTTAATTTAGAATAGGGTAGGGAATTTTTTATTTTGGGGGGCTTTGTTATTTTATTAGGGGGCTTAGAGTAGGTGTAATTAGTTTAAAATTGTTGTAATATTTTTCTTATGTTTGTAAATATTTTTTTATTTTGTGTAACTTAGTTCTTTTTTATTTTTTGTACTTTAGCTAGTTTATTTAATTGTATTTATTTGTAGGAATTGTGTTTAATTAATTTATTGATAGTGTAGTGTTAGGTTAATTGTAGGTAATTGTAGGTAGTTTATTTAATTATTTTATTGATAGGGTAGTGTTAGGTTTAATTATATCTTAGGTTAGGATTTATTTTACAGGTAAATTTGTTATTATTTTAACTAGGTAACTATTAAATAGTTCTTAACTATTTAATAGCTATTGTACCTGGTTAAAATAATTACAAAGTTGCCTGTAAAATAAATATTAATCCTAAAATAGCTATAATATAATTATAATTTATATTGTAGCTATATTAGGATTTATTTTACAGGTAAGTATTTAGCTTTAAATAGGAATCATTTATTTATTAAGAGTTAATTTATTTCGTTAGATGTAAATTATATTTAAGTTAGGGGGTGTTAGTGTTAGGGTTAGACTTAGCTTTAGGGGTTAATACATTTATTAGAATAGCGGTGAGCTCCGCTCAGCAGATTAGGGGTTAATAATTGAAGGTAGGTGTCGGCGATGTTAGGGAGGGCAGATTAGGGGGTTAATACTATTTATGATAGGGTTAGTGAGGCGGATTAGGGGTTAATAACTTTATTATAGTAGCGCTCAGGTCCGCTCGGCAGATTAGGGGTTAATAAGTGTAGGCAGGTGTCGGCGACGTTGAGGGGGGCAGATTAGGGGTTAATAAATATAATATAGGGGTCGGCGATGTTAGGGCAGCAGATTAGGGGTACATAGGGATAACGTAGGTTGCGGCGGTTTACGGAGCGGCAGATTAGGGGTTAAAAAAATATGCAGGGGTCAGCGATAGCGGGGGCGGCAGATTAGGGGTTAATAAGTGTAAGGTTAGAGGTGTTTAGACTCGGGGTACATGTTAGAGTGTTAGGTGCAGACGTAGGAAGTGTTTCCCCATAGGAAACAATGGGGCTGCGTTAGGAGCTGAACGCTGCTTTTTTGCAGGTGTTAGGTTTTTTTTCAGCTCAAACAGTCCCATTGTTTCCTATGGGAGAATCGTGCACGAGCACGTTTTTGAGGCTGGCCGCGTCCGTAAGCAACTCTGGTATCGAGAGTTGCATTTGCGGTAAAAATGCTCTACGCTCCTTTTTTGGAGCCTAACGCAGCATTTGTTTGAACTCTCGATACCAGAGTTAAATTTATGGTGCGGCCAGAAAAAAGCCCGCGGAGCGTTAACAGCCCTTTTACCGCCAAACTCCAAATCTAGGCCATAATCTGCCCCCTACCAGCTGAGCTGGAATGAGGGCTGCACCTTCATGCGGACTTGGGGGCTGGCTTTGGTTTCTTAAATGGCTTGGATTTATTCCAATTTGAAGAAGGTTTACAACTGGATACAGATTACTTGGGGGAAGGATTAGGTTTGTGTTCCTTAATTTGTCGAAAGGAACGAAAACAGTTAGAAGTTTTCCCCCCAGCGACAGTTGAAATAATCGAATCCAACTGAGAACCAAATAACTTATTACCTTGGAAAGAGATAGCAATCTAGACTTAGAAGTCATGTCAGCATTCCATGATTTAAGCCACAAAGCTCTTCTAGCTAAAATAGCTAAAGACATAGATTTAACATCAATTTTGATGATATCAAAAATGGCATCACAAATAAAATGATTAGCATGTTGAAACAAGTTAACAATGCTAGACAAATCAGAATCTAATTCTTGTTGCGCTAAATTTTCCAACCAAAAATTGATGCAGCTGCAACATCAGCCAAAGAAATTGCAGGCCTGAGAAGATGACCAGAATATAAATAGGCTATCCTTAGATAAGATTTAAGTTTCCTATCTAAAGGATCTTTAAAATAAGTACTATCTTCCATAGGAATAGTAGTACATTTAGCATGAGTAGAGATAGCCCCATCAACTTTGGGGATCTTTTCCCAAAACTCCAATGTAATTGCTAGCAAAGGATACAATTTTTTTAAACCTTGAAGAAGGAATAAAAGAAGTACCAGGCCTATTCCATTCCTTAGAAATCATATCAGAAATAGCATCAGGAACTGGAAAAACCTCTGGAGTAACCACAGGAGGTTTATAAATAGAATTTAAACATTTACTAGTTTAAGTATCAAGAGGATTAGTTTCCTCAATATCCAATGGAATCAACACTTCTTTTAACAAAGAACGAATATACTCCATTTTAAATAAATAAGAAGATTTGTCAGTGTCAATATCTGAGGAAGGATCTTCTGAAACAGATAGATCCTCATCAGAGGAGGATAATTCAGTATGTTGTCGGTCATTTGAATTTTCATCAACTTTCTGTGAAGTTTTAAAAGACCGTTTACGTTTATTAGAAGGCGGATGACACACATAGAATAGAATCAGCAATAAATTCTTTTAGATTCACAGGTATATCTTGTACATTAGATGTTGAAGGAACAGCAACAGGCAATGTACTATTACTGATGGACACATTATCTGCATGTAAAAGTTTATCATGACAACTACTACAAACAACAGCTGGAGATATAAACTCCACAAGTTTACAACAAATGCACTTAGTTTTGGTAGAACTGTTAACAGGCAGAAGGTTTCTAACAGTGATTTCTGAGACAGGATCAGATTGAGACATCTTGCAAAATGTAAGAGAAAAAAACAACATATAAAGCAAAATTATCAATTTCCTTATATGGCAGTTTCAGGAATTGGAAAAAAATGCAAACAGCATAGCCCTCTGACATAGAAAAAAGGCAAGAGGCATATAGGAATGGGGTCTTAAATAATGAAATTATTTGGCGCCAAGTATGACGCACAACATAACTGAAATTGTTTTGGCGCTAACAACATCCGGAAATGACACACTCACGTCATTATCGACGCAACCTTGTGCAAGGAACATTGACGTCGGAAATGACGAATTTGTGTCATCGGACGTACCTTCGCTCCAAAAAATTCTCGCTCCAAGAATGACGCAATAAATTTTGGC
This sequence comes from Bombina bombina, assembly GCF_027579735.1. Lineage (NCBI taxonomy): Eukaryota > Metazoa > Chordata > Amphibia > Anura > Bombinatoridae > Bombina > Bombina bombina. Next base: position 1,060,017,937 of record NC_069500.1, on the reverse strand, counting down.
ATTTTGCGCCCTCGCGAGCCTAAGTTTGCCCGCGAAATTGAAAGAAAAAAATGCAGTCAATTTGAAAAAAGACTAAACCCCAGGTAAGAAAACATTTTACTAAATATGTTTTTCCCCAAATATGAAACTGACAGTCTGCAAAAGGAAATATACATAACCTGACTCATGGCAAATATAAGTACAATACATATATTTAGAACTTTATATTAATGCATAAATTACCAAACCATAGCTGAGGATGTCTTAAGTAATAAAAACATACTTACCGAAAGACACCCGTCTACATATAGCAGATAGCCAAACCAGTACTGAAACGGTTATCAGTAGAGGTAATGGAATATGAGAGTATATCGTCAATCTGAAAAGGGAGGTTGGAGATGAATCTCTACGACCGATAACAGAGAACCTATGAAATAGATCTCCCTGAGGACAAACCATTGCATTCAATAGGTGATACTCCCTTCACATCCCTCTGACATTCACTGTACTCTGAGAGGAATTGGGCTTCAAAATGCTGAGAAGCATATATCAACGTAGAAATCTTAGCACAAACTTACTTCACCACCTCCATAGGAGGCAAAATTTGTAAAACTGAATTGTGGGTGTGGTGAGGGGTGTATTTATAGGCATTTTGAGGTTTGGGAAACTTTGCCCCTCCTGGTAGGATTGTATATCTCATACGCCACTAGCTCATGGACTCTTGCCAATTACATGAAAGAAATAAGATTTTACATTTTCTCAATAAACACACTTTGACAAATTAAAGTGATATTTATGAATCTTTTGATTTCTAATGTATTGAAAGGCATTGTATAAAGCTACCTTATCTTAATAATTTATACAGTGAATGAACCTAAAGGAGCAATTCCCTATTCATTCAATACTATTCAACTGGTATAACAAGTCTTTGGATAACACATTAAGAAGAACAAATTATACAGCAGTGTCCCTTTAATGTCCCTGCCAAGCAACCAAGGGGCTAATCCTATAAGAGTGATGCAGCATAACTGTAAAAAGCTGGCTAGAAAATATTACACAAACATTTTAACGTAAAAAAGGAAGATATTTTACATCAACTTTACTCAGCTCACCAGTGAAAGTGCTCAGTGAAGAGCCAACCTTCAGCTACTGTTATATGCAGGGTGAAATAAATAATAAAAAATCAAACAGTAGCTTGTCAGCTTTTTCAATGCTGTATTCATACTTTCCTGTGATCTCATGGATTCCACTAAAATCTTGCCAGATTTCATAGTAAACTGAGGAGGGAAATAAAGTGACAGTACTTGCACATATCAGATGCATGCTCAATTGCAAGGTCTAACATCCTGATTCATTTCTTATAAAAAAAACTAATCTACCCACTTGTATGGGCATTGCCCTTAATAGGGCAATCAGCTCTTTTACTGCCCATAAAAAAAGCCCTAATCTAACCCCCCCCACAAAAAAAAATCTAACACTAACCGCAAAATAGGTACTATCTTCTTGCCGGAGTTGCAGAGGAACGTGGAGGACCCTCTTCATGCGATCGTCCACCGCACACTGAAAATTGAATGCAAGGTACCCCTTTTATATTGGGGTACCCTTGCATTCCTATAGGCTAAAAAATTTAAATCAGAATAAGAGCTACTTACGTCCTATTGTTCAGAACCCTCAGACTTTATGGGAAGCGTCCAAGGTGGTATTAAGGGGAGAAATGAAAGCATAAATGTGCACACTTAAAAAAAATTATAATGCACGTTGCACTCAACTTTTTAACCAATTTGTCAATGCATATAATACCTACCTAAGGCCTAGATTTAGAGTTTGGCGGTAGCCGTCAAAACCAGCGTTAGAGGCTCCTAACGCTGGTTTTTACCGCCCTCTGGTATTTAGAGTCAGTCAGGAAAGGGTCTAACGCTCACTTTGCAGCCGCGACTTTTCCATACCGCAGATACCCCTATGCCATTTGCGTATCCTATCTTTTCAATGGAATCTTTCTAACGCCGGTATTTAGAGTCGTGGCTGAAGTGAGCGTTAGAAATCTAATGACAAAACTACAGCCGCAGAAAAAAGTCAGTAGTTAAGAGCTTTCTGGGCTAACGCCGGTTTATAAAGCTCTTAACTACTGTGCTCTAAAGTACACTAACACCCATAAACTACCTATGTACCCCTAAACCGAGGCCCCCCCACACCGCCGCCACTCTAATAAATTTTTAATTTTAACCCCTAATCTGCCGCTCCGTACATCGCCGCAACCTACATTATCCCTATGTACCCCTAATCTGCTGCCCCTAACATCGCCGACCCCTATATTATATTTATTAACCCCTAATCTGCCCCCCCCACCCGTCGCCGCCACCTGCCTACACTTATTAACCCCTAATATGCCGACCGGACCGCACCGCTACTATAATAAAGTTATTAACCCCTAATCCGCCTCACTCCCGCCTCAATAACCCTATAATAAATAGTATTAACCCCTAATCTGCCCTCCCTAACATCGCCGACACCTAACTTCAAGCATTAACCCCTAATCTGCCGACCGGAGCTCACCGCTACACTAATACATTTTTTAACCCCTAAAGCTAATTCTAACCCTAACCCTAACAACCCCCTAAATTAAATATAATTTTTATCTAACGAAATAAATTAACTCTTATTAAATAAATTATTCCTATTTAAAGCTAAATACTTACCTGTAAAATAAACCCTAATATAGCTACAATATAAATTATAATTATATTGTAGCTATTTTAGGATTAATATTTATTTTACAGGCAACTTTGTAATTATTTTAACCAGGTACAATAGCTATTAAATAGTTAATAACTATTTAATAGTTACCTACTTAAAATAATTACAAAAATACCTGTAAAATAAATCCTAACCTAAGTTACAATAAAACCTAACACTACACTATCAATAAATTAATTAAATAAAATACCTACAATTACCTACAATTAAACCTAACAGTACACTATCAATAAATTAATTAAATTCAATACCTACAAATAAATAGAATGAAATAAACTAACTAAAGTACAAAAAATAAAAAAGAACTAAGTTACAAAAAATAAAAAATATTTACAAACATTAGAAAAATATTACAACAATTGTAAACTAATTACACCTACTCTAAGCCCCCTAATAAAATAACAAAGACCCCCAAAATAAAAAAATGATCTACCCTATTCTAAAATTAAAATAGAAAAGCTCTTTAACCTTACCAGCCCTGAAAAGGGCCCTTTGCGGTGCATGCCCCAAAGAATTCAGCTCTTTTGCCTGTAAAAAAAAACATACAATACCCCCCCCAACATTACAACCCACCACCCACATACCCCTAATCTAACCCAAACCCCCCTTAAATAAACCTAACACTAAGCCCTTGAAGATCTTTCTACCTTATCTTCACCACGCCGGGTTCACCAATCGATCCAGAAGAAGATGTCCATGATCCGACTGAAGTCTTCATCCAAGTGGGAGCTGAAGAGGTCCATGATCGGGCTGAAGTCTTCATCCAAGCGGGAGCTGAAGAGGTCCATGATTGGGCTGAAGTCTTATATCAAGTGGCATCTTCAATCTTCTTTCTTCCGGATCCATGTTCATCCCGCGGACGCGGAACATCCATCTTCACCGACGACTTCCCGACGAATGATGGTTCCTTTAAGGGACGTCATCCAAGATGGCGTCCCTCGAATTCCGATTGGCTGATAGGATTCTATCAGCCAATCGGAATTAAGGTAAGAAAATTCTGATTGGCTGATGGAATCAGCCAATCAGAATCAAGTTCAATCCGATTGGCTGATCCGATCAGCCAATCAGATTGGCTGATCCGATCAGCCAATCGGATTGAACTTGATTCTGATTGAGGCGGATTAGGGGTTAATAACTTTATTATAGTAGCGGTGTGGTCCGGTCGGCAGATTAGGGGTTAATAAGTGTAGGTAGGTGGCGGCAACGTTGGGGGGGGCAGATTAGGGGTTAATAAATATAATATTGGGGTCGGCGATGTTAGGGGCAGCAGATTAGGGGTACATAGGGATAATGTAGGTTGCGGCGGTGTACGGAGCGGCAGATTAGGGGTTAATAATAATATGCAGGGGTCAGCGATAGCGGGGGCAGCAGATTAGGGGTTAATAAGTTTAAGGCTAGGGGTGTTTAGACTCGGGGTACATGTTAGGGTGTTAGGTGCAGACTTAGGAAGTGTTTCCGCATAGGAAACAATGGGTCTGCGTTAGGAGCTGAACGCTGCTTTTTTGCAGGAGTTAGGTTTTTTTCAGCTCAAACAGCCCCATTGTTTTCTATGGGGGAATCGTGCACGAGCACGTTTTTGAAGCTGGCCGCGTCCGTAAGCAACGCTGGTATTTAGAGTTGCAGTGGCGGTAAATATGCTATACGCTCCCTTTTTTGGAGCCTAACGCAGCCCTTCTGTGAACTCTAAATACCAGCAGTATTTAAAAGGTGTTGGGGAAAAAAAGCATGCGTAGCTAATGCACCCCTTTGGCCGCCGAACTCTAAATCTAGCCGTAAGAGAGTTATCCAATGAGAAATGGAGTGCATACTTACAGGCCAAAAAGGAGAGAGAGATATTTTTACAGCAGAATGCTGCCATAGAAGTTTTAAGAATAAATTGTAAACTATATAGGCATGGGGGCAAAATGGGCATGTGCCTGTCCAATTTGGTAAAGCAAGCCAAGGGTTCTAAAACCATCCTGGCAATAAAAGGAAACAACAAAAGACTAACGCAAACCAGCGAGATTTGTTCTGAATTCCTAGCATATTATAAACAGATCTTTTCTTCCTCAGAAGTCAATGAGGATAATAAGAGGAAATTTTGGGAAATGTGTGATCTGCCACACTTGTCATCGGAAGATCTATTAAATCTAAATAGACCAATAATGCATGAAAAGATAGAGAAGGCTATCAAACAATAAGCCTGTAACAAGGCTGCAGGGCCAGATGTGTTACCGAACGAGTATTATAAAATTCTGCAGAATAATATAGTTCAAAGCCTTGGAAAACTATTTAATTATTATTATGTTGAAGGGTCAAGATTTTCTAGAGAATTTTATAAAGTCTGTTATTACTTTAATTCCAAAAAAAGGTAAAGATCTTGAAACATTAGATGCGTATCATCCTATTTCCCTACTTAATTCAGATTATAAAATATTAACCTCAATATTTGCCTTGAGGTTGCCGAAGTTGTTACCCAAATAGATCCATCTTGTCCAAACATGGTTTATGAAAGGAAGATCTTCATTTTCTTATTTAAGGAAATTGCTTTTAACAGTCAACTTTTACAGTGCTCAGAAGAGCGAAAATATGCTAGAAGAAAAGGATAAGGCAATTATAGCCATTGACGCTGAATTTGGTTTGGATTCAATCGATTGGCAGCATCTTTTCATATCTCTAGAACGGTTTGGGCTTAAGTGTTCCTTTTTGAAGTTTATTCATATACTTTACGATAAACTATTCTCTGCTTTGTTAGTCAACAGGTCTATATCAGATAATTTCCAGCTAAACAAAGGAACTAGACAAGGTTGCCCGTTATCACCTTTGCTTTTCAATCTGAGTATTGAACCCTTAGCAGTTGTGTTGAGAAACAGCCTGTCAGGCATAAAAGTTGGACCTAGAGAACTTAAAGGGACAGTATACACTCATTTTCATATAACTGCATGTAACAGACACTACTATAAAGAATAAGATGCACAGATACTGATATAAAAATCCAGTATAAAACTGTTTAAAAACTTATTTAGAAGCTGTCAGTTTGGCTCTGTTGAAAAGGTAGCTGGAAAGCCCACTGCAAGTGGCAAATAAGACACTCCCCCTCCCCCTTCTTTTGCATATGAAAAGACCCTTTACACAAACAGGAGCAAGCTGGAGAAGGTAGCTGACAGTATTCACATAAAACTTTGGGGCTTGGTTAGGAGTCTGAAAATCAGAGCAATGTTATTTAAAAATAAGCAAAACTATACATTTATTTAAAAATAAAACTTTATGGGCTATATAAATAGATCATCTACAACACATTTATGCAAAGAAAAAATGAGTGTATAATGTCCCTTTAAAATGTCCTTATACGCTGACGATCTATTGGTTTTTATTAGTAATACCAGAGAGAATCTCCCTAAACTCTTGAAAACTTTTGATAATGTTAGTACTTTTTCAGAGTATAAGGTAAATTGTCAGAAATTCAAAATCTTATGGATACAAAAAATGAGTATTCCATGGGTTATGTCCCATTCAAGGAAATTAAATGTTTAAAATATTTAGGTATTAATATAAACATAGCTCCAGAAAAATGGTACGCAGAAAACCTCACAGGCTTAAGGTGCAGAAGGATCTTCAAAGTTGGATGATTTTCCCTCTTACTTTAGCAGGAAAAATCAATTTGATTAAAATGATCATACTTCCTAAGCTGTTATACGTCATGCAGAACATCCCCTTGTTTTTAAGAATGAATCATATAGGAAGAAATAAAGCCTTTAAAAACTTTTAATGGGGAAAAAAATAAACCAAAAATTTCCTTATATAGATTATCCCAAGAGAGAGAGTGTGAAGGATACAACCTTCCATGTATCCAAAAATATAATTGGGCGTGCTTAATGAAAATTATCCCCGATTGGCTGTTAGATATTGGTCATTTCCATTTGAAGGACATCAAACAGGATCTTTTTGCACCTTTATCACTAAAAACAGCAGTATATTTAGAAATCTCGAATTTACCTGTGATAATGAAGAAGATATTTACCTTTAAAAACCCTATCCTTGCCTGGCAAAAACTTTGTAAAATAGTACAGATAGACTTTCACTATTCCAAATTCTTACCTATTATGGGTAACCCTCTGTTTTCAGAGGGAATGAATTGTAAGTTGTTTAGAACCTGGAAAACGAAAGGCTTAGAATACTTCGCTCAGTGTATTGAACCAGATAGTCACAATATCTACTCATTTGACGCTATTAAATCCCAATTTAAGGTGGATCACAAGGATTTTTTTGGATATCTGCAGGTTAGACATTTTTTAAATGCAAGGAAAGACATATCCTTTTCCAAAAACTGGGAGGGACTTCTGGCAGGTATCTCCCTGTTTCAGGCTGGTATGCACTCCATTTTTCATTGGTATAAGTTATTACTGCAAAGAGAGGGGGAAACCAACCTTGATTCTTTGGTACAAAGATGGGCAATAGATATCCCAGGTAAAAATAATATATCTATTAGCCAAAGTATTAAGAGAGCCTGGCTTGCCACATCTCTACTTTCCTGGAGAGAATCTCAACTAAAGTTAATCAATTGCGCATATGTAACACCAACAGGCCCATTTATCAAAGGGCTTGCGGACCTGATCCGACACTGCGGATCAGGTCCGCAAGACCTCGCTAAATGCGGAGAGCAATACGCTCTCCGCATTTAACATTGCACCAGCAGCTCACAAGAGCTGCTGGTGCAACGCCGCCCCCCTGCTGACTCGCGGCCAATCGGCCGCCAGCAGGGAGCTGTCAATCAACCCGATCGTATTCGATCGGGTTGATGTCCGGCGATTCCTGTCCGCCTGTTCAGAGCAGGCGGACAGGGTTATGGAGCAGCGGTCTTTAGACCGCTGCTTCATAAGTTGTGATTCTGGCGAGTCTGAAGACTCTCCAGAAACACGGCCCTTCAAGCTCCGTACGGAGCTTGATAAATGGGCCTGCATATGTGTTAAGTATTTGGAATAAAACAAAACTTCTACTGTCATAGATGTAACTTCCCTAGAGCAATCTTAGGCCATTGTATATGGAGTTGCCCCAAAGTACTGAGCTTTTGGGCTAAAATCGCTTTTTGGCTCTCAAAAATAATTAAACAAAAAATGTCCGTAAAAATAGAGGATATAATATTGTTACATGAAAATGCACAACCACCATTAAACCCAAATCTTAACTTCATAAATTTCACTATATTATGCGCAAGGAATATTATTTTTTCCTCATGGAAATCTAAAAAAAACACCAAACTTTTCTCAATTTTTAAATAATATGCACGACAATTGATTCAGAGCATGAGATACTCACGGCTAGATTTAGAGTTCTGCGGCCAAAGGGGTGCATTAGCTACGCATGCTTTTTTTCCCCAACACCTTTTAAATACCGCTGGTATTTAGAGTTCACAGAAGGGCTGCGTTAGGCTCCAAAAAAGGGAGCGTATAGCATATTTACCGCCACTGCAACTCTAAATACCAGCATTGCTTACGGACGCGGCCAGCTTCAAAAACGCGCTCGTGCACGATTCCCCCATAGAAAACAATGGGGCTGTTTGAGCTGAAAAAAACCTAACACCTGCAAAAAAGCAGCGTTCAGCTCCTAACGCAGCCCCATTGTTTCCTATGCGGAAACACTTCCTAAGTCTGCACCTAACACCCTAACATGAACCCCGAGTCTAAACACCCCTAACCTTACGCTTATTAACCCTTAATCTGCTGCCCCCGCTATCGCTGACCCCTGCATATTATTATTAACCCCTAATCTGCCGCTCCGTACACCGCCGCAACCTACATTATACCTATGTACTCCTAATCTGCTGCCCCTAACACCGCCGACCCCTATATTATATTTATTAACCCCTAATTTGCCGCCCCCAACGTCGCCTCCACCTACCTACAATAATAATAATCTGCCGACCGGATCTCACCGCTACTATAATAAATGTATTAACCCCTAATCCGCCTCACTCCTGCCTCAATAACCCTATAAGAAATATTATTAACCCCTAATCTGTCCTCCCTAACATTGCCGACACCTAACTTCACTTATTAACCCCTAATCTGCCGACCGGGAACTCACCTCTACTATAATAAATGTATTAACCCCTAAAGCTAAGTCTAACCCTAACACTAACACCCCCCTAACTTAAATATAATTTAAATCTAACGAAATAAATTAACTATTATTAAATAAATTATTCTTATTTAAAGCTAAATACTTACCTGTAAAATAAATCCTAATATAGCTACAATATAAATTATAATTATATTGTAGCTATTTTAGGATTAATATTTATTTTACAGGCAACTTTGTAATTATTTTAACCAGGTACAATAGCTATTAAATAGTTAAGAACTATTTAATAGTTACTTAGTTAAAATAATTACAAATTACCTGTAAAATAAATCCTAACCTAAGTTACAATTAAACCTAACACTACACTATCAATAAATAAATTAAATAAAATACCTACAATTACCTACAATTAAACCTAACACTACACTATCAATAAATTAATTAAATACAATACCTACAAATAAATAAAATTAAATAAACTAACTAAAGTACAAAAAATAAAAAAGAACTAAGCCCCCTAATAAAATAACAAAGCCCCCCAAAATAAAAAAATGCCCTACCCTATTCTAAATTAAAAAAGTTCAAAGCTCTTTTACCTTACCAGCCCTTAAAAGGACCCTTTGTGGGGCATGCCCCAAAGAATTCAGCTCTTTTGCCTGTAAAAGAAAAATACAACCCCCCCCAACATTACAACCCACCACCTACATACCCCTAATCTAACCCAAACCCCCCTTAAATAAACCTAACACTAAGCCCCTGAAGATCATCCTACCTTATCTTCACCACGCCGGGTTCGATCGATCCAGAAGAGCTCCTCCGATGTCTTGATCCAAGCCCAAGCGGGGGGCTGAAGATGTCCATGATCCAACTGAAGTCTTCATCCAAGCGGGAGCTGAAGAGGTCCATGATCAGGCTGAAGTCTTCTATCAAGCGGCATCTTCAATCTTCTTTCTTCCGGATCCATGTTCATCCCGCCGACGCGGAACATCCATCTTCACCGACGACTTCCCGACGATTGACGGTTCCTTTAAGGGACGTCATCCAAGATGGCGTCCCTCGAATTCCGATTGGCTGATAGGATTCTATCAGCCAATCGGAATTAAGGTAGGAAAATTCTGATTGGCTGATGGAATCAGCCAATCAGAATCAAGTTCAATCCAATTGGCTGATCTGATCAGCCAATCAGATTGAGCTTGCATTCCGGTTTGGGTTAGATTAGGGGTATGTGGGTGGTGGGTTGTAATGTTGGGGGGGGGTTGTATTTTTCTTTTACAGGCAAAAGAGCTGAATTCTTTGGGGCATGCCCCACAAAAAGTCCTTTTAAGGGCTGGTAAGGTAAAAGAGCTTTGAACTTTTTTAATTTAGAATAGGGTAGGGCATTTTTTTATTTTGGGGGGCTTTGTTATTTTATTAGGGGGCTTAGAGTAGGTGTAATTAGTTTAAAATTGTAATATTTTTCTAATGTTTGTAAATATTTTTTTATTTTTTGTAACTTAGTTCTTTTTTATTTTTTGTACTTTAGTTAGTTTATTTAAATGTATTTATTTGTAGGTATTGTATTTAATTAATTTATTGATAGTGTAGTGTTAGGTTTAATTGTAGGTAATTGTATGTATTGTATTTAATTTATTTATTGATAGTGTAGTGTTAGGTTTAATTGTAACTTAGGTTAGGATTTATTTTACAGGTAATTTTGTAATTATTTTAACTAGGTAGCTATTAAATAGTTATTAACTATTTAATAGCTATTGTACCTGGTTAAAATAAATACAAAGTTGCCTGTAAAATAAATATTAATCCTAAAATAGCTACAATATAATTATAATTTATATTTTAGCTATATTAGGGTTTATTTTACAGGTAAGTATTTAGCTTTAAATAGGAATAATTTATTTAATAAGAGTTAATTTATTTCGTTAGATAAAAATTATATTTAACTTAGGGGGGTGTTAGGGTTAGGGTTAGAATTAGCTTCAGGGGTTAAAAAATTTATTAGAGTAGCGGTGAGCTCCGGTCGGCAGATTAGGGGTTAATGCTTGAAGTTAGGTGTCGGCGATGTTAGGGAGGGCAGATTAGGGGTTAATACTATTTATTATAGGGTTATTGAGGCGGGAGTGAGGCGGATTAGGGGTTAATACATTTATTATAGTAGCGGTGCGATCCAGTCGGCAGATTAGGGGTTAATAAGTGTAGGTAGGTGGTGACGACGTCGGGGGGGGCAGATTAGGGGTTAATAAATATAATATAGGGGTCGGCGATGTTAGGGGCAGCAGATTAGGGGTACATAGGGATAATATAGGTTGCGGCGGTGTACGGAGCAGCAGATTAGGGGTTAAAAAAATGTATTAGGGTGGTGGCGGTGTGGGGGGGCCTCATTTTAGGGGTACATAGGTAGTTTATGGGTGTTAGTGTACTTTAGAGCACAGTAGTTAAGAGCTTTATAAGCCGGCGTTAGCCCAGAAAGCTCTTAACTACTGACTTTTTTCTGCGGCTTGAGTTTTGTCATTAGATTTCTAACGCTCACTTCAGCCACGACTCTAAATACCGGCGTTAGAAAGATCCCATTGAAAAGATAGGATACGCAAATGGCGTAGGGGGATCTGCGGTATGGAAAAGTCGCGGCTGCAAAGTGAGCGTTAGACCCTTTCCTGACTGACTCTAAATACCAGAGGGCGGTAAAAACCAGCGTTAGGAGCCTCTAACGCTGGTTTTGACGGCTACCGCCAAACTCTAAATCTAGGCCTCAGTTTGTTTAAAAAATTGGGTAATTTTATTCAAAGATTACCAGTTAATCTCCAGAAACAATATATCTATCCATTTCGGAATTTGATTTATATACAAGAAGCTTATCTTAGAGGAGAATTCTCTGCTCAGAATAACTAAAACCAAAGAAAAAAAAAGGAAAAAAGGAAAGGGGCGGGGGAGAGGAGGGGGAGAGTGGGGGTGAGGGGGCCCCCCTTTTTTTATTAGAGGCAATAAAGATGCTTGTCTGATAGTAGTCTAGTGCTGAGGGTTATAACATATCGAAGCTAATGTAGTTTTCATTGTATTTGTGTGACATAACAAAAAGTTTGTTTATCGTTTGGAAGAATATTGTTACAGGTTCACCAAGCTATTGCCCTGTTTTTGTTGTTGTTGTTTTTTATTTATTTTCATATATACTTATTGTTTTGTTTTTCTTACTGTTTTTTAATTTTCTTCTTTTTATTTTTTCTGATTTCTGATTTTTTGATTTTAGGTTAATTGTGGAAAAAGGTAACAGAGGAAGTTTAAAATGTTTAGACTTGAATAGTGTACGGCCACTCGCCTGGTCGCATTCCGATTTAATTATTGTTCTTGCTGATCTGTATGTTTACAACAGGAGTATTGTGATATTTTATTTTTGCATTTCTATGATGTAGACAGATCTTGTAATTTATTTTTGTTCCTCTGTTACACTGGAAAATAAAGATTAAAAAAAAAAAAGGGAGCAGCGGTCTTACGACAGCTGCTTCTTTACTTAAGTTTCCGGTGAGCCCGGAAACTTTGGGGTAGATTGCAGCATCCACTGCTTGATAAATCTACCCCTATAACTCTTGTAGGGTCTTATATAGCTTAACCAGCAATCATCCTTGTGGAAATGTGTTCACTTCGAACTTATTAGAGAGGGAAAAGTAACAAGGAATATATCCAGAGGACATTCATGGAATGCTGCACACACACCCATGTGACTATTGAATGATCACGATCCATTTGAAGATCGAGAGAGATAACTAACAACTTACACCAATAAATGCCATCTGGAAGATTAGACATTCATTGTCCTGCATAAAAAATACTTTTAAAGCTACATTATGTGGACTTGGGCATTCTAATGACAAACATTTTGGTTGATTAAAAACTGTCAGAGGCCACAAAAGTATATATAAACCAACATCCTTACTAATCCTGGTTCAAAATTCAGCATAAATGTACCTGAAATGTATTTTCGCCATGTAAGGTGTTTGGGGTATTTTTGCACCATAAATGCAATTGAAACCCTTAGGATACTGTATCTATGGTTTCATGCCATTTCCTAATAGACTGAAATGACATCGTTTTGAAAAAGCCTGCAAAAAGTCATTATGGTGAACAGCAAAGGGTGCCATATTTACAGTTTAGTCATCAGTATGTCATTCATGATACATCTAGAATTTTGGTTACATTTTAATTGTCATAACTGCAGTGAAATTCCTGTAAACAAAACAATACTATTATAATTTCAGTATTTTTTTGGTATTTAATTGAACATAATTACCTAGTTTGCTCCCTGATTCATGTAATGATTCGGTTATAGAACACATTATTCTACCTCAATAAGTACAGAATAGATATGCCTGGATCAAAAACTTGTAGAAAAGGAACAGCTTTGTATTATTTATGGTGTGCTTTACTTAGTACTGTGTGTGCTCAATATTCAAAAATATTAATGCTTAATGCCATACTGCATGAAACTACACAATCTCACACTGTGTTCTCTTCTTCACACAATGAAATATAATATATACAGATTATGTTATTTTTCTTAGACGTAGTAGAAGCCTTTTGGGAAATACTTCATCCACAAAGACATTATTTTATTGTTGATTTGCTAAAAACTATCATATACTACTTGAAATGTGCTGTGCTCCAGGAACAATATGACAAGCTGTACTTCTGACTGCATTTATAAAAACACAGGGGACCCCAAGTTACATAACAAACCTGGTTAAAAGATGATTTGAATTTACTTTCAAGACACTTTGAGATAACTGTTATACAGAATGTATGAGAACCTGCTATGGCCAATGTGCAGATAAGTTCATCTGGATATCAGTAGTTTGTTGTGTTATTGTTACATCATTTTATATACCAAGGTGCTATATTCTTAGATATGAATATTTTCTGAATAAGAAGTGTACTTTATGTTTATTGGATTGTCAGAGTGCATTTTCCATAACAGAAATGCATGCAAGCCATCTTTATTTGCAGAAGCAGGTACGTTTATGTGAATGTTATGATGTGTGTTAAATGGAGGTTAAATATTGTTACCACACATCTGAATGACACTTTACACCTAAGGGAGTATTCTTCTCACTACAATAATACTAACTTAATACTAGTAAAGAATTCTTAAAGAGACTGTTTTGATGCGAGATCAGTGATCCAGCATATCTTCTAATGAACAGAGAAAAAAGCAAACAAATGGAGGTAAATATAGACAGCACTGTAGCTGGAGGTGGTCCAATCTGTGCCGTATGAGTAATCTAGACAGTGAAGATGGCTGTAACTAAGCCCTGGTTGTCTGTGGTCCTTTATTTTCTGAAGTGGAGATAAAAAAATCTCTTAATTAGAACTAATTTTAACGTTCAATGGAAAAGCTTCAAGCTGCCCACTTAAAGAATCAGTTGGAGTAAAAGAGCCTCTACATGCCTAGTGAAGCAATAAATAGCTCAGAAAGCCTTACTAACGGCTAGATTTAGAGTTCTGCGGCCAAAGGGGTGCGTTAGCTATGCATGCTTTTTTTCCCCTGCACCTTTTAAATACCGCTGGTATTTAGAGTTCACAGAATGGCTGCGTTTTCAGTGCGTTAGGCTCCAAAAAGGGAGCGTATAGCATAATTTAACGCCACTGCAACTCTAAATTCAAGCGGTGCTTACGGACGCGGCCAGCTTAAAAAACGTGCTCGTGCACGATTCCCCCATAGAAAACAATGGGGCCATTTGAGCTGAAAAAAACCTAACACCTGCAAAAAAGCAGCGTTCAGCTCCTAACGCAGCCCCATTGTTTTCTATGGGGAAACACTTCCTAAGTCTGCACCTAACACTCTAACATGTACCCTGAGTCTAAACACCCCTAACCTTACACTTATTAACCCCTATTCTGCTGCCCCCGCTGTCTCTGACCCCTGCATATTTTTTTTAACCCCTAATCTGCCGCTCCGTAAACCGCCGCTACCTACATTATCCCTATGTACCCCTAATCTGCTGCCCCTAACACCGCCGACCCCTATATTATATTTATTAACCCCTAATCTGCCCCCCACAACGTCGCCTCCACCTGCCTACACTTATTAACCCCTAATCTGCCGAGCAGACCGCACCGCTACTATAATAAAGTTATTAACCCCTAATCCGCCTCACTCCCGCCTCAATAACCCTATAATAAATAGTATTAACCCCTAATCTGCCCTCCCTAACATCGCCGACACCTAACTTCAATTATTAACCCCTAATCTGCCGACCGAATCTCGCCCCTACTGTAATAAATGGATTAACCCCTAAAGCTAAGTCTAACCCTAACACTAACACCCCCCTAAGTTAAATATAATTTTTATCTAATGAAATAAATTAACTCTTATTAAATAAATTATTCCTATTTAAAGCTAAATACTTACCTGTAAAATAAACCCTAATATAGCTACAATATAAATTATAATTATATTATAGCTATTTTAGGATTAATATTTATTTTACAGGCAACTTTGTATTTATTTTAACCAGGTACAATGGCTATTAAATAGTTAAGAACTATTTAATAGCTAAAATAGTTAAAATAATTACAAAATTACCTGTAAAATAAATCCTAACCTAAGTTACAATTAAACCTAACACTACACTATCAATAAATTAATTAAATACAATACCTACAATTATCTACAATTAAACCTAACACTACACTATCAATAAATTAATTAAATACAATATCTACAAATAAATACAATGAAATAAACTAACTAAAGTACAAAAAATAAAAAAAGAACTAAGTTACAAAAATAAAAAAATATTTATAAACATTAGAAAAATATTATAACAATTTTAAACTAATTACACCTACTCTAAGCCCCCTAATAAAATAACAAAGCCCCCCAAAATAAAAAAAATGCCCTACCCTATTCTAAATTAAAAAAGTTCAAAGCTCTTTTACCTTACCAGCCCTGAAAAGTGCCCTTTGCAGGTCATGCCCCAAATAATTCAGCTCTTTTGCCTGTAAAAAAAACACATACAATACCCCCCCCAACATTATAACCCACCACCCACATACCCCTAATCTAATCCAAACCCCCCTTAAAAAAGCCTAACAATAAGCCCCTGAAGATCTCCCTACCTTGTCTTCACCTCACCGGGTCCCGATCTGTCCAGAAGGGCCTCCGATGTCTTGATCCAAGCCCAAGCGGGGGGCTGAAGAGTGACGTCCATCCTCGGGCTGAAGTCTGGATCCAAGCGGCGGCTGAAGAAATCCATCATCGGGCTGAAGTCGGAAGTCCATCATCGGGATGAAGTCTTCTATCAAGCAGCATCTTCAATCTTCTTTCTTCCGGAGCGGAGCGGAGCCATCTTCTTCCCAGCCGACATGGATCCATCCTCTTCTAACGATGCCTACTCGCCGAATGACGGTTCCTTTAAATGACGTCATCCAAGATGGCGCCCCTTCGAATTCCGATTGGCTGATAGGATTCTATCAGCCAATCGGAATTAAGGTAGGAATATTCTGATTTTAAAAGAGTGGCGGCGATGTGAGGGGCCTCGGTTTAGGGGTACATAGGTAGTTAATGGGTGTTAGTGTACTTTAGAGCACAGTAGTTAAGAGCTTTATAAACCGGCGTTAGCCCAGAAAGCTCTTAACTACTGACTTTTTTCTGCGGCTGGAGTTTTGTCGTTAGATTTCTAACGCTCACTTCAGCCATGACTCTAAATACCAGCGTCAGAAAAATCCCATTGAAAAGATAGGATACGCAAATGGCGTAGGGGGATCTGCGGTATGGAAAAGTCGAGGCTGCAAAGTGAGCGTTAGACCCTTTCCTGACTGACTCCAAATACCAGAGGGCAGTAAAAACCAGCGTTAGGAGCCTCTAACGCTGGTTTTCATGGCTACCGCCCAACTCTAAATCTAGCCGTAAGTCAATAGGAAACACTCCTACTTTTTATCTGCTCTGAGAAGAATCAACGTTTCTCTTTTATCCTATTAGCCCATATTGGTACTTAAACAGTTTCAAAGGACATATTCAAGAAGGCTTTGCAAAAATGCCTAGAAGGTGCCATTGGTCCTAATAATGCTTAGCAGAGGGTACAAGCAGCTCTTTGTCTTGAAGAGTAGCTGTCAGGTGTGGATCAAGAGAGAGGATGGAGTTGGAGAGATAATGTCAAACTGATTATAGCTTTATGAGTTATTTATAGTTTTTAGTGCTTTTAGTAATTATGTAACATTTCTGTGTTGTAGTAGTGTACTCTATGCTCTTCTTTAAGCACAGACATGGGACAATAAGTTTTGGTAATATTTATATAGGGAAATACACTACTAATAAATTACAATATAATAATACCAAGAAGTTCCCTTTCCTATAGGTTTTATATACTGTATTATTTTTTAGTTTCCCTTTGGAAAAAAGTAACACTATTTGCAGTACAGATATCTTCCAGGGTTTATTCTGTATATCAAATTGTTTAGCTCAGCCTTTTTGCACTCGTTGGGTTGCGCCCATATTACAAGTTGAAAGAATGTCTGCACACGAGTGCTAACGGCGTTACCGTATTCCCCATAGACTTCAACTAATACCCATACTCAAGCACTAACCCAACCGCCTTTATTCAAATGTGCTCAACCCAACATGAATTATGACCATTTCATATTCCAATGTTCTTCACATAAAAGAATATGTTCTATTTATTCTTAAATCTCTCTCTCTTTCTCTCTCTCTCTCTCTCTCTCTCTCTCTCTCTCTCTCTCTCTCTCTCTCTCTCTCTCTCTCTCTCTCTCTCTCTCTCTATATATATATATATATATATATATATATATATATATATATATCATTTGGGGTTCTGTTTAGATTTTCTCATTGCCATCAGCATGTTTAATACATTTGTAAATAACATTACTGAGATATATACATAGCAAGCTCTGCTGGATAAAGTGGCACAGATGTGTCTATACGTCTGTGTATATACATTTAAAATTTGCAATTGAAGATTAAAATAGTATAGTTTACACTGTTTTATTTTAAATTGGGGGGGTTTGATTTAAGTTGTTTGAAAATTGTTATATGTAAATCTAACGTACATAGAGTTTGTAGCACCTTGGATTAATATACTGTATGAAAAATTATAGATTGTTTGAAAAATGCTGTCTGTATCAGCCGGAACTTTGACTTGTAAATGATATGATTCATACAAATAAAGAATTTTTTTATTATTGGAAAGACCCGTGAGTGCCCTCCTGTACACTTTGATCTTTGTGAAATAATTGTGGAGTCACCAGGGCAACTCAACTAAGAGAGAGGAGTGAGAGTATGTTGTGCATGTATTTTATATATATATATATATATATATATATATATATATATATATATAAACATTTTTCTATTATGGGAAGAACTTTGGAATGTAAAATATTTACACTACATATACAGTTTGTTTTTCTGTATATTTACTGTACATATTTAACATTCCGATGTTTCTCACTTGCAGTAAAATATATGTTTTATTGTAAATACATATTTATATATATATATATATATATATATATATATATATATATATATATATATATATATATATATATATATATATATATATATATAGCAATACCTGTATATGTATTCCTATAGATATGGTAATAGATAAGTATTGTACATGAACAATATTATATATATATATATATATATATATATATATATATATATATATATATATATATATTAATTAATAAAAAAATAATTATTTCTTATGTGAAGAACATAGGGATCTAAAATATGTGTATCGCACATCTAGGTTTGCAATTTAGAGCTTACGTTGTCAGATTAGTGCACATGAAAAATTTCTATCTTCAAGGTGCGTTATTGAAATATTACAAATAAAATATTTAAAAAAATAATAAAAAAATATTTAAAATTATTACACACAACTTGTGCAGCCACAAGACAAATTATTGTAAAAACTTTCCTGGGATCCCCTTTGTTCAGAAATAGCAAACAATTTTTGGTCTTGACATTCTTTTTGTAATTAGAATTGCGGCTTTGAATCACAGTTCTGAAAAGTTTTTAGATATATTCGGGGCAAAGGGTTAATGACTTATTTGATATAGTATTATGTTATTTAAAAAATAAAATTAAAAAAAGTGGTTTATCATTAAAATGATTTACACACAACATAGAACTGAAATGCTTTCTAAATGGGATTTTTTCACCAGTATTGAAATGTTTGCCTGAGAGTCAGACAATGGGGCCTATTTCTCAAATGTCTTGCGGACCTGATCCGACAGTGCGGATCAGGTCCGCAAGACATCGCTGAATGTGGAGAGCAATACACTCTCCGTATTCAGCATTGCACCAGCAGCTCACAAGAGCTGCTGGTGCAATGCTGCCCCCTGCAGACTCGCGGCCAATGGGCCGACAGCAGGGAGGTGTCAATCAACCGATAGTACTAGATCGGGTTGATTTCCGGCGATTCCTGTCCGCCTGCTTAGAGCAGGCGGTCAGGGTTATTGAGCAGCGGTCTTTAGACCGCTGCTTCATAACTGCTGTTTCTGGCGAGTCTGAAGACTCGCCAGAAACACGGACCCACAAGCTCCGTTCAGAGCTTGATAAATGGGCCCCAATGTCTTCATATTGTAAATTTAGGGGAGATTTTGCATTTTCAAAGCAAAGTTTAGTTAACACTTCTAACTGGTTATTTGAAAATGAGAGCTTGTAAGATGATGCCACTGATCTGTACAATTAAAAGTGCCATTTGAATAAAATGGAGTGCATTTTTTTTGCAGCAAAGGATGCCTTAACTATTTGGTCCTTGTACTTTTTATAATCTACAATTGAAACTGATTTTTGCTGCCTGGACTGTCTACCTCTTGCAGAAACATCCATGGTACCCGCATTGTTTATTTTTGACAACATATACACTTTTTTGTCACTAAACTTTACTACTAAAGGTTTTTCCAACTCTGTAAAGCTACAGATTTAGCAGCCTTTAATGTCACAGCATTGTAATATTGGGATGCTGGTGTAATAGTTGTCAACATACAGATTTACAATCTTTCTCTTCATAAATCCTGAAATTGTGTATGTATCATGTGACACTGTCACACATTTTATAAAATGTAATGTCATGTGCTTTTGGAAGGTAAATATTGTTCATAAGTTAGTCTGTCTTTGAAAAGCACCAGGGACCCATCGATGCATATATTATTAATTGGGGTATAAACTTCTGGAAATAATTTATTTAAATGTTTAATTAGGGGTCTGCGTTTATATAACCAGTCATAAATTGGATGTTTCACAGGTAGGCCCTGTGAGTTACCTGTAAAATGCAGAGAACTGTAAAGTAATTCATATGTTGTTATGGGCATTCTGGGAAGAGATTAGTTGAATAAACAGGGTGGGTAGACCAATAGGATTTTAAAGATGGCTTACATACAACTTTGTTTGAACAACCATTTTACTGAGTAAATCAGGCAGAACAAAAATGTAGAAAAAAACGACTTGGGGAAATTGAAACATTTGTATATATATATATATATATATATATATATATATATATATATATAGTGTATATATACATAAACACACTGTATATATATATTAAAATACACACACACACTGTATGTATGTATATATACACATTGTATATATAGTTATATATTTAAATACATGTATATATATATATATATATATATATACTGTATGTAAGTATTATATAGATAGGTTGATGAACAGTTTTATAGTAGCTCTATACAAAGTTTCCTTCTCAAAAGTTCCTCTGCAATATAGTTATAATTCTGCCTGCCTGGCAGCTAAATTGCTAGTGAGGTGATTACAGCAGAATAGATAGTAAATTGATAGTACAACCTTTTGCAATGATAACAGACATGGAACCATTACTATTGGGTGTTTTTTTATGTAAAAATATTTAATAAATTCTAATATATATTTCTGGGAAAAGCAAGTGGGGATACTTGCTTAGATTTGCTAATTTTCTATACAACAATTTTATATCTCTTACTTCTATGTAATGAAGGATGTTTTAGCTCAAGGTTTTGAGGCCCATTTATCAAGCTCTGAATGGAGCTTGAGGGTCCGTGTTTCTAGCGAGCCTGCTCCATAACCCTGTCCGCCTGCTCTGAGCAGGCGGACAGAGATCGCCCCAATTCAACCTGATCGAGTATGATCGGGTTGATTGACAACCCCCTGCTGGCAGCTGATTGGCTGCAAATCTGAAGGGGGTGGCGTTGCACCAGCAGCTGCTGGTGCAATGCTGAATACGGAGAGCATATTTCTCTCCGCATTCAGCGAGGTCTTGCGGACCTGATCCGAACTGTCGGATCAGGTCCGACAGACCTTTAATAAATAGGCCTCTTTATCTCCACCATAACTGAAGCGAGTATTGCTTTTCTTTTTTTTTTTTTTCTTTCTTTCTTTTTTTTTTTAGGGTAGTCAGATAGATCAAACAATTTTTATTATTTTTATTTATAAACC
The DNA here is from genome assembly GCF_027579735.1 of Bombina bombina. Classification (NCBI taxonomy): domain Eukaryota; kingdom Metazoa; phylum Chordata; class Amphibia; order Anura; family Bombinatoridae; genus Bombina; species Bombina bombina. The sequence continues at coordinate 1,059,996,684 of NC_069500.1, read as the reverse complement.
AAAGCATAGTTTAACCCCTTAATGACCGCAGCACTTTTCCATTTTCTGTCCGTTTGGGACCAAGGCTATTTTTACATTTTTGCGGTGTTTGTGTTTAGCTGTAATTTTCCTCTTACTCATTTACTGTACCCACACATATTATATACCGTTTTTCTCGCCATTAAATGGATTTTCTAAAGATACCATTATTTTTATCATATCTTATAATTTACTCTAATTTTTTTTATAAAATATGAGGACAAAATGGAAAAAAACACACTTTTTCTAACTTTGACCCCCAAAATCTGTTACACATCTATTAACCACCAAAAAAATCCCATGCTAAATAGTTTCTAAATTTTGTTCTGAGTTTAGAAATACCCAATGTTTACATGTTCTTTGCTTTTTTTGCAAGTTATAGGTCCATAAATACAAGTAGCACTTTGCTATTTCCAAACCACTTTTTTTCAAAATGAGTGCTAGTTACATTGGGACACTGATATCTTTCAGGAATCCCTTAATATCCATTGACATGTATATATTTTTTTTTAGAAGACATCCCAAAGTATTGATCTAGGCCCATTTTGGTATATTTCATGCCACCATTTCACCGCCAAATGCGATCAAATAAAAAAAATTGTTCACTTTTTCACAAATTTTTTCACAAACTTTAGGTTTCTCACTGAAATTATTTACAAACAACTTATGGAATTATAGCATAAATGGTTGTAAATGCTTCTCTGGGATCCCCTTTGTTCAGAAATAGCAGATATATATGGCTTTGGCTTTGCTTTTTGGTAATTAGAAGGCTGCTAAATGCCACTGCGCACAATACGTGTATTATGCCCAGCAGTGAAGGGGTTAATTAGGGAGCATGTAGGGAGCTTCTAGGGTTAATTTTAGCTTTAGTGTAGTGTAGTAGACAACCCCAAGTATTGATCTAGGCCCATTTTGGTATATTTCATGCCACCATTTCACCGCCAAATGCGATCAAATTAAAAAAAAAACATTAATTTTTTCACAATTTTAGGTTTCTCACTGAAATTATTTACAAACAGCTTGTGCAATTATGGCACAAATGGTTGTAAATGCTTCTCTGGGATGTCCTTTGTTCAGAAATAGCAGACATATATGACTTTGGCGTTGCTTTTTGGTAATTAGAAAGTCGCTAAATGCTGCTGCGCATCACACGTGTATTATGACTAGCAGTGAAGGGGTTAATTAGGTAGTTTGTAGGGAGCTTGCAGGGTTAATTTTAGCTTTAGTGTAGATATCAGCCTCCCACCTGACACATCCCACCCCCTGATCCCTCCCAAACAGCTCCCTTCCCTCCCCCACCCCACAATTGTCCCCGCCATCTTAAGTACTGGCAGAAAGTCTGCCAGTACTGAAATAAAAGTTTTTTTTTAAAAGAAAAAAAAAAGCATATTTACATATGCTGTGTTTAGGATCCCCCCTTAGCCCCCAACCTCCCTGATCCCCCCAAAACAGCTCTCTAAGCCTCCCCCTCTGCCTTATTGGGGGCCATCTTGGGTACTGGCAGCTGTCTGCCAGTACCCAGTTTGCACACAAACAAATGTTTATTTTTTTTTATCTTTTTCTGTAGTGTAGCTTCCCCCCCCACCCCCCCACGGACCAACCCCCACCACATAAATGACACCTAAAGTTTTTTTTTTTACATTCTAGGTCCCACTTTTATTTTGTTTTGGGACACATTTTTCTGTAGTGTAGCGGTTCCCACCCGCTCCCTCCCCGTGCACGCGCCCGCCCCCGCCCCCTCGTGCACGTGCGTGTGCCCGCCCCCGCCCCTGGACTCCCCCGCCCACGATCCCGCCCCCCTCCACATGACCAGGGCCATCGATGGCCGCCACCCACCTCCCACACCGGCTCCCACCCACCAACGATACCGGCCATCGATGTCCGGTGCAGAGAGGGCCACAGAGTGGCTCTCTCTGCATCGGATGGCCGTAGAAGGTTATTGCAGGATGCCTCCATATCGAGGCATCACTGCAATAACCGGAAAGCAGCTGGAAGCAAGCAGGATCGCTTCCAGCTGCTTTCCACACCGAGAACGTGCAGGGTACGTTCTCAGGCATTAACTGCCTTTTTTCTGAGGACGTACCCTGCACATCCTCGGTCATTAAGGGGTTAAAGACAATGTAATACATTTGTTGTCATGCACATTGAAAAAAAAGAAAGAGAAAAAAAAGCAAAAAGCATTACAGCATTATACAATCTAGCAATTCTATTTAAACTTACACAATGCTATGTTAATTCAATTTTAACATTTGTGCATAAAATTATATTTCACACTATACAAGGTACTAATACAACATAATCATTTATCCCTGATAAGGCTTTGGGGTTTTTTCCATTTCTTCCCCACCCTATCCCCTCCCCCTGCATGAAAAAAAAACCAAAAAACGTATTACATTCTGCCCCCCTCCTCCCTCTCATTGTCCTACCAGTTTCATAACAAAACTATTTCTGTATTTTGAAAAGGAAAAAGGATATGGTTCATTTCTGTAGGAGAAAATATCTTTAAAAATACCGCCCAATTGTTAAAAAAAACTTTTTAATCTCATGTTCATTAGCTCTATTCGTGTCTCTTTGTTCAAGTATGCATTGCTTTTTCAAACAATTTTTAATTTCAGAAACACTTGGGATTGCTCGGCTCTTCCATTTTTTACAGATTAGATACCGGGTAGCGAGAATGGTAGAAATTACTACTTTTTCATTATTTTGTCTGCCAGGCTCTTGCTTTAAACACAGTATTATCTGAAACAGCGTCAGAGAAAGAGGAGTTATTTTCAATACGTTCTTTAACCAATATTCCACCTTGATCCACATATTTTTTTATTTTTGGACAGTACCATACCATGTGTAAAAAATCAGCTGCAAGATATGAACATTTAGGACATTTATTAAATCCTAGGTTAGCACATCTAAAGACTCTCTCAGGGGTGAAATATGCCCCATGAAGGAATTTAACATGAGCCTCTCGCCAACTTGCCCTGAGTGATCAATGCATTCCAATATGATACCAATTTTGTTAAAACCGAGACTCCTTTATTCATTCCCAGGAAATGATAGCATGGAGCAATAGACAGATGGCCATTCCTAATAAGTACAAGCCAGTCCTCCATTTTACCCAGTCCCCAGTTCCAACCTGCTTCTTTGACGAACTCCAAAGCAAAATGTCTTAACTGCAAGTATGCGTAAAAGTCTTTATTGAACAGGCTAAATTCCATTTTTAATTCCTGAAACGTTTTAATATGTCCCCTTTCTTTGTCTATTATTTGATATACCCTATTTAATCCAGCATTATGCCACTTTCTAGAAACCGCAGAGTATATCCCTGCTTGAAATTTAGGATTTCCTAATACAGGTAGATAGGAAGAAGCTCTGCTACTAATAGAGAGAAGATCTGTTATTTTATGCCATGTCTTTAATGGATTAAGAATTGTTTTGAGTCTCTTGATTTCTGTTGGGATTTCCTTTAGCTCTGAATGAATCAATGCAACTAAATCATACAGGCTACAAACATTAGTCTCAAGTTCATTATTTAAGACATAGTTATTGGATGAGATCCAGTCCATTACTACACGAACAAGGAAACAGAGATTATATAATCTTATGTCAGGTAATGCAAGCCCTCCGCACTCTCTTGGCACTGAAAGTTTCATAAAGGAAAACTTAGATCTTTTCTTCTGCCAGAGGAACTGTATAAGTGAACTATTAATTGAGCGAATATCTTTTACAAGAAGAATTATTGGTGTATTTTGGAGAATATAAAGCAGTTTCGGGAGGAGGGCCATTTTAAATAGTGCAATCCGACCTGAAAGTGACAATGGTAAAGTTTGCCAGATCTGAAGTTTTTCCTTAATTAGTTTCACTACTGGAGGAATATTGAGATTATACAACTCAGCAGTTTTAACCAGGATATGAATCCCTAAATACTTAAAGGAGTTTGTAACTTGTCGAAAGGGAGTGCTTAATACAGAGTTCTTATTTTTCCTAAGCCAGAGTATTTCAGATTTTGTCATATTTGCTTTATATCCTGAAAAAGAGCCAAATTGATCCATTATTTGAAAAAGCTTTGGCATGTTCAATTTAGTATTTGCCATATACAGAAGTAAATCATCCGCATACAACCCAATATTTATTTCAAAGTTACGTGTTTTTATGCCATCAAGGCAATGCCTTAATTTTATTGCCAGAGGTTCAATGGCAATGTCAAACAGAAGCGGGGAGAGAGGGCATCCCTGTCGCGTCCCTCTACCCAATAAAATGGGGAGGGAGATATTGTTGTTCACTATTAGTCTCGTGGAGGGTTGACTATATAAATTTCCTACAAAATCAAGAAATTTACCTCCGATGCCAAAATGCCTTAATGAGGTATTTATATGATCATAGAAAATCGAATTGAAGGCCTTTTCGGCATCGATTGATATAATGGCGAGATCAGGTGCGCCCTCTCCCCGCTATCTGACCTAGACAAAGCCTCAAAATATTCTGTCACAACCAGAACCTCTCTGATTTTAGCAGCAGAGTTACGTTTATTTAAGAATCCTGATTGATCAGTGTGGATAATTTTTGAAAGAGCTCCTTGAAGTCTAGATGCCAAAATCGCAGTTAGAATTTTGTAGTCGGAATTTAAAAGAGCTATTGGTCAATTAGATTCCTTTTCCACTTTTGAGTATCAGGGTTGTATAAGAGTGAGAGAAGGAGGGCAGAATTAATTTACCATTAATATAAAAACTATTGAAAAGAGTACAAAGATGTGGAGCAACTTCACTGGACAAAACCTTATAAAATTCACTGGGAAGACCATCTGGACCTGCTGCTTTGTTTGAAGATAGCTTAGATATTAAAACCACACACACGGGGGGGCGGAGCCAACCACTGAGCTGACTGGATGCACTGACCCGGAGCTCCCACTATCAACTAGTCTTTTTCCCCCTAAAATCCCTTTTCTTATTAGACAAACCCCCCCAAATTTATCTCATCTATACCCACAGTCATTTAGCCCCATCGACATTATCTTTTTTTTCTTTTTTTATTATTCTTTTTTGGACATCTCTTCCCCCTCACTTTTACTGCCCTGCTCGCTGCTTCCATTTATCCCCAGTACAGCCCGCGAGAGACTGCAACATAGTACCGCTGATCCCCAACCCAGCTTCTCACCTAATTCACTTTGTCGCCCCGACTTCTTTGGTGCCTCCGGTCGCTGACCGGAGGATTCAGTGACCACAGCACGACACCCGGGACTCTTGGAGACATACGGCGCTCCTGGGAGAAAAGCCTGCGAACGGCGGCCATCTTGGATTCCCACCAGCATCTCACACAGCACTGCAGCGCAGCCCGGGTGTTTCCCTACAGCACGGAGGATTCTTCTCATCCCCTCCATCTCTGCTTGGGGACCGCCTGCTACTCTCTGCTTGTACCTCAACCCCTCGATTCTCCTGCGGGACCGGCTGGCGACCTCAGGGTCTGGGTGAGAGTGAAATACTTTTTATTCAAAAATCCATAACTGTGACTGTACACTTGCCGCATGACACTCTGGGTTGGGGACTCCCATATATTCCGGCAGGCTTCTCAGAACACTGACAAATAAACCCAGCAACATATCAACAACGAAGGCTGCCTTATTACCTGAGAGATTTACACACTTACTAAGGGGCTAATACAGCAGACCACACGCTGACCAGAATCAGCCCTTAGTCTATACTGCCTTATATAGGAGAGCTGCTGACCCAAGCTTTTTTTTTTCCTTTTGTGTGTCTCCCTCTCCCTGTTTGCTCCGCACAAAGCCTGTACACCTGTACTTACTGGGATTGCCCTCTCTTCCCCCCAGACCCCACAGAGAAACATACTCCCTTAACCCATAACTGCATCCTAAAACTAGGCATAGCATTCTACCCTATCCAGGCCCTGGAGAATTGGCAGGATAAAGGAGAGACTTTAACTGGGGGCTCCAAAGGTTTTCACTTCTATAGTACAGAGGTCTTCTATACACAAGCTGATCCCGCACACTACTCCATACCAAGCTGTTGCTTAATATCCTACTAACTGGTGCTATAAAGACCCCTCTCCTCCCTTTCCCGCAGGCAACTTGCTGCGGGTCATATCCACCCTCCTTTTCCCGGTCTCACCCCGAGGTGGTAACGTCCCAGGAGAGGGGCCGTCATCCAGTTGATTGCTTACTGAGACACTCTGTATTGGTATACCTCCCTTTTTACAAAGTCTATTATCTGTACCGAATTTCAATCACAACCCTAGAGAAATGATGGAGGGCTAAGGCTCTATGCCCTAGAGGTGTCGTCCTCTCACCCCCCTAGTTATCTACCATAAACAGGAACACTCATTGCTAGAACCCAGATATTTGATCTCTTACAACATGGCACACTCAGTTAAAAGGACACCGAAGCACCAGGAAAACCCTAAGAGGACTCTCACTGACCATTTCCATAGCAAACAACTGTCAGACCCTGATGTGTCAGAGGAGGATTCTAGAGACTCAACAGCCCTCACCTCGGAACATACTAGGCCTGAAGTTCCTCGTAAAGATAAAACAGCCCTATCTCAATCTACTTTTCTAGAAACCATAAAAATACTGACTGATAAAATGGACACTCATTACTCATCTCTCAGACAGGAATTACGACAGTCAGTAAGCGAATTAAAGCGGGATATCTCCTCACTTGGTGAGAGGACAGAGATTTTGGAGAAAAAACATGAAGACTTAGCTACTGACCACTCCAACCTTTTATCTTACTCACAGAGCCTGGTGGAACAAATTTCAGACTTGGAGTCCAAGCTAGCTGATTTAGAGGACAGGTCCCGCCGCAATAATCTTCGGATTAGAGGCATACCAGAAAGCGTCTCCACCTCGGATCTTCAGAGCTATTTGACCGCTCTATTCAAGTCACTCCTAAACACTACAAATGATCAAGACCTCCTAATTGACAGAGCTCATAGGGCCACACGCCCCCGCAACTCCACTGCTGACACCTCTAGAGATGTTATACTATGCTTACATTATTATTCCACTAAGGAGAAAATTATGCAGGCTTCTTTTACCAATAAACCCTTCAAAGAACCCTACCAGGATCTACAAATTTTTCCGGACCTCTCTGTACACACCCTAGCTAAGAGGAGAACTTTCCACCAGTTCACCCTAGCCTTAAGAAACCACAAAATTAAATACAGATGGGGTTTTCCAGTTAAATTGTTTGTGCAATTTCAAGACCGCACCTATATAATCTCATCTCTGGAACAGGGCATGAAGCTGTTGAACACTCTGGAACTTTTGAGAGTCCCTGACTCACTGTCTAAGAACCAGGGAAACACGAGTGGACTAAACACATCAGCCCCAGCGTGGCACTTTCAGAACGTGTCTTCTCAACATCAGGAGCTAGAGCAGAACTGACTGGACGCTGATCCCCCTCTGCCTCTCTTATGGACTACATGTTCCACCTCTTTGAACGTTTTTAGGCTTGGAAGCCTATCTCTCTAATACACCCAAGATATACAAGGAGGAGAGGAGTGCACTAACGGGTACATACCTTACTCTAACTTCACTCCTCTCTCCTCACTCTTCCTCAACAAGATATATCTTCAGTCAGTCCCATTACAGGTAAACTAGGAGCTCACGAACGGGTTCCTGTCTTACCCTATTTTAGCTCCTAGCCCTACATTTATATGTTTATTGTTCTGCAATTATATGTTTATTGCTCTGTTTCTCTCCCTTACATATAGAGTTTAAAGTTGTAAATGTTGTTGTTATTATGTGCCTCACTCTTTTCTTACACTGAACTTCTGAATTATGGTGTTCTTTAGATACCAGAGAAGACACCCTTCAATATGTATACTAACATGTTTATTGATCTGTAGATGTAAGAGGTTAATAATGACTAGTGCTCGGGCCTCATTCCTAGACCTCTCCTTAGTTAACCTTACTATAGTTTGTTACTCATAGAAAATACTTGTGAAAATTGTTTGATGTCATCAGATACCACTCATGTACCCTCCCTTTCCTATTTGACCCTATATTAGACCATCTAGTACCTCTTTTCTTCATATATTCTCCCTCTTCTCTCTCACCCCTACTAACTTGAGGGTACCCCTATGAACCCATACCTCCTTACTCCTGTCCAACTAACTTATCTATTATCTCTAGGGGGGTGTCATATGCGACACCTCTCCCTTATCAAACTTTATACCTCATTCTCATTTTCCCTAGCTCCCATTGCCTACTCACACTGCACAGAAACCCCTATTTTCTCTTCCTATACCTTATAGTCAATTCCCACACCCATTTTATTGTGGGTGACATCCTCTTGGCTCCGCCCCCTCCTGTCCTCTCCCCCTTTCCCCTCCAAGCCTTTTGCTCCCTCCAATATAATCTACTATATCATTAGCCTTGTCATACTAAGTATATCTCCTGACCTTATACCATCTTGTTTTTAACTAAAGCGGCTCTGGTCCGCTGCTTCCCCCCTCCCCCATAACCTAACAACATTCAATCCCTTGCAAGTAGCTGACATTTCGATCCCTCTCCTTTTTACTCATTGCCTTTTAGTATAAAAGACAACGGATTTTGACCAAGTGCTCATCCTATTCCTCTTCCCCTACTCTTAAACCCCCCCATCCTTCCTCTCCCTTCCCCCCCCCCCTTTTTTTTTTTCCCCTATGGAAGGGCTCCATTTCCTCACCCTTAATGCTCAGGGACTGAATTCCCCAACAAAACGTAGCCTTCTGTTTTCCTTTCTACATAAAAATTGCATAGACATAGCTTTCATTCAAGAGACACATTGGACTCATACACCGGAAATTACACGTACATCCAGACATTTCCCTACGATATTAGAAGCCACGTTCTCCTCAAAGTCCAGAGGTGTGGCCATATATATAGGTAAAAATTTTACTTTTGACCCGATATACATAGAACCTGACCCTCAGGCCAGATTTATCATTGCTGTTGGTAAACTGAACTCCCTATTAGTCACCATGCTCAATGTTTATGCCCCAAATATCAAACAATTAAAATTTCTTAGATCACTCCTTAAAGCAGTAACAGCAATAAAGCAAGGTGCTTTCATATTAGGAGGGGACTTCAATCTGATTTGGGATGTCACGGCAGACAGAATAGGACCTCCACTCTCCAGTGGCGATAGAGCTACTCACTCTCTCTCTTCCGCCTTTCAACTCCTAATGACACAATATAATCTGTACGATGTTTGGCGGGCCTTACACCCACAAGATAGGGAATTTACATTCTACTCAGCCCCACACAAGTCACACACTCGCATAGACTATTTTTTTACTGAAGCTACCTTCTTAGAAAACATTTACTCCATTCTTATCACATCAGTCTCTTGGTCTGACCATGACTCTATACATCTCCAATTGGGCCCATTATCTAGTCCCTCCCCCAAAATTTGGCGCATGCAGGACTGGACTATCACAGACCCAATCATCAAGGCGGCTTTACAGACACACATAACTGACTTCCTCGCCCTTAATGACGATAATCAGACCTCCTCACAGAACTTATGGGCCACCCTAAAGGCAGTGATAAGAGGGCATCTCATGAGATACGAATCTGAAGCCCGTTTAAAGTATAGATCCACTTTACCCGCCCTGACCATCCAACTCCGAAAGTTAAAGATAGAACTCTCCCACTCCTATTCTCAGGTCTTAAATGATGAAATCTCCAAAGTCCTGAAACAAATCCAAACTCTGGAACTTAAAAGGGTTCACAATCTGATGGAAAAATTAAAAAAAATCTATTACCACCAGGGAAATAAAGCCTCTACTCTCCTAGCCACTAAGCTTAGACACCGTACAGCTCAAGCCAGAATACGGTCCATTCAAACTCCATCTTGAATGAATGTATCAGCCCCGATAGACATTGGAAATTCTTTTAAGCAGTACTACTGCTCACTCTACAATATTGAGGCCAATTTAAATGTCCCAGCTGCTGATCTAGGACAAATTCCTACCTTTCTTGACTCTCTCTCACTCCCTTCTCTATCAGAAGAGGCCATCTCCTCTCTTTCCTCCCCACTAACAATCGAGGAAGTCAAGAGTACTATCCAAAATCTAAAACTTGGTAAGGCCCCTGGCCCAGATGGCTTTACAGCCAGATTCTATAAAACCTTTCTCCCCCTTCTAACTCCCATACTACATAGATTCTTCCAAGAGATATTTTCTGGGGCTTCGTTTAAACCAGAATTCCTAGAGGCAGTCATTATTACGATATTGAAACCCGGTAAACCGCCCGACCTCTGTAGTAGCTACCGTCCCATCTCTTTGATTAACATAGACACCAAGATCTACGCCAAACTCTTAGCCAGTAGAGCTGCTAAAATCATTACTCCCCTTATATCCAATGACCAAGTAGGATTCATCCCAAATAGGGAGGGTTCAGATGCCACAAGAAGAATCCTTGATGTCTTACATGCTGCATCACATGACTCCTCTCCCTTCCTGGCTCTGTCGCTAGATGCCGAAAAGGCGTTTGACAGGGTCAGGTGGGATTACCTATGGGAGACCTTGAGAATTTTCCGCTTTCCCACTGCTTTCATTGTGGCGGTTAAGGCCCTGTACAACAACCCCTCGGCCATTATACGGGGGGTTGGGTTCCAATCTTCCAAATTCACGATTTCAAACGGTACTAGGCAGGGGTGCCCCTTGTCCCCTCTCCTGTTTGCTTTATCAATAGAGCCCTTAGCCCAATCTATCCGGCTAGACCCTAAAATTAGAGGCCTCTCTGTCGGCACCTCTATCCACAAAATCTCCCTATATGCCGACGACATTACCCTGTTCCTGACATCCCCCGAAGAATCTCTCCCTGCAGTATTCACCACTCTACGACAGTTTGGAGACCTGAGCTTCTATAAACTCAATGTCTCCAAAACAGAAGTCCTACCCATAAATGTCCCCCCCGATATTCTTACTTTCTTACAAACCTCATTCTGCCTCCAATGGAAAACTTCTTCTCTTAAGATTTTGGGGGTTCACCTGAGCCCAGACCCTGGGGTGGTCATAATGCAAAATTACTCTGACAAGCTTGTAGAATACAGAAAGCACCTAGAGACTTGGGAGTTCAGGGAGATCTCATGGACAGGTCGCATTGCGGCCATCAAAATGTCCTTCCTCCCGAAGATTACATATTTATTCCGATCCATTCCATATAATATCCCTAGAGCGCTCCTTAATAGACTTCAAAGCCTAATAACTGCAAATGTTTGGAAAGATCGAAGACCCAGAACCTCCGGACGCACTTTGGAAAAACCAATCTCACAGGGAGGCCTAGCCTTACCAAACGTAATCTCCTACTACAACGCAGCCAGATTATCACAAATCCTCCTTTGGAATAACCCAGAAAGACAACTTAGTTGGTTTGCCCTTGAATCCTCATTACTACCCCGTGGTCTATGCCTATCTGACCTACTTTGGATCCCTCTCCACCACAGACATGACATTGACTCCCTACACCCTATTTTTAAGCATGCATTACGATTCTGGGACCAGATCAGACACAACCCTGCTATCTCCCCTTTTCCTTCCCCTTTGCTCACAGTCTCCGCTGCCCTTTTCTGTCTCCCGGACTCTCACTTTGAATTATGGCCCAACCCACATACACTTTTAGTCTTAGACTTCTATGAGAATGATGTCTGGCTATCTCACCCCGCACTTTGCACCAAACTCCAACTCCCCCCCAGACTTGCCTTTGAGGCGTTCCGCCTGAGCATGCTCCTCCGAACTTGGGGATACCCAAAATCTTCTTTACGACCTCTGACAACGTGGGAGAAGGCTTGGCAGGGAATACATGAACTAAAGCACTTACTATCCTTCCATTACAACCTCCTTACTAATACTCACATCCTACACAAAATTCCACAACACCGCGCCTGGGAGAGAGAGATTGGGTTCATAGTAACAATAGATGTCTGGCACCTTAGAATTATGACAACCAAAAAACTCCTGCATTGCGCCACCTTATGGGAGCTTTACTATAAAGTCCTAGTCCGCTGGCACCTGGTTCCAGTCACTCTACACAGGATATACTGTTCCCACTCCCCTCTCTGCTGGAGAAACTGTGGAGACATCGGCACAGCACTCCATACCTGGTGGACATGTCCTGTAATCCAACCCCTATGGAGGAAAGTCTATGCACTCCTTCTTTCACTAAACCTTACTCCCCCTTATACCCCCGAAGTAGCCCTCCTCCATATGTCAATGTCCAGACTATCTCCCTCAGAGGAGGCGCTTACAACCTATGTTCTCGTAGCTGCGAAACTGGCGCTTGCCAGAGCCTGGAAACAGGACGGACCTCCCTCTCTCTCCCAGGTGGTCTCCATTGTGCACTTTGTAGGACAAATGGAACAGTACTCTTACAAAGTTTTAGATCAAGATGACTCCTTCAACGGGATCTGGTCCCCTTGGATCGCTAAATTCCCACAGTGGGATACCAGACCCCAGAATACCTCTTAAGAATCCCCGCTCACTCCCCCCCCCCTCCTTTTTTTTTTTTTTTTTTTTTTTCTTCTCTCTCCTCCCTGCTTCCTATCCTCTCCTCCCTTTTACACCTTCCTCAAATCCGATTCATTCATCTATCCTCACATTATATCTATTAATGTTGCTTTCATACCATTTATTGAAAAGGCTACTTGCTTTATACTCTATACTAACCCCCTACAAAAAAAGAGACCCTTGGTTTTATATATTGTGCCTATTTTTATATGCTATTTTTATGGTTGCTTCTATTTGTTAACTGGTTTATTTGCCGAACTAAATTATTGAAGACCTATATTCACCTTCCTGTAACAGCACTACTGTTTTGCTTGTACATTTGTCTCAATAAAAAATTTTTTGATTCAAAACCACACACACAGCCCGTGACAATATATGTAGCTGGTGATGAGTAAGAGGCGTCAAAAATTGCTAAAAAATCTGGTGTAGAAATAATGTTCAATACGTGTTTAAAAACTATTCAATGGAAAGTGAAGTGTGAGCAATTCTACCAAAAAATATTTCACTATAAATGTATGTGTATCCAATTGATATCAAGAGTATAATGGACAAAAAAATCAAGAATATCAAATAGTGAAATGATCAAAAACAACAATAACAAATACAAATGCAAAGGTAAATGATGATATAAAATAATAAAAATAAAAATAAATAATTAATAATGAATAATTATTTAAGTGTCCAAATAACGACAATAAAATTGTCCAGTGTGCAATTAAAATCCAATGATTTATCTGCATCACTTGTTTTAGACCTATAGAGCTCCTGGTAGTATTCATGAAATGCATCCAGAATTTCGTCCGATTTTAAAAGATTCTTCCCTTTATATTGAAGCATACCTATAATTGACTGCTGTTTCTCATTCTTGACCAATTTGGCCAACATTCTACCAGATTTATTGCCAAATCTATACATTCTGGCCTGAATTTTTAACTCTCTTTGAGCTTCTTGAGACCATACTAAAGTATCGCTTTCATTTTTTTGCTCTAACATATTTTGCCCAGTTGAGGGAAGTTTTATCAAGCAGATATTGATTATAAGAGTTAGTCAGAGAATTACATGATTCCTTTTCTCTTAACCTAAGCTTCTTGAGTATACCAGCACTATATGCAATCATTTCCCCTCTCATCACTGCTTTCGCAGTCTCCCAAAATACCTCAGGGCGGTTCAAATAATCTTTGTTAAAATGTACATATTCCTTATATTTATCTGCAAGCCATTTTTTTAATTTTAAGTCAGATACTAAATAGTAAGGAAAAAAGAAACGTGAAGACGCAGAGCTTAAACGTACAGGTTGGAGCTCAAGAGAAATAGGCGCGTAGTCTGAAAGTAATATTGGCATTATTTCAGATTTCACCCCTGCTATAAGTAAACGTTCATCAATCAAGAATATATCAATGCTGGAGAGAGTTTTATGTACCTTGGACAGGCAAGTAAAATTCTGAACAGAAGGGTTCTGAGATCTCCATACATCTCGTAATGCTAAATTCTGCATGATTTTTTTTGAACATCTTAGATTCCAGACTATCTTTTTCTGTTTTAATTGTTTGGCATTTCGTCTTAGCCTGTCTATTGGACATTGTGGTGCCATGTTAAAATTGCCACCGATGGGGGAACTTCCGGGAGGCGGCCATGACAGGTCGCATGAATTACAGCTCCTATAACTCCTGCCACAAATCCATGCAAAACTCAATCACAATCATCTTATTGTCTACACATTGTGAACAGGATCTTACAGTACAGCTAGCTCTACATGGACATACTACTCCTCTCAGATTTGAGGCAATATCTAGCTCTCTGGAACATTTCATAGGTTGCGGCCTACCATTTATACCCCCCGGCAGGATGCTAGCCAGCCCTGTCGTTAAGAAGCAGTGATAGCCCGCAAGACACTGCATGTACTACCCTGATCAAGACACACGGTATATGGGAAAAAGTGTCATCACCCTCATTACTACCTATTCGCTACCGACGTTTATCTGACATGGAGATTCCCTTATCCTTTTGGGAGGACCTGCGCTGTTTACTCGCTTCACACCATGCTGCTTTGGCAGATAATCTACATGCAGTGGCCAGCAGCAAAATAATTTGCCCAACACAGTCACCCATATCGCTTGGACATTCTGACCTGGAGGGGGAGGGTGGTATTGCTCTGGGGCCCCGGCGTCCGCTCCTTGCCCTGCCAGTGTCAGAAGGAGACCGAGAGCTCGGACCTACAGATGGGATGGTGCGGCTTGGATCAGCGACAGAGGAGGTGACCGCCGCTCAAGATATAAATAGTCAGCTTAAGGCCTGCATAGTTACCCGCGAGAAGCCCTACTCTGTGGTGCCGCTGCATAAAGGGGATGAAGGACGCAGCATCTGCTTTAAGTCTGCGTACATCTGTGATGACCACGGTTTTTACCTTGAGTGTCCTCATGATACGGTACCGACATCATGTTTGCTCATACAGGATCTAATGCAACCGCATCCAGCTATGTCAGAGACTTTCTTGATCCATCACGACACCCTGCCACAGTTGTTGTGGGATCCGGGGGGCTTGTTTGCCCTCTATACCTGGTCCATTATGTGGGATATTGGCGATGGCACATATTGACTATGATTACAAGCTCAACATGATGCACATATTTGCGCTTACTATTGTAAGGGAAAATGACTCCTTTACCTCTTCAGGGGGACTCCAGCAATACGCCCTTAGGGGCAAGAAAGGGACTTTACTGGACGTAGCCATGTGAAGCAGAGGGCTCATTATGGGATCCCTTTATATCGCTATTTTGGATATGGGTCCCTTACATGCATAATAGTGGGTTAATACCTGTACTGCCTAGTCTATAAGTTTACAGACTGCCTAAAGCTTAGATAATAGTATAATGACAGTATACAATCCTAGTATGGGTCGCAAATCATTTGGGCTCTTTATTTTTACTGTAATGCTCTATTCATAAGATATGTCTATGCAGTGCAGGGGTATGCAATGTTTTTCAGTTCTTACTACATATCTCATTTTGATGCTACCCTTACAGGAAAATTAATTGGAGATTGAAGGCCTATAGTATTTACATAGATTCAGCTATGCCTGAAAGTGTTATATACTACCCTATGGGTTAAACGTCATAGAGTTAGGCGCAGGCTGGTCCTGCTTTAGCACCACTACTCACAATATATTCTTCCTATACTGTCAGGCATGCTACTTGGTTATGGGAGGGATCAAGTTTTGCAAGCCTCACAAGCTTTACACTTTCTGTTTTGTATCTTTTGTTATATGTATATATTAGCCCTTGTTGTAATATGGACTGTAAGAGCTTTGACTGTATGCTTGTCTAGCCACTAGGACAGAGGTTGTAATCTCATTAATGCTCCTCACTGCTATGTTTTTGTTAACTAGCTTAGGTAGATTTTTGCACTAACTTAGATTATTACCCACCTGTACCTGAGCAGCCCTTTATGGTATTTTATTGCTGCCTACTAATTCTTTCAGCCCAGTGTTTTAGTTTTAACTTTAAGCTATAGCTTCCATTTTGTAGTCTCTGCCCAACATCCATATAGCCTTTTTCCCCCTGAGAGCAAGAGTACACCTTATCTGGCACAATATAACTACAACACTAGTCTTTTATACCTTTCCTGAGGACCCTTATTATATTATGAAACTCACTCTCTCTAGTTCATAATCGTAGGAAGTCTCCTGAACAAACCTTTAACCTAGCGGTAGCGAGGCTTGTGCTAACACCTATCTCTTAATTGCCATGAAGAATGGGGGTCAAACTATTTTGTGTCTTTCCTAATCAATCTAGTCATCTATACCTTCTACTACACCTTTAATAATAATGTTGCACCCAAAGAAGAATATTATAAAACCTGAGGTTCATTTGAGACCCATGAGTGGTCTCCTTAGTATCATTGTACCTTCTACTATTTTATTTTACATGTTGCGAGGTCCAAAAGTGGCCTCTGTTATGGGGGAGAAGGTCCATAACTTATTGGCATTCTTTTTATGTTATTTACCTGAATTTATTTCTGTATACCTTGCTTGTATGTCATTTCATAAAACCTCAATAAAAAAAAAAAAAAAAAAAAATTGCCACCGATAATTAGATAGCCCTCCAAGTATGATACAAGTTTAGCTTGTAAAGCATTCCAAAATTCTGAGTAAAAAATATTGGGGCCATATGTGTCACACAGCGTATACATTCTCTGCGCAATCTTTATCTTCAAAATGACGTATCTCCCCCCCGGATCGGCCTCAAAATGTACAATTTCAGAATTGATTTTTTTTCCCTATCAGTATTGCTACCCCCTCTTTCTCTTGACACTGGATGCAAAGTATACTTCTTTAACCAAGGATGATTTTAATTTTAAAGATTCTTCTGCAGTTAGATGAGTTTCCTGGATAAGACCTATATCAGTTTGTGCTTTTTGCAGCTGGGTAAGAATCGCCTTTCTTTTAATAGGCGTAGATATGCTACCTACATTCCAAGATACTATTTTACATTTGTCCCCCATTGTAATCTTTTAAATATAAAAAGAGGAAAAAAAATAAAAAAAAAGGAAGGGCTTTTCCATACAGTGGGAGGATTTAAACCCACGGCTCGTATCAGCCAAAGGACATGGTCCTTCCCTAAAATAAAGAGCTGCATTCTTTTTATTTATTCTTTATTATTTTCTTAAAAAAATATATAGTTCTAATGCTCTATTCCTGAGCTGGTAGATCTAGTGTAGTAAGAAATTTTTCAGCCATATGGACTTCATAAAAAAAAATGTTTTATCTCCTTCACTATGACCTTAAGCTTATAGGGATACATTATAGTTGCTTGGTATCCTTTTTGTATAAACTTAGAACAAATAGGGGCAAGCTCCCTTCTTTTTGCTGCCGTATCAGCTGAGAAGTCCTGAAACATAAGAATTGTAGCCCCTCCTATGCTAACTGGCTGCTGCCTACGATAATACTGGAATAAGGTAAGTTTGTCCTGATTGTTTAGCAGCCTTGCTATCACAGGTCTAGGTCTAGTTCTGCCTTTGTTTTCTACGCATGGTGGACCAAGTCTATGCGCTCTCTCAACTAAAATACTTGGGTAGGTGGATGGTATCTTTAAAATTTTTGGTAGTGTTTCTGATATAAAGGATACGAGATTTACGTATTGTTGCTCCTCTGGGAGACCTATAATTCTTATATTATTTCTTCTGGAGCGATTTTCAAGGTCTTCTAACCTATTTTGAATTTTTTGTATATTAATATTTGCATCTTCCAATATGGAAGTATGTGTTTTCCAAATCAGACACCCTTTGTTCAGCCTCTTGCAATCTATCAGAGAACTGCCGAACTTCCTGCGTTAGCGAAAAAATATCTTGTTTGATTTCAGTTCTAATAGCGTCGAATTTAGGAGACATGGCATCAGAAATACTGGTAACCAAATTTTGAATATTAGTTGCTTCCTGGATTGCTGATGTATTTACCTAAGTTGACTGTATATCTGTGACAGTCTCTTGATTATTCTTCAATTTCCTATCTCTTTGTCTAGCCGCCATGTATCATACAATTTTAAACAACTTTTTACTTTACTTCAATTATCAAATGTGCTTTGTTCTTTTGGTATCCTTTGTTGATGGAGCAGAAATGCACTTATGGGAGCTAGCTGAACACATCAGATAAGCCAATGAGGCTTATATGTGCAGCCACCAATCAGCAGCTAACTCCCAGTAGTTCTTTGCTGCTCAAAAACCTACCTATGCATTTTTGTTTTATTAAAGGGACATTAAACCCAAAGATTTTCTTTCACGTTTCAGATAGAGAATACTATTTTAAACAACATTTCAATTTACTTCTATTATCTAATTTGCTGCAATCTTTAGATATCCTTTTTTAAAGAAATAGCAATGCACATTGGTGAGCCAATCACATGAGGCATTTATGTGCAGCTACCAATCAGAAGCTACTGAGCCTATCTAGATATGCTTTTCAGGAAAGAATATCAAAGGAATGAAGCAAATTAGATAATTGAAGTAAATTAGAAAGTTGTTTAAAATGGTATTCTCTATCTAAATCATGAAAGAAAAAATTTGGGTTTAATGTCCCTTTAAGGATAGCAAGACAACAAATACAATTGGATAATAAAAGCAAATTGGAAAATTTGTTTAAAATTGCATGCTCTGTGTGAATCGTACAAATATCAGTATATATAATATTTTTCCAGTTACTACCAACTCTGTACAATCACTTGCCACACAGACATATTGTACTAAATAATATAAGACAGATTACGAGTGAAGAGCTATTTAGTGCTTTTGCTAGAGCACTAATTGCGCTAGAAGTAAACTTTTTGTGCACGTCGTAGCTGTGTTAAAAAGTTTGGATTTCATAATGTTTGGATTTTGGAATTCCGGAGATTTGTATCTGTTATATAAATATAATTACAGTTATACTCTGATAGTTCTATGAGGGAGCTATTGCAGCCTCGTTCAGTGTTGCACCTCAAAGTGGCCATTAGACCTCTTTTTTCAGACAAGGTTAATTACAACAGCAACAAAAACAGTCACCACAAAAACTGACATAAAGCTGCAATAGAAAGAACTCATGTGCTACCACATATTCTTATTGCACCATAGCTTCAATAGAGCTATGTGTTATTACTGTGTAAGGAGGTTAAATGCATAGTTAAAATCAGCTTCAGGAAACTGAACACAGCCAGTAAGTGGCTGCTGCAAATAGATGAAAATTTGGGTTTCAAATCCCTTTAACCCGTGACAATCAGAAAGGTTTGCAGCGCAGTGCTTCTCAATACATTATAGCCTGGCAGTTAAAAGTTTAACAGAGGGTTCCTTCATATTGTGATATCAAATGGTCAGCGATTGTTGTTGTCTTCATCTATCATTATTATACCTTGCAGTAGTGCAATACTGTCATTACGGTCATCATTACACCCTGCAGCAGTGCAATACTGTCATTACTGTCATCATTACACCCTGCAGCAGTGCAATACTGTCATTACTGTCATCATTATGCCCTGCAATAGTGCAATACTGTCATTACGGTCATCATTATGCCCTGCAATAGTGCAATACTGTCATTACTGTCATCATTACACCCTGCAGCAGTGCAATACTGTCATTACTGTCATCATTATGCCCTGCAATAGTGCAATACTGTCTTTACGGTCATCATTATGCCCTGCAATAGTGCAATACTGTCATTACTGTCATCATTATACCCTGCAATACTGCAATACTGTCATTACTGTCATCATTATACCCTGCAATAGTGCAATACTGTCATTACTGTCATCATTATGCCCTGCAATAGTGCAATACTGTCATTACTGTCATCATTATGCCCTGCAATAGTGCAATACTGTCATTACTGTCATCATTATACCCTGCAATAGTGCAATACTGTCATTACTGTCATCATTACACCCTGCAGCAGTGCAATACTGTCATTACTGTCATCATTATACCCTGCAATAGTGCAATACTGTCATTACTGTCATCATTATGCCCTGCAATAGTGCAATACTGTCATTACTGTCATCATTATACCCTGAAATAGTGCAATACTGTCATTACTGTCATCATTATACCCTGAAATAGTGCAATACTGTCATTACTGTCATCATTATACCCTGAAATAGTGCAATACTGTCATTACTGTCATCATTATACCCTGCAATAGTGCAATACTGTCATTACTGTCATCATTATACCCTGCAATAGTGCAATACTGTCATTACTGTCATCATTATGCCCTGAAATAGTGCAATACTGTCATTACTGTCATCATTATACCCTGAAATAGTGCAATACTGTCATTACTGTCATCATTATACCCTGAAATAGTGCAATACTGTCATTACTGTCATCATTATACCCTGAAATAGTGCAATACTGTCATTACTGTCATCATTATACCGTACAGTACTGCAATACTGTCATTACTGTCATCATTATACCCTGCAATAGTGCAATACTGTCATTACTGTCATCATTATACCCTGAAATAGTGCAATACTGTCATTACTGTCATCATTATGCCCTGCAATAGTGCAATACTGTCATTACTGTCATCATTATACCGTACAGTACTGCAATACTGTCATTACTGTCATCATTATACCCTGCAATAGTGCAATACTGTCATTACTGTCATCATTATACCCTGAAATAGTGCAATACTGTCATTACTGTCATCATTATACCCTGAAATAGTGCAATACTGTCATTACTGTCATCATTATACCCTGAAATAGTGCAATACTGTCATTACTGTCATCATTATGCCCTGCAGCAGTGCAATACTGTCATTACTGTCATCATTATACCCTGAAATAGTGCAATACTGTCATTACTGTCATCATTATACCCTGAAATAGTGCAATACTGTCATTACTGTCATCATTATACCCTGAAATAGTGCAATACTGTCATTACTGTCATCATTATACCCTGCAATAGTGCAATACTGTCATCATTATACCCTGCAGTACTGCAATACTGTCATTACTGTCATCATTATGCCCTGCAGCAGTGCAATACTGTCATTACTGTCATCATTATACCCTGAAATAGTGCAATACTGTCATTACTGTCATCATTATACCCTGAAATAGTGCAATACTGTCATTACTGTCATCATTATACCCTGAAATAGTGCAATACTGTCATTACTGTCATCATTATGCCCTGCAATAGTGCAATACTGTCATTACTGTCATCATTATACCCTGCAGTACTGCAATACTGTCATTACTGTCATCATTATGCCCTGCAGCAGTACAATACTGTCATTACTGTCATCATTATACCCTGAAATAGTGCAATACTGTCATTACTGTCATCATTATACCCTGAAATAGTGCAATACTGTCATTACTGTCATCATTATACCCTGAAATAGTGCAATACTGTCATTACTGTCATCATTATACCCTGCAGTACTGCAATACTGTCATTACTGTCATCATTATACCCTGAAATAGTGCAATACTGTCATTACTGTCATCATTATGCCCTGCAATAGTGCAATACTGTCATTACTGTCATCATTATACCCTGCAGTACTGCAATACTGTCATTACTGTCATCATTATACCGTACAGTACTGCAATACTGTCATTACTGTCATCATTATACCCTGCAATAGTGCAATACTGTCTTTACTGTCATCATTATACCGTACAGTACTGCAATACTGTCATTACTGTCATCATTATACCCTGCAATAGTGCAATACTGTCATTACTGTCATCATTATACCCTGCAGCAGTGCAATACTGTCATTACGGTCATCATTACACCCTGCAATAGTGCAATACTGTCATTACTGTCATCATTATACCCTGCAGTACTGCAATACTGTCATTACTGTCATCATTATACCGTACAGTACTGCAATACTGTCATTACTGTCATCATTATACCCTGCAATAGTGCAATACTGTCATTACTGTCATCATTATACCGTACAGTACAGCAATACTGTCATTACTGTCATCATTATACCCTGCAATAGTGCAATACTGTCATTACTGTCATCATTATACCCTGCAATAGTGCAATACTGTCATTACTGTCATCATTATACCCTGCAATAGTGCAATACTGTCATTACGGTCATCATTACACCCTGCAGCAGTGCAATACTGTCATTACTGTCATCATTATGCCCTGCAATAGTGCAATACTGTCTTTACTGTCATCATTATGCCCTGCAGTAGTGCAATACTGTCATTACTGTCATCATTATGCCCTGCAATAGTGCAATACTGTCATTACTGTCATCATTATACCGTACAGTACTGCAATACTGTCATTACTGTCATCATTATACCCTGCAATAGTGCAATACTGTCATTACTGTCATAATTATAACCTGCAATAGTGCAATTCTGTCATTACTGTCATCATTATGCCCTGCAATAGTGCAATACTGTCTTTACTGTCATCATTATGCCCTGCAATAGTGCAATACTGTCATTACGGTCATCATTACACCCTGCAGCAGTGCAATACTGTCATTACTGTCATCATTATGCCCTGCAATAGTGCAATACTGTCTTTACTGTCATCATTATGCCCTGCAGTAGTGCAATACTGTCATTACTGTCATCATTATACCCTGCAATAGTGCAATACTGTCATTACTGTCATCATTATACCGTACAGTACTGCAATACTGTCATTACTGTCATCATTATACCCTGCAATAGTGCAATACTGTCATTACTGTCATCATTATGCCCTGCAATAGTGCAATACTGTCTTTACGGTAATTATTACACCATGCAGTACTGCAATACTGTCATTACTGTCAACATTATACCCTGCAGTACTGCAATACTGTCATTACTGTCATCATTACACCCTGCAGCAGTGCAATACTGTAATTACTGTCATCATTATGCCCTGCAATAGTGAAATACTGTCATTACTGTCATCATTATACCCTGCAGTATACTTCTTTAACCAAGGATGATTTTAATTTTAAAGATTCTTCTGCAGTTAGATGAGTTTCCTGGATAAGACCTATATCAGTTTGTGCTTTTTGCAGCTGGGTAAGAATCGCCTTTCTTTTAATAGGCGTAGATATGCCACCTACATTCCAAGATACTATTTTACATTTGTCCCCCATTGTAATCTTTCAAATATAAAGAGAGGAAAAAAAAAAAAAAAAGGAAGGGCTTTTCCATACAGGGGGAGGATTTAAACCCACGGTTCGTATCAGCCAAAGGACACGGTCCTTCCCTAAAATAAAGAGCTGCATTCTTTTTATTTATTCCTTATTATTTTCTTAAAAAATATATAGTTCTAATGCTCTATTCCTGAGCTGGTAGATCTAGTGTAGTAAGAAATTTTTCAGCCATATGGACTTCATCAAAAAAAAAATTCAAATCCCTTTAACCCTTGACAATCAGAAAGGTTTGCAGCGCAGTGCTTCTCAATACATTATAGCCTGGCAGTTAAAAGTTTAACAGAGGGTTCCTTCATATTGTGATATCAAATGGTCAGCGATTGTTGTTGTCTTCATCTGTCATTATTATACCTTGCAGTAGTGCAATACTATCATTACGGTCACCATTACACCCTGCAGCAGTGCAATACTGTCATTACTGTCATCATTATGCCCTGCAATAGTGCAATACTGTCATTACGGTCATCATTATACCCTGCAGTAGTGCAATACTGTTATTACTGTCATCATTATACCCTGCAGTAGTGCAATACTGTCATTACGGTCATCATTATACCCTGCAGTACTACAATACTGTTATTGCTGTCATCATTGTACCCTGCAGTACTGCAATACTGTCATTACTGTCATCATTATGCCCTGCAGTTCTGCAATACTGTCATTACTGTCATCATTATACTCTGCAGTAGGGCAATACAGTCATTACTCACATTATTTTACCCTGCAGTACTTCAATGCTGTCATTACTGTCATCATTATACCCTGCAGTAGAGAAAAACTGTAATTACTGTCATCCGTATACCCTGCTGTAGTGCAATACTGTCATTACTGTCACCATTATACCCTAAAGTACTGCAATACTGTAATTACCATCATCATTATACCCTTCAGTACTGCAATACTGTCATTACTGTCATCATTATAACCTGCAGTACTGCAATACTGTCATTACTGTCATTATTATACCGTACAGTACTGCAATACTGTCATTACTGTCATCATTATACCCTGCAGTAGAGAAAAACTGTCATTACTCTCATCATTATAACCTGCAGTACTGCAATACTGTCATTACTGTCATCGTTATACCCTGCAGTACTGCAATACTGTTATTAATGTCATCATTATACCCTGCAGTACTGCAATACTGTCATTACTGTCATCCGTATACCCTGCTATAGTGCAAAACTGTCATTACTGTCACCATTATACCCTACAGTACTGCAATACTGTTATTTCTGTCATCATTATACCCTGCAGTACTGCAATACTGTCATTACTGTCATCATTATACCCTGCAGTACTGCAATACTGTCATTACTGTCATTATTATACCCTACAGTACTGCAATACTGTCATTACTGTCACCATTATACCCTGCAGTAGTGCACTGCAATACTGTCATTACTGACATAATTAGTACTGCAATACTGTCATTATTTTCAGCATTATACCCTGCAGTAGTGCAATAATGTTATTACTGTCATCATTATACCCTGCAGTACTGCAATACCATAATTTCTGTCATCATTATACTCTGCAGTACTGCAGTAATGTCAATACTCTCATCATTATACCCTGCAGTACTGTAATACAGTCAATACTCTCATAATTATACCCTGCAGTACTGCAATACTGTCAATACTCTCATCATTATACCCTGCAGAACTGCAATACTTTCATTATTGTCATCATTATACCCTGCAGTACTGCAATACTGTCATTACTGTCATCCGTATACCCTGCTGTAGTGCAATACTGTCATTACTGTCACCTTTATACCCTGCAGTACTGCAATACTGTTATTACTATCATCATTATACCCTGCAGTACTGCAATACTGTCATTACTGTCATCATTATACCCTACAGTACTGCAATACTGTCATTACTGTCATCATTATACCCTGCAGTAGTGCAATACTGTCATTACTGTCATCATTATAACCTGCAGTACTGCAATACTGTCATTGCTGTAATCATTATACCCTACAGTACGGCAATACTGTCATTACTGTCATTATTATACCCTACAGTACTGCAATACTGTCATTACTGTCATCATTATACCCTGCAGTAGTGCACTGCAATACTGTCATTACTGACATAATTAGTACTGCAATACTGTCATTATTTTCAGCATTATACCCTGCAGTAGTGCAATAATGTTATTACTGTCATCATTATACCCTGCAGTACTGCAATACCATAATTTCTGTCATCATTATACTCTGCAGTACTGCAGTAATGTCAATACTCTCATCATTATACCCTGCAGTACTGTAATACAGTCAATACTCTCATAATTATACCCTGCAGTACTGCAATACTGTCAATACTCTCATCATTATACCCTGCAGAACTGCAATACTTTCATTATTGTCATCATTATACCCTGCCGTACTGCAATACTGTCATTACTGTCATCCGTATACCCTGCTGTAGTGCAATACTGTCATTACTGTCACCTTTATACCCTGCAGTACTGCAATACTGTTATTACTATCATCATTATACCCTGCAGTACTGCAATACTGTCATTACTGTCATCATTATACCCTACAGTACTGCAATACTGTCATTACTGTCATCATTATACCCTGCAGTAGTGCAATACTGTCATTACTGTCATCATTATAACCTGCAGTACTGTAATACTGTCATTGCTGTAATCATTATACCCTACAGTACGGCAATACTGTCATTACTGTCATTATTATACCCTACAGTACTGCAATACTGTCATTACTGTCATCATACCCTGCAGTAGTGCAATACTGTCATTACTGTCATCATTATAACCTGCAGTACTGCAATACTGTCATTACTGTCATCATTATACCCTACAATACTGCAATACTGTCATTACTGTCATTATCATACTCTACAGTACTGCAATACTGTCATTACTGTCATCATTATACCCTGCAGTAGTGCAATACTCTCATTACTGTAATCATTATAACCTGCAGTACTGCAATACTGTCATTACTGACATCATTATAACCTGCAGTACTGCAATACTGTTATTACTGTCATCATTATACCCTGCAGTAGTGCAATGCTGTCGTTACTATCATTATTATACCCTACAGTACCGCAATACTGTCTTTACTGTCATCATTATACTTGGCAGTACTGGAATACCGTTGTTACTGTCATCATTATACCCTGCAGTACTGCAATACTGTCATTACTATCATTATTATACCCTACAGTACCACAATACTGTCATTACTGTCATCAATATACCCTGCAGTACTGGAATACCGTTGTTACTGTCATCATTATACCCTGCAGTACTGCAATACTGTCATTACTGTCATCATTATACCCTGCAGTACTGCAATACCATCATTACTTTCATCATGTTACCCTTCAGTTCTGCAATACTGTCATTACTGTCATCATTATACCCTTTAGTTCTGCAATACTGTCATTACTGTCATCATTATACCCTGCAGTACTGCAATACTATCATTAATCTCATCATTATACCCTACAGTACTGCAATACTGTTATTACTCTCATCCTTATACCCTGCAAAACTACAATACTGCCATTGCTTTAATCATTATACCCTGCAGTAGTGCAATACTGTCATTACTGTCATCATTATAACCTGCAGTACTGTAATACTGTCATTACTGTCATCATTAAACCCTGGAGTACTGCAATACTGTCATTACTGTCATCATTGTACCCTTTAGTACTGCAATACTGTAATTATTGACAGCATTATACACTGCAGTAGAGCAATAATGTTATTACTGTAGTCATTATACCCTGCAGTACTGCAATACCATCATTACTGTCATCATTATACCCTGCAGTACTGCAATACTGTTAATACTCTCATCATTATACCCTGCAGTACTGGAATACTGTTATTGCTGTCATCATTATACCCTGCAGTAGTGCAATACCGTCATTACTGTCATTATTATACCCTGCAGTACTACAATACTGTTATTGCTGTCATGATTGTACCCTGCAGTACTGCAATACTGTTATTACTGTCATCATTATACCCTGCAGTACCGCAATACTGTTATTGCTGTCATCATTGTACCCTGCAGTACTGCAATACTGTCATTACTGTCATCATTATACCCTGCAGTAGTACAATACTATCATTACTGTCATCATTATAACCTGCAGTACTGCAATACTGTCATCATTATACCCTGCAGTAGTGCAATACTGTCATTACTGTTATCATTGTACCGTTTAGTACTGCAATACTCAGTCATTATTGTCAGCATTATATCCTGCAGTAGTTCAATAATGTTATTACTGTCATGATTATACCCTGCAGTACTGCAATACCATCATTACTGTCATCATTATACCCTGCAATAATGTCAATACTCTCATCATTATATCCTGTAGTACTGTAATTCTGTCAATACTCTCATCATTATACCCTGCAGTACTGCAATACTGTCAATACTCTCATCATTATACCCTGCAGTACTGCAATACTGTCATTACTGTCATCATTATACCCTGCAGTACTGCAATACTGTTGTTAATGCCATCATTATACCCTGCAGTACTGCAATACTGTTAATACTCTCATCATTATACCCTGCAGTACTGGAATACTGTTATTGCTGTCATCATTATACCCTGCAGTAGTGCAATACTGTCATTACTGTCATCATTATACCCTGCGGTACTGCAATACTGTCATTACTGTCATCATTATACCCTGCATTACTGCAATACTGTCATTACTGTCATTATTATACCCTACAGTACTGCAATACTGTCATAACTGTCATCATTATACCCTGTAGTTCTGCAATACTGTCATTACTGTCATCTTTATACCCTGCAGTACTGCATTACTGTCATTACTGTCATCATTATACCCCGCAGTAGTGCAATCCTGTCATTACTGTCATCATTATAACCTGCAGTACTGCAATACTGTCATTACTGTCATCATTATACCCTGCAGTACTGCTATACCGTCTTTACTTTCATCATGGTACCCTTCAGTACTGCAATACTGTCATTACTGTCATTATTATACCCTGCAGTTCTGCAATACTGTCATTACTGTCATCATTATACCCCGTAGTTCTGCAATACTGTCATTACTGTCATCTTTATACCCTGCAGTACTGCATTACTGTCATTACTGTCATCACTATGCCCTGCAATAGTGCAATACTGTCTTTACGGTCATTATTACACCCTGCAGTACTGCAATACTGTCACTACGGTCATCATTATACCCTGCAGTAGTGCAATACTGTTATTACTGTCATCATTATACCCTGCAGTAGTGCAATACTGTCATTACGGTCATCAGTATACCCTGCAGTACTGCAATACTGTTATTGCTGTCATCATTGTACCCTGCAGTACTGCAGTACTGTCATTACTGTCATCATTATTCCCTGCAGTTCTGCAATACTGTCATTACTGTCATCATTATACTCTGCAGTAGGGCAATACAGTCATTACTCACATCATTTTACCCTGCAATACTTCAATACTGTCATTACTGTCATCATTATACCCTGCAATAGTGCAATACTATAATTACAGTCATTATTATACCCTGCAGTACTGCAATACTGTTATTAATGTCATCATCAATGTCATGCAGTAGAGAAAAACTGTCATTACTGTCATCCGTATACCCTGTTGTAGTGCAATACTGTCATTACTGTCACTATTATACCCTACAGTACTGCAATACTGTAATTACCATCATCATTATACCCTTCAGTACTGCAATACTGTCATTACTGTCATCATTATACCCTGCAGTACTGCAATACTGTCATTACTGTCATTATTATACTGTACAGTACTGCAATACTGTCATTACTGTCATCATTATACCCTGCAGTAGAGAAAAACTGTCATTACTGTCATCATTATAACCTGCAGTACTGCAATACTGTCATTACTGTCATCTTTATACCCTGCAGTACTGCAATACTGTTATTAATGTCATCATTATACCCTGCAGTACTGCAATACTGTCATTACTGTCATCCGTATACCCTGCTATAGTGCAAAACTGTCATTACTGTCACCATTATACCCTGCAGTACTGCAATACTGTTATTTCTGTCATCATTATACCCTGCAGTACTGCAATACTGTCATTACTGTCATCATTATACCCTGCAGTACTGCAATACTGTCATTACTGTCATTATTATACCCTACAGTACTGCAATACTGTCATTACTGTCACCATTATACCCTGCAGTAGTGCACTGCAATACTGTCATTACTGACATCATTATAACCTGCAGTACTGCAATACTGTCATTACTTTCATCATTATACCCTGCAGTAGTGCAATACTGTCATTACTGTCATCATTGTACCCTTTAGTACTGCAATACTGTCATTATTGTCAGCATTATACCCTGCAGTAGTGCAATAATGTTATTACTGTCATCATTATACCCTGCAGTACTGCAATACCATCATTTCTGTCATCATTATACTCTGCAGTACTGCAGTAATGTCAATACTCTCATCATTATACCCTGCAGTACTGCAATACTGTCAATATTCTCATCATTATACCCTGCAGAACTGCAATACTTTCATTACTGTCAGCATTATACCCTGCAGTACTGCAATACTGTCATTACTGTCATCCGTATACCCTGCTGTAGTGCAATACTGTCATTACTGTCACCATTATACCCTGCAGTACTGCAATACTGTTATTACTGTCATCATTATACCCTGCAGTACTGCAATACTGTCATTACTGTCATCATTATACCCTACAGTACTGCAATGCTGTCATTACTGTCATTATTATACCCTACAGTACTGCAATACTGTCATTACTGTCATCATTATACCCTACAGTAGTGCAATACTGTCATTACTGTTATCATTATAACCTGCAGTACTGCAATACTGTCATTACTGTCATCATTATACCCTACAGTACGGCAATACTGTCATTACTGTCTTTATTATACCCTACAGTACTGCAATACTGTCATTACTGTCATCATACCCTGCAGTAGTGCAATACTGTCATTACTGTCATCATTATAACCTGCAGTACTGCAATACTGTCATTACTGTCATCATTATACCCTACAGTACTGCAATACTGTCATTACTGTCATTATTATGCTCTACAGTACTGCAATACTGTCATTACTGTCATCATTATACCCTGCAGTAGTGCAATACTGTCATTACTGTCATCATTATAACCTGGAGTACTGCAATACTGTCATTACTGACATCATTATAACCTGCAGTACTGCAATACTGTTATTACTGTCATCATTATACCCTCCAGTAGTGCAATGCTGTCATTACTGTCATCATTGTTCCCTTTAGTACTGCAATACTGTCATTATTGTCAGCATTATACCCTGCAGTACTGCAATACCATCATTTCTGTCATCATTATACTCTGCAGTACTGCAGTAATGTCAATACTCTCATCATTATACCCTGCAGTACTGCAATGCTGTCAATATTCTCATCATTATACCCTGCAGAACTGCAATACTTTCATTACTGTCAGCATTATACCCTGCAGTACTGCAATACTGTCATTACTGTCATCCGTATACCCTGCTGTAGTGCAATACTGTCATTACTGTCACCATTATACCCTGCAGTACTGCAATACTGTTATTACTGTCATCATTATACCCTGCAGTACTGCAATACTGTCATTACTGTCATCATTATACCCTACAGTACTGCAATGCTGTCATTACTGTCATTATTATACCCTACAGTACTGCAATACTGTCATTACTGTCATCATTATACCCTACAGTAGTGCAATACTGTCATTACTGTTATCATTATAACCTGCAGTACTGCAATACTGTCATTACTGTCATCATTATACCCTACAGTACGGCAATACTGTCATTACTGTCTTTATTATACCCTACAGTACTGCAATACTGTCATTACTGTCATCATACCCTGCAGTAGTGCAATACTGTCATTACTGTCATCATTATAACCTGCAGTACTGCAATACTGTCATTACTGTCATCATTATACCCTACAGTAGTGCAATACTGTCATTACTGTCATCATTATAACCTGCAGTACTGCAATACTGTCATTACTGTCATTATTATGCTCTACAGTACTGCAATACTGTCATTACTGTCATCATTATACCCTGCAGTAGTGCAATACTGTCATTACTGTCATCATTATAACCTGGAGTACTGCAATACTGTCATTACTGACATCATTATAACCTGCAGTACTGCAATACTGTTATTACTGTCATTATTATACCCTCCAGTAGTGCAATGCTGTCATTACTGTCATCATTGTTCCCTTTAGTACTGCAATACTGTCATTATTGTCAGCATTATACCCTGCAGTAGTGCAATGATGTTATTACTGTCATCATTATACCCTGCAGTACTGCAAAACCATCATTTCTCTCATCATTATACTCTGCAGTACTGCAATAATGTCAATACTCTCATCATTATACCCTGCAGTACTGTAATACTGTCAATACTCTCATCATTATACCCTGCAGTACTGCAATACTGTCAATACTCTCATCATTATACCCTGCAGTAGTGCAATACTGTCATTACTGTCATCCGTATACCCTGCTGTAGTGAAATACTGTCATTACTGTCACCATTATACCCTACAGTACTGCAATACTGTTATTACTGTCATCATTATACCCTGCAGTACTGCAATACTGTCATTAATGTCATCATTATACCCTACAGTACTGCAATACTGTCATTACTGTCATTATTATACCCTACAGTACTGCAATACTGTCATTACTGTCATCATTATACCCTGCAGTAGTGCAATACTGTCATTACTGTCATCATTATAACCTGCAGTACTGCAATACTGTCATTACTCTCATCATTATACCCTGCACTACTGCAATACTGTCATTACTATCATTATTATACCCTACAGTACCGCAATACTGTCATTACTGTCATCATTATACCCTACAGTACTGGAATACTGTTGTTACTGTCATCATTATACCCTGCAGTACTGAAATACTGTCATTACTGTCATCATTATACCCTGCAATACTGCAATATCATCTTTACTTTCATCATGGTACCCTTCAGTTCTGCAATACTGTCATAACTGTCATCATAATACTCTGTAGATCTGCAATACTGTCATTACTGTCATCATTATACCCTGCAGTACTGCAATACTATCATTACTATCATCATTATACCCTACAGTACTGCAATACTGTTATTACTCTCATCATTATACCCTGCAAAACTGCAATACTGCCATTGCTTTAATCATTATACCCTGCAGTAGTGCAATACTATCATTACTGTCATCATTATAACCGGCAGTACTGTAATACTGTCATTACTGTCATCATTATACCCTGCAGTACTGCAATACTGTCATTACTGTCATCATTGTACCCTTTAGTACTGCAATACTGTCATTATTGACAGCATTATACCCTGCAGTAGAGCAATAATGTTATTACTGTCGTCATTATACCCTGCAGTACTGCAATGCCATCATTACTGTCATCATTATACCCTGCAGTACTGAAATGCTGTTAATACTCTCATAATTATACTCTGCAGTACTGGAATACTGTTATTGCTGTCATCATTTTACCCTGCAGTAGTGCAATACTGTCATTACTGTCATCATTATAACCTGCAGTACTGCAATACTGTTATTGCTGTCATCATTGTACCTTGCAGTACTGCAATACTGTTATTACTGTCATCATTATACCCTGCAGTACCGCAATACTGTTATTGCTGTCATCATTGTACCCTGCAGTACTGCAATACTGTCATTACTATCATCATTATACCCTGCAGTAGTACAATACTATCATTACTGTCATCATTATACCCTGCAGTAGTGCAATACTGTCATCATTATACCCTTCAGTACTGCAAAAATGTCATTACTGTTGTCATTATACCCTTTAGTACTGCAATACTCAGTCATTATTGTCAGCATTATATCCTGCAGTAGTTCAATAATGTTATTACTGTCATGATTATACCCTGCAGTACTGCAATACCATCATTACTGTCATCATTATACCCTGCAGTACTGCAATAATGTCAATACTCTAATCATTATACCCTGCAGTACTGTAATACTGTCAATACTCTCATCATTATACCCTGCAGTACTGCAGTAATGTCAATACTCTCATCATTATACCCTGCAGTACTGCAATTCTGTCATTACTGTCATCATTATACCCTGCAGTACTGCAATACTGTTGTTAATGCCATCATTATACCCTGCAGTACTGCAATACTGTCACTACTGTCATCCGTATACCCTGCTGTAGTGCAATACTTTCATTACTGTCACCATTATACCCTACAGTACTGCAATACTGTTATTACTGTCATCATTATACCCTGCGGTACTGCAATACTCTCATTACTGTCATCATTATACCCTGCAGTACTGCAATACTGTCATTATTAGACCCTACAGTACTGCAATACTGTCATTATTGTCATCATTATACCCTGCAGTAGTGCAATACTGTCATTACTGTCATCATTATAACCTGCAGTACTGCAATCCTGTCATTACTGTCATCATTATACCCTGCAGTACTGCTATTCCGTCATTACTTTCATCATGGTACCCTGCAGTACTGCAATACTGTCATTACTATCATTATTATACCCTGCAGTTCTGCAATACTGTCATTACTGTCATCATTATACCCTGTAGTTCTGCAATACTGTCATTACTGTCATCATTATACCCTGCAGTACTGCAATACTATAATTACTGTCATCATTATACCCTACATTACTGCAATACTGTTATTACTGTCATCATTATACCCTGCAAAACTGCAATACTGCCATTATTTTCATCATTATACCCTGCAGTAGTGCAATACTGTCATTACTGTCATCATTATACCCTGCAGTACTGCAATACTGTCATTACTGTCATCATTGTACCCTTTAGTACTGCAATACTGTCATTATTGACAGCATTATATCCTGCAGTAGTGCAATAATGTTATTACTGTCATCATTATACATTGCAGTACTGCAATACCATCATTACTGTCATCATTTTACCCTGCAGTACTGCAATACTGTGAATACTCTCATTATTATACCCTGCAGTACTGGAATACTGTTATTGCTGTCATCATTATACCCTGCAGTAGTGCAATACTGTCATTACTGTCATCATTATACCCTGCAGTAGTGCAATACTGTTATTGCTGTCATCATTGTACCCTGCAGTACTGCAATACTGTTATTACTGTCATCATTATAACCTGCAGTACTGCAATACTGTTATTGCTGTCATCATTGTACCCTGCAGTACTGCAATACTGTCATTAATGTCATCATTATGCCCTGCAGTTCTGCAATACTGCCATTCCTGTCATCATTATACTCTGCAGTACTGCAATACTGTCATTACTCTTATCATTATACCCTGCAGTACTTCAAAACCGTCATTACTGTCATCATTATACCCTGCAGTACTGCAATACTGTCATTACTGTCATCTGTATACCCTGCTGTAGTGCAATACTGTCATTACTGTCACCATTATACCCTACAGCACTGAAATACTGTTATTGCTGTCATCATTATACCCTACAATACTGCAGTATGGTCATTACTGTCATCATTATATCCTGCAGTACTGCAATACTGTCATTACTGTCATTATTATACCCTACAGTACTGCAATACTGTCATTGCTGTCATCATTATACCCTGCATTAGTGCAATATTGTCATTACTGTCATCATTATAACCTGCAATACTGCAATACTGTCATTACTGTTATCATTATACCCTGCAGTACTGCTATACCGTCATTACTTTCATCATTGTACCCTTCAGTACTGCAATTCTGTCATTACTGTCATCATTATACTCTGTAGTTCTGCAATACTATCATTACTGTCATCATTATACCCTACAGTACTGCAATACTGTTATTACTGTCATCATTATACCCTGCAGTACTGCAATACTGCCATTACTTTCATCATTATACCCTGCAGTAGTGCAATACTGTCATTACTGTCATCATTATAACCTGCTGTACTGCAATACTCTCATTACTGTCATCATTATAACCTGCAGTACTGCAACATTGGCATTATTGTCATCATTGTACCCTTTAGTACTGAAATACTGTCATTATTGTCAACATTATACCCTGCAGTACTGCAATGCCATCATTACTGTCATCATTATACCCGGCAGTACTGCAATACTGTCAATACCCTCATCATTATACCCTGCAGTACTGCAATACTGTCATTACTGTCATCATTATACCCTGCAGTACTGCAATACTATCATTACTATCATCATTATACCCTACAGTACTGCAATACTGTCATTACTGTCATCATTATACCCTGCAGTACGGCAATACTGTCATTGCTGTCATCATTATACCCTGCAGTACTGGAATACCGTTGTTACTGTCATCATTATACCCTTCAGTACTGCAATACTGTCATTACTGTCATCATTATACCCTGCAGTAATGCAATACTGTCATTACTGTCATTATTATACCCTGCAGTACTGTAGTCACACTATTGCCATTTGTCCTTACAAACTTTATGTGCTGCTGGTGTTTGGCATAAGTGCAATATTCTTCTGCTGTGTTTGTAATGTCATTAAATGCATTTGTGTTAAAAAGCCATTCAGAGCACACGTTGTCAACGGCTATTTTAATAACTTCCAACAAAATTTCAGTCATTACCATACATAATACACAGAATGTTTTTGTATTCATAAAGTGCATTTCAGACATGAAGCAGAGAAAACAATACTGTCATTACTGTCATCATTATAATCTGCAATACTGCAATACTGTCATTACTGTTATCATTATACCCTGCAGTACTGCTATACCGTCATTACTTTCATCATTGTACCCTTCAGTACTGCAATACTGTCATTACTGTCATTATTATACCTTGTATTTCTGCAATACTATCATTACTGTCATCATTATACCCTACAGTACTGCAATACTGTTATTACTGTCATCATTATACCCTGCAGTACTGCAATACTGCCATTACTTTCATCATTATAACCTGCAGTACCGCAATATTGTCATTACTGTCATCATTGTACCCTTTAGTACTGCAATACTGTCATTATTGTCAGAATTATACCCTGCAGTAGTGCAATAATGTTATTAATGTCATCATTATACCCTGCAGTACTGCAATACTGTCATTACTATCATCATTATACCCTACAGTACCGCAATACTGTCATTACTATCATCATTATACCGTACAGTACTGCAATACTGTCAATACTGTCATCATTATACCCTGCAGTACGGCAATACTGTCATTGCTGTCATCATTATACCCTGCAGTAGTGCAATACTGTCAATACTGTTATCATTATACCCTGCAGTACTGCAATACTGTCATTACTGTCATCATTATACCCTACAGTACCGCAATACTGTCATTACTGTCATCATTAAACCCTGCAGTACTGGAATACCGTTGTTACTGTCATCATTATACCCTGCAGTACTGCAATACTGTCATTACTGTCATCATTATACCCTGCAGTAGTGCAATACTGTCATTACTGTCATCATTATAACCTGCAGTACTGTAGTCACACTATTGCCATGCATAATATTTGAACTTTGCAATGTCCTTACAAACTTTATGTACTGCTGGTTTTTGGCATAAGTGCAATATTCTTCTGCTGTGTTTGTAATGTCATTAAATGCATTTGTGTTAAAAAGCCATTCAGAGCACACATTGTCAAAGGCTATTTTAATAACTTCCAGCAAAATTTTAGTCATTAACATACATAATACACACACTGCTTTTGCATTCATAAAGTTCATTTAAGACATGAAGCAGAGAAAACAAAAACACTTTTGCTGCAGCCAGTCGTTTGTGATTAATTATGCAGCATAAATAATTTATAACAAAATAGGTAAGAAAATTGTTCTAATTTATCAGTAACACGGCTGCATATTTATTTTATCATTTTTTCACTTTTTTTATATACAATAGTTCCACAGGACCTGATGGATAGAAAAAAATACCATTCAAAGGTCACTTCAACAATTTTTAAGTTATGAGACACAAATTATCTTGTAATTGAAAAATGTTAGCTAAAGGCACATTGAGTAATATGAGTGATCCTTGTACTAATAGCTTAGTGCAGAGAGTAAGTGCCTGAGATTTCAACAGAACACTGTTATTTTTGTCAAATATAATATGAGATTTCAGTGTTATATAAAGGAGTATTGGTTTTTGAAGCATCCTCAGGGTTATTGAACAATGTACATTGTATGTACGGGCTCTACCTTTCTCAAAGTGCATAGAACAAAACAGTTGCATGAAGACTAATTATTTACGTTAAAAATATTTTTTTGCATGAAAAATGTTTGCAATAAAGCTGTTTGTTTTAAATTTGAAATGCATAACTAGCCATTAAATTATTTCTGACAAATCATTCATCAACATTTTTCTTTACTAACCTCCATTGTTTAAACAGAGTGAAGAGGTGGTGTGAGTGCTAGCTAAATGGTGTGTGCTTAAATCCATAGATAGTCTAGTAAATCTCCATATACAGACTGTAAGTACAAGATATATAAACAGGGGGTGGGATAAGCGCTCCAAAATAGAGCTAACCAGAGATATTCAGAGGCACACAGGAATTATTCATATATCTATCTCAGTGTGTGTTCAGGGAGGTAGAAATAAACCTGTTTAGGTGCCGCAAGAATGGAGATCTTGATAAAGGCAGTTGACACTGCCGAAACGCGTAGATTTGCTTACTCCTACTTGGATATCTACTTACACTTTGTGTCATATGTTGCCGCTCACAGGTTCATTTCAATCTCTATGATAAATATAGAGAGAGAGATATGAATAATTCCTGTGTGCAACACTCCCAACGCT
Source organism: Bombina bombina (assembly GCF_027579735.1). Lineage (NCBI taxonomy): Eukaryota > Metazoa > Chordata > Amphibia > Anura > Bombinatoridae > Bombina > Bombina bombina. Next base: position 1,059,958,535 of record NC_069500.1, on the reverse strand, counting down.
AATTATAGCCTTCCTATTCCCACTCCGTTCTTGAGGCACCTAAACAGGTTCATTTCTACCTCCCTGAACACACACTGAGATAGATATATAAATAATTCCTGTGTGCCTGCTTGTTATATCCTGCTCCTATCATAGCAACATTTCTCCTGCAATATCTTTTGCATACTACAGCGGACAATAAACTGCTTGGAGCTTTTTTCGGATGGAAGACGGACTATAAAGGACGGATCAATATTGTGCAGTTTCGAACAGCTGAGAGACAAAATTCGTTACACAGTCTGAAGAAAAACATCGGATATTTGCAAGTATTGCTGCTAAAAATTACAGATAGACATACGAATTACAAATTGACATAAAGTGTCTATTTCCAACTGTGATTCCTTTCTAATAATCACTGTGTCCAGTTTGGTTGTTACGATTGGAGGATTCTTACAAGTCAGGTGACGTGACATCACAGCTCACGGCTCTTCACCCATAGTTGTTTCTAACGGTCAACAGATCGGACACATCTATTATTTGCTCCTGGGTTTGAGAGCCGTTTGGATCCTACAAACTCCTCTAGTAATATTATTTATACAAGCATTTACTGTGATCATTGTGATAACATCACATATTTCTGCCTAAGTTAAGCTGGTACTATTGTTACTTACTAATTCCCCACATTGGTATATCACTACTTTTAGACCGTATTACCAATTATTCTTAGCAATATTATTGATTTAATATATATGGAAAATTGGTTTTAGCAATGTTTTAAAAAAAGAATTTTGATGCCGGCATCATATATACATATATATACTTTTAACTGTTCTATTGCATACTACAGTATTTACATATTACTGATATATATTTTATATTAAATTTATATAAAAAAAAAAAATTCCACCTTTCATATTGTTCCTTTTTTCATACATATTTTTTGATTATCTCTGGTTAGCTCTATTTTGGAGCGCTTATCCCACCCCCTGTTTATATATCTAACCTCCATTGTTTGTTAAGGGGGTCTTCAGAATGTGTTTACAGAAAAAAAAAAATTCTGCTATTTACTTAAGGAATGTCATCAGGGCAGCAGAGGAACAGTCAGACATTAGCTTAAATAAAGTTGAATTAGTAGTTAGGGCTACTGGTTCAAGCCAGCAGCAGCAGCACATAAATACCCTTTTTTGATTTTTTAATGGACTCAGGACAGAGAAAAGAAGAACTTATTGATTTACACTGGAAATAATCAATTTACGAGGACAATGCTAAATCCTTATTAAATAGTACATATTTGAACATTCCCTTCCTAAATAGCGTAATGTTGAACTTTTTGAAGCATTACCTGCTGCTGAAAAGCTGTTCCCACTTTTAAAGTAATGGTTTTAAACTTGTGAATGAATCTACTAATTCTTTTCATCACATACTTTTGTTTGTTCATTTTATTTTTTATTAATGGATTGCTCATTTATCGTTTTCCGACCAATAAAACAAATTTGGAAAACAGTTGTTGTTTTCTTTACTTTTGTCCAAAAATGAATGCTCATGTCTATTGATATCTATTGCATAGTAAACAGAAACCGCAGAGCTCTATTGGTGGACAGTAATACCTAACAAGCATAAAAACAAGATTTTTTTTTAATAACAGAATATACATTTTTCAAAAACAAAACAAAAAAAAGCAATTTTTCTTGATGCAATAAAGAAACACATGGTTTGAACTCACATCAATAAATACCTCAGAGGTATATATTTCATTAATGATATTTTGGGGCAGATTACAAGTTGTGCAAAAAATATTGCCACCGCAAAAGCGATATTTGAGCTCAACTGAGTTATACCAGCGCTTGCAAATGTGCGCTGGTATTACAAGTCAGGTGCAATGCGAACGCGGCCTCACGTTTGCATTGCATGGAAGCATCATGCTCGCGAGAGCGCGCTTCCATAGGCTCGAATGGGAGCCTTGTTCTCATGCCGTGAGACAGGGCATGAGAACTAGCACAGCAAAAGGGGTAAGTTGTGCAGCGATGGGCAGCAAATATAAATATATATGTATATAAGCATATTTATATATATTTACAGAAATAACTCCGTTCCCATAGACCGCAATGTAAAGGTACATTTTAGTGCCCTTTTTTTCTAACACCCCACACCTGACACTTTTAGCCCCTCATAACTGCTTTTAGCAGTTATTTTGTAATGGATGGTTATTTATTGTGCGCCCGTAAACGGGCAAATTTGCCATTTGCGGCCGCACAATAAATTAGCACTCCACTTGTAATCTAGCCCTTAGTAAGTGTAGTTATAAACTAGAACAAATACATACAAATTATAACCACAACAATTCCAAATGTTTCCTTTATAGAAAATTTGACTGAAAGATTTCATGCAATTATTTTTCAGTTATTCAATTACTATTTATTTTTTCATTTAAATACACAGAGCTAAAATAAGTTTTGAAAATGAAAATTATACATTATATAATAAGACGGGAGTGAATAAATACAAAAATGCATTTATTACAAAATTATGCATCATTCTGCTGATTAGGTTTTCCAAAGAGTATGACATTGATACTTAAAGTGAAGGTCCATTTTGATGAATTAGTGCCCAGTTTTTAATAAACCTATTAAAAACAAGGGCACTTTAAGTCATCAAAATTGACATTTCACTGTTTTCTTCAAAAACTTACCTTTTAATCCTAGCAGCCGCTCCAGCACTTCATCCGCCCGTCGCAAGCCGTCTTTGCTGTCCAAAATGACGAATCCGGCTTCCTCCAATAACAGCGTTGCATCAGGCTAATATTCCCCCGGGGAGGAAGCTGTGATTGGAGGAAGCCTGATTCGTCATTTCTGACGTTTGCAGAGGCTTCCGACGGCCGGGGGAATTGCTGGAGCGGCATTCAGGATTAAAAGGTAAGTTTTTGAAGAAAACAGAGTGTCAATTTTGATGAATTAAAGTGCCCTTGTTTTTAATAGGTTTAATTCATTAAAATGGACCTTCACTTTAAAGGCATGGATTACAAGTGGTGCGCTATTGATAGCACGAGTGGCGATAAGCAATACCACACCCACGCTAACTTGAGTGCATATTACAAGTTGAAAGTAAATGTGTGCGCTTGAGCGCAAACTAAATTTGCGCATTCCATGTAAGCGCAAGCAGAGGCCTAGTATAAAAAGTAAGAGATAAAAAATGTGCACCAAACACAAAATACATTCATTAAATTAAGGTATATGGTATAAGAAAAGGTGCTTGAATGGAAAAGGCTACAAATATATATACATATATAAAGACACACATATACATACGTATCTTTATATATATATATATATATATATATAATATATATATATATATATATATATATATATATATATATATATATATATATATATATATATATACTGACTCCTTTTTGTACTTTATAATTTGCATCCTATGTGCAATGACTTTTAACCAAGTTTGGAATAAAATTTGTTATTTTTTATTATAACTGGTGCCCTGCTTCAATCTTTTTCCTTTGGATTATTTGCTGACCGACAACGAGCGTGAGGCACGGATCACAGGGTATATCCCTTTACTTACACTCTGAGCTGGCTGAAGCTGCAGTACTGCTACCCAATAGGACACGAGGAACAGGCCATCCCAGACATACACCTATCGAATAGGACACACGGAAGCCTTACACACCCCCAGTGACGTCTGAAGAGGGAGGTACGGAGGAACACGCTGGATACTCCAAGGGAGTTTAGCGGCAGCCAGAATAACCCGGCCCACAGAGCAACTAATCTCAACTCCCAAAAATGGGACGAGTCATATGGAAAAGTGGTAAGCAAGAGGCGGTATCTGTGGTTTGGCACTTACCCATTGCTTTTGTGACATATAAAATCCAGCATTATAAACTTTTTATTGCTGTATATATCAGTAACAGTTTTATTCACAGCGGTCTCCTATTGGAGCTATTTAAGCAGTTCAATATTGAATACTGAAATAACGGACATTATACTATCACCATCTGGTTGTAGCGTATAAAGGAGAACTGTTTGTTTGTGGTTTGATATTTATAGGAAACCAAAAACTAAAAATACACTTCTACACGACAAGAGTTGCCACCCTAAATATGTCCCCTTTGCAGTGGCAAAGGGTCAGCTAATTAGGGTGAAGAGGAATTGTAAATTAGACAAAGTAAAGCAATGAGAACACACTTACAACAGAGAGGGTACCCCAGACAGATAAAGCTCAAAGACAAGTGGATAAAATTGACAGAGATACCCTACTCACTAATCTAGAGATTCCCCAAAAGTAACCTTTGTAACTGACTATAGCATTGATTATAATGCAATTTGTAACATTGTCAGGAAACACTTTACTCTCCTAGCAGCTGATGTTAAACTTGACCAATGTGTGAATAATGCCTACGCTGTTCATATAGGAGAAGTAAAACATCATGGAACTTTATCTCCCCTTCAGAATTTCCACCGACTATACCACCCAATAGGTGCTCTTGGCTATCTCACAAAGGTATGTACAGGTGTGGGAAGGCCAAGTGTAGACCCTGCGAATTTGGCATTTTTTCAGATAACTTTGTTACATCGGTTACAGGTGAGACATACAAAATTGACACGTATTTGAATTGCACATCATCTTATGTCATATACCTGATAACTTGCATAGAATGGCATCTACAATACGTAGGTTTGACGACAAATGATGCTAACACTCGAATGAGAAACTATCCACAATTAAGAAAGAAGATGCCAGTACCCCACTGGTGCAACATTTTAGTAGGGTACATCAGAAAAGAAATGATACCTTCAGATTGCAAACAATAGAACAAATTAGACAACCCCCTAGAGAGGGAGATAGGGACAAGATTTTGGAAAAGAGAGAGCGATGTTTTGGATTTTTAAACTCAGATCAAGAGTTCCTACAGGCCTGAATTCAGAATATGATCTGATTAACTATTAGAAATAGTTTGGACCTGGACACTCTCTCTTTCCCAGATTATTATTATCATCTCTTTCCCAGATAAAAGATTTGCACCCATTAGAGAATCGTTATGATTGTATCTCCATCTTGATATCTTGATATATTCATGTATGTAAGTTACGATTTTATACACACCACTATCATAGATATTTTCCTACCTTTTAGCTTCTTTTGGCTAAGTCTGTATGAAAGTTTTTACTGCATAATGGTTGGGTTTAGGTGTATTATTTTAAATTTTAAAATTTAAATTAAAATTTTAACATACATGAATGTGTCATGATATTATTGTACTGTATTGTAAGTTCATGTACAACAATACATTGGTATAACATGCTTATGTACTAACACTGTCATATATGTTCCTAATTTTCACATGTTGGTATGTTAGTATGTTACAAGCTTAACAGGCAATATGCAACACTTATAGTATATCGTGGGGACAATGTTCCTTTAACACTAACTGCATCTGCATGTAGTAATTTTTTGAAAGATTACTATTATCTATAAAGAGTATACATAGTGATAAGTAATGAAGTTTACACAGGTATTGATTACAACACACCCACACATTTGATGTATCTGATTGGATTTATGTATTGTCCAATAGAAGATGAGTACTGCTTTTAAATATTTCTTGTGCAGGTGTATTGGATAGCTATGATTACGGCCCATAGCCGAAACATGTCAGCAATTCAATACTCACCACCGGGTTTCAACGATCCCAATAGGCTGAACTGGTCCCATGTAACTGGACACACCTCCACCCGAAGCTGGGTCTCCAAGCATTCTGAAGCAGAGAAAGCCGACATGCTGATACACTGAGAAAAACTACAGAACTGCTGCCGTGATTACTAGGGTGTGACTGGATAGCACTACTTTCCCACAAGCCAACCCTCTAATTATCTAGACAGTTGAAGGTGCAGACAAACAAAGGAGACCGTATGAGGTGGCGGTGAGTTGACACAGCTACTAGCTGTAGAGCACAGGCTGCTCCAAGTTGTAATTACTCCCGCTCCTGGCTGTATACGTTGCTAAGGTATTTTAATTCATCTCATAATGGGGGTTCAAGTGTGTCTTTTCTGAGGTGTATCTACCTTTTGTTACGGCATTAGACAAACATCGCTGTATATAAGCATTGGAAGAAATATATGCACAAGCCTATTTAAGCAACAGTTTAAAGTGATAGATTCACTTATTTACTAACTGATATAGACATTAGTGTTTTCTCTTTTGTATCTAATATATATATATATATATATATATATATATATATATATACCTATATATTCATATATATATATATATAAATATATATTTAAAAATAAAAAGAACATTTTCTTCTATGTAAAGAACATTGGAATGTGAAGTATACATACATTTAGTGCTGTAAACCTAATGCGGTGTCGGGTTAGCGTGCAAGCAATAAGTGTATTTTTTTTTTTAAAGCGTGGTCCATTAAAGTCTGTGGGGAGAAGAAGTTAAAGCGGTCGCAATATCCGAAGTCCTGAAGTTACTGTGCATCGGGTTTCTCTCACGCGCAAAAATTTTACTTTCAACTTGCAATATGCGTGCTTAGCCTTTTGCATTAAAAGTTTTCTTCCAGTGGTGTCTGCGCATGAACGAAAGCTCTAAATAGGGTGCCACTTTAATCTGACCCTAAATAATTTAAGCAAATTCAATAGAATTTGAATATGTTTAAGTTTAGAAGTATTTAGCTAGAAAGTGACAGAAGGGGTTAATACCCCGTTGTTTGCAGTAGGTGACTACCTTTAAGGTCTTAGGTATAATTGTTTGCTATAAATGCTTCATGAAGGATCACTACAATAATTTTGATAAATTATCCTATACATTTGATATTTAATTACAGCCATACAAGAGTTTTTTTACACTCATTCCCAGAGGAGATATAATACTGACTGGAAAGTAATAATTGCTGACATTTTAATTAATTTAATGAGAAGGGGGAGCCCACTGTGTAACATATTTGTAGGGTAAAATATAAGATAAGGGACCTTGTCTCCTCTCTTTATTTATTTATTTATTTATTTATTTATTTATTTCCACATTGTGATCTATACATCTTGAATAAACTTAGAAAATTCAACTTGGAGAAATTTGTGACTGCTTCAATGGTATTCAATCCCTTTTGGTCCTATAATTTTCTTCCATTTGTTACTTCCGGATGCAGTGAAATATGTCAAGCTTTTAGCAGCTTAATCCACTACATTGAATTAGTATATCGCTATCTTACAATTCAGCATAGGAGATAAAAGACCTTAAATAATATTAGTTTTAAGTGCATATGCTTGTGTCTATTGGGAAAACCACTTTGGGAAAAGTTATAGCTATTCTTGTGCTGATGTTTGCAGAAACATGGAAATTAAATGGATAGCTTTAAGTATACCATAACAGCACCATGTGCAAACTTTTATATTATTGGGGACTTCAATTTAGGCACAATGCATAACTATTAGCTGTCAGTAGCTACTCTGGCTTTTACATAAAAAATAAACAGACACCTACTAATAACTTAATAGTGTTTCTGTTGGTTTTTATTGATCAATGAACTTGGGGAAAAGTTACAGATAACAACATTAAATGCTGAAGTTTGCCTTTCAAATAGACATTACAGTAAGGGGAAATAAATAAGATGACATTTATAAATGGTGTTAATATGTTTAACTTTATTAACTAGCTATTGGCAGTGACTACCTGCACATAACCCATAATTATAATTAAATCACAACTACCTAGTGTAGATGTTAATCGGTAAGGGGTGCATAAATTTCATTATGAACTTTTTTTTATTCAAATAATTGCTAATATAAATTAACATTATGACGGTCATGTGTTTGTAATTTACAATGTTCATGGTTTTAAAGTAGGATTTAAAAAAATAAAAAATGTGTTCCCACAATCAATTTATACCATATGAAATATGTCAAAGCTGTTGAAATAGGAAGGTCCAGAAGAAGTTGCCAGGTGTCCAGAATTCATAGGGACAGTCCAGTATGTCACCAGGCTATCCAGTAAACTCTATGAAAATTTACTGGACATTTCAATTTCCATTTGTTATAAATGTCCCCTTAGTGTCAGCTAAATTTGAATGGCCGTCTATGCCTCTATACATAGCAGATATGACCCAGGGACAACTGACTCTGAGTGTACTGCTCTTGGTGTTACTGGCAGCCAAGGGACTACTCTGTTTGTGTTACTTAAAACAATTTGCATAATATCTGTGTCCTGTTTTTTGTTATCAAGCATGAGTGTGTAAAAACATTGCTGATTGATTTGGCAGCCAAGGAGTAGCAAATGCTGTGTATGCATACGTTCAAACATCTGCCATATTATTTCTGGGATGTGGAGGCTAAGGGCTTGAGGGCAATGACCCAATGGTATTTTCTAGGTAGTGCTGTACACAGGAGGGGTGAGTCTTAGAGGAGACAATTCTCCAGGATGTGGGACAGTTTGTAGGTATCTATACGTATTTGTAGGTATTACTGGCAGCTAATGAAGTAAAATAATTTGTTTGTGTGCTATTGGCACCCAAAGAAAAACAATCACTTTTACTTAAATTTATATGAAGAAGCCAAGGACATGGTCTAAGGTTTGTGCTTTCGGGAAGGTATAATAATGCTGTCAAAGTTTTTAAATGCAAATTATTAGTGGTGTTCATGCTGTGCAAAGTCACTCAAAAGCAAGGATGAAAGGGACTGTAAACACCTTTTAATTACAAGACATTCCTGTTGTGTTGCTATAGAAATAACATATCAGCCATTTTTAAATGTTTTTACTGCATCAATTTACTGCAATTGTTTTCAGTAGCCAAACTCCACCCACCATTTGTCTAATTTGGAGGAGCCAATCTGGGCTTTAGTCTTCAGGGTCTTTTCTTTTCTTTTCTGTAATCTTAGACTTTTTTATTTTCTGTAATGCTGTGTTTTATTTTTAGTAAGGTTAGTTTTTTTTTTATGAAATATTTTTTTTATTATTAGAATCTTTCACAGTTATAAAATACAATACATGCCCATTATTTGATGAGTGGTACAAAAACAAAGGAAAAACTTCCAACAGAGACAAACAAATCTCACTTTACATAGATGAGTGATTCTTGAATAGTTCTGCTACACAGACGATATAGTTTAGGATAATCTTTCTCAACATCATTTCTACATTTAAAGTCTCACAACAGGGGTAATATTATCTGAACAATCTATCTAATTATGATCCGCTCTTTGGACCAGACTAACAATCCTATCTCTATTATCTAACCTCCTCATTTCTTTAGAGTACATGATATATGGTTCCCAAACCACAACAAATTTATTTTGTTGATTTAACATATTGGCTGTTAAGCTGCTTCTGTGATAGTGATACTCTTAACTTGTTTAGAACATAGCTAAATGGGAGGGTTCTGATTTCCAGAACCTCGCAATACTCAGTCTAGTAATAGTACATATAATTGCAGCTAGTTTGTTTTGATGCGGGAGAATGCCTTCTATTGGAAAATGTAATAGAGCTGGTTCCGGTTTAAGGATTATGGATTTAAAGAAAAACGTACTCAGTAGTCGTGAGGTCTGAATATGTTTAAGTTTAGAAGTATTTAGCTAGAAAGTGACAGTAGGGGTTAATACCCGGTTGTTTGCAGTAGGTGAACATATGTCTTTTTGGAGCTTTTGTAGGATAATGCTATATTTTAAAAGACTTGGATGCAGGGACCAGGATCTAATTCTATTCAGGTTTAGTAATCCAGTTAGTGTTAATTCGACCATTGAGTGATCTGACCAGGAGCAATTAATAATTTTTGCTCCAGTTAATAAAGGCAACTTAATTTGGCTTAATAGGATATAGTCAATTCTAGAGTATGTGCTATGGACTGCTTTCAAGTGGTAGTTACATAGCAGGCCACTCTTGGGCCAATTGATTAGTGGTTATAAGCATGAGCTAATAACAATATATAAATTATAGGAGCAGTTTAGGTATGTCATATGGAAATCTAGGGACACGTATCTAATATTTTCCTCTGTGAATTATGTTGTCTATCTGTAAACTAGGCACCAGCATCCCATATAGTCCCTAGTGTTTTTGTTCATGGATCGCCATCCATCTATTAAATTTTGATCTAAGAGGAAATCTTTTAGTAGTCTTTGGTGATTTTTATGAGTGTTTTTTATAAGTGGTGGGTACCCATTCATCTATAGGGGTCCTATCAATTTTGAAATCTAAAGTCATATTAAAATCTCCTCCTATTATCTTCTTATAGCTTCTTATAGTCCATTGTGTGACAAGCTTACCAAGCTTAGACATAAATGGGGCTTGGTTATCATTGGGAGCATAAACATTTGCTAAGAGTATTGGTATATTTTGTATATTGCTTCTCACTATAATACATCTACCCTCCTTATCTTTAACTATTTCCTTCACTTTGAAGTTAAGGGATGTGTGTAATAGTAATGAAACTCCACATTTTTTCTTTTTGTTGACTGCATGATATTGTATCGGAAAAATGTTGTCCCAATATTTGGGCGCATACTGAGATGTGAAATGTGTTTCCTGAATCATGATAATTTGAGCTTTAAGTGCCTTATATTCAAGTAAGGCTTTCTTTCTTTTACCATCTGAATTCAGACCTCTTACATTATGTAATATTATTCTAATCGTCATGAAAATACTTTAATTTATGTATGAGCTCAGTTCTATAGTATGAAGATAAAGAGTCCAAATAACTCTCTTTCTTTGTGTGTAGCAGATGTCTTATGGGCCAACACTTTTCTAGTGGTAGAGTGGAGATTAGATAAATTATAAACATCAGGTAAATTATAGACAGATTTTTCGTAATCTCACCTTTACCTACTCCGCGTTGAGAAGCGAACCACTTCATTCGGTGGACCCTGGAATATGCATAAACTTTACCATTAGCTGGAAAACATACCATCTAAAAAAACTGAATATTAACTTTTTAACTGGCAACTGTTCAAAGCAAATCAAAACATTTTTTATTCTGATCACATCAATCATAGTGACAATAATTAGTGTAATTAAATGTTAAATATTAAGTACCTGAGGGGATAGGGATGGTCGGCTAAAGACGGATTTAATAATACGTTAGGGTAGTGGGGTGGAGAGAGGAGGGGGGATATAGTTAGTTGTAGTAGGTGGCGCAAAACAAGTTGCTATTCCCAATGTGTCTTACTGTAAATATGTGTGATAATATGTGGGCTCAATATATGTTAATGTTTTGATGAGTCCTAATTTTATATTCTCTTTTGGAAAAAAATGGATGTCGAAACTATTTAAGAAATAAATATGATCCTTTATTTGATTATGGTAAATTTACCCAATAGTAGTGATGCTAAAAGTACAGTTAAACAAAAATTATTACAATTCCTTCAAAGTTTAAAAAATGACACCGGTGTCTCTATGTATAAAAATGTACATAATATATAAAAAATAAATTAAATTAAAATAATAACGTTGAAATCTTATAATTTATACAGTTTTGGGTTTATCACAAGTTGTAATTTCTAACAGAATGTTTGTAGATACAATTTTATAGTGGATAAAACAATAGTTGCTGTATAGTTCATATAGGATACTTTGTTTCAAGTTCAGCTATGCAATTGAGATCTTATCTTAGGCAACTATATATCAAATGTAGAGGTATGTTGGTGCGATTTTTATCACACTATAATATAAGTATACAAATTAGTACCTTGAAGTGTATCTGTTTGATATCACTTTTGTGAGATAATTGCGGTTAAATAAACGCCGCTATGCCAGTGTTTTGATTAAGTTTCAAGATCAAGCTGGTGGCAGTTCTATATGAGCTGCTGGCGGTTAAATAAATGCCGCTTTGGTTTCCTCTTATTAGGTGGGCTTATCTGTTTGCTGCGAGAAAATTCACTTTTATATAAGTGTTTTGGTAGTTGTCGTGGCCGCTCAGTTACCTTATCCTTTGTTGGTCAGTGACCGATCGCGCTCTTAAGGGTTTCTTGGTGGGATCTTCGTTGCGGTTAAGTGCTAACCGTTTGCTGATGTTTTTTAAGTATCTCCGGTTTTTCTATTCTGTGGCTTGTCTGTCGGTCAGTGACCGATCACGATGGTATGGTTGTTGGATAACCTCCTGATGTGGAATTTTTGCGTGCCTTTCCGGTCTGTTGTTCCCAGGTTTCTTAGATGTCGGTCAGTGACCGATCTGGGTGCTGAAATGTGGTTGTTGGGATAAGTTGAAAGTTTGTAGGATAAGTAGAAAAAGGATTTCTAGTTATCAATGTGATCTTTGCGGTTAAATATATGCCGCTCGGTGGGAACTTGAATATTTCAACTGGGTATAGCTGGTATTCACTTTGTCTTCTCAAATCCTGTGCAGGTGTGCACAGGATTTGAGAAGACAAAGTGAATACCAGCTATACCCAGTTGAAATATTCAAGTTCCCACTGAGCGGCATATATTTAACCGCAAAGATCACATTGATAACTAGAAATCCTTTTTCTACTTATCCTACAAACTTTCAACTTATCCCAACAACCACATTTCAGCACCCAGATCGGTCACTGACCGACATCTAAGAAACCTGGGAACAACAGACCAGAAAGGCATGCAAAAATTCCACATCAGGAGGTTATCCAACAACCATACCATCGTGATCGGTCACTGACCGACAGACAAGCCACAGAATAGAAAAACCGGAGATACTTAAAAAACATCAGCAAATGGTTAGCACTTAACCGCAACGAAGATCCCACCAAGAAACCCTTAAGAGCGCGATCGGTCACTGACCAACAAAGGATAAGGTAACTGAGCGGCCACGACAACTACCAAAACACTTATATAAAAGTGAATTTTCTCGCAGCAAACAGATAAGCCCACCTAATAAGAGGAAACCAAAGCGGCATTTATTTAACCGCCAGCAGCTCATATAGAACTGCCACCAGCTTGATCTTGAAACTTAATCAAAACACTGGCATAGCGGCGTTTATTTAACCGCAATTATCTCACAAAAGTGATATCAAACAGATACACTTCAAGGTACTAATTTGTATACTTATATTATAGTGTGATAAAAATCGCACCAACATACCTCTACATTTGATATATAGTTGCCTAAGATAAGATCTCAATTGCATAGCTGAACTTGAAACAAAGTATCCTATATGAACTATACAGCAACTATTGTTTTATCCACTATAAAATTGTATCTACAAACATTCTGTTAGAAATTACAACTTGTGATAAACCCAAAACTGTATAAATTATAAGATTTCAACGTTATTATTTTAATTTAATTTATTTTTTATATATTATGTACAATTTTATACATAGAGACACCGGTGTCATTTTTTAAACTTTGAAGGAATTGTAATAATTTTTGTTTAACTGTACTTTTAGCATCACTACTATTGGGTAAATTTACCATAATCAAATAAAGGATCATATTTATTTCTTAAATAGTTTCGACATCCATTTTTTTCCAAAAGAGAATATAAAATTAGGACTCATCAAAACATTAACATATATTGAGCCCACATATTATCACACATATTTACAGTAAGACACATTGGGAATAGCAACTTGTTTTGCGCCACCTACTACAACTAACTATAACTCTTTAAACTTTGGGATAAAGTTTACTTCAGGTGTGCTAGATTCCCCACCAGCTAGACAGTCTAAACCTACCAAACAGAGAGGAGGGGGGAGTCTGGTTTACATGCCAGAGAAGAAAGGGGTGACCCCAATAAGACCTCCATATGGGTCAGCCGGTTATTAGGAGATATCAGAATATTGTGTCCTCAAAACTAACACTTTTAATATAAAAAAAGCCTATAAGTTGTTCAATCATTGGCACCATCCATATTGGGGCATGTTTTGGCTCTCTTAGATTTGGCATTTTTGCCCACTATAGTCCAATCTCTTTGAAAGGATTTTCCCTGTTGCTTAGGAGACTGCGGAGTTGCCTCTGTCTCTGGTAGCAACTTCAGTTGCTCTAGTTGGTGAAACCCTTCCTCAGTGGAGGTACAAGAGTAGGAGGCGTTTTGATAGGTGAAGGTCAATTTAAAGGGAAAGTTCCATCTATATTTGATGTTTTCCTTAGTGAGGATTTGCACTACTGGTTTCATTTCCCTTCTTTGGCGTAGAGTCGTTGGTTTCATTATTTCTTCTTTAATATGGAAATAGTGCATCTTTACAATGACGTCTCTGGTGGTCGACTGAGATGGTTTAGTTAAAGCATTGGGATGTCTAACTCTGGGGTTAATCCGTGGAACAGGTTGGTGACAGTTTCTTGCAAGTTTTTGTAAGTTTCCGGTAAGTTTCTGGTAGGTTTCTGATCCTTATTTTAGAATGTTGTGATCTGTTTTCCATGTCTTCTATTTAATCCTCTAATTTTCTGATTTAGATGGAATGGTCTAGCAAAGTGGTCTTGATTTGTGGGATCTCTTCTGTTACGTCATCTAGCTTTTCCTCTAGATCAGACGGTCTATGTCCTATTTCTTGTATATCCCTTTTTAGTTCTGATAAAGCCGATTTAAATTCCTCTTGGAAGATAGCTTTTATTTGTAATAGTAAGTCTTTGTTTTGTGTATCTGTGAGACCCTGAATCTCTTGATGATTTTGGTCTTGAGAATATACTTCCTTTGTTGGAGATAACATTTTGTCTACTGTTTTTTGTTTGGTTTGAGCCTTGGCTAAATAGTCTTTGACTAAATGGCTTCTGCTTTTCATATTGTTATAGGCTCAATAATGTATTTTGACAAGGGTTAGTAATGGAGTTCAGCTAGATATTTGTGATTTTGATGCCCTAGACACATCCCACGTTATTTTATGAACAGAGATGCACTATTATTTTGGAGCTAGAAGGACATATGAGGGATGGCTATTTACCTCAGGTCATAGATGCCACTTGTTACTAATGTATCATATAAATTCTATCATAGAACACAATGGGACATTTTTCTTATCTTTCTTGCTGTTTTTTATATTTCCAATGCATTGCTTTCTTAGGAGAATATCAGGGATTATGCAATATAGCTCACTATTATCCCAGAACAACTTGCCAATCTTATCCTGGCTCTTTACTGATTAGCAATATGGGTCAGGGTAGGAAGTAAACTACTTGTGGAATTGTTATTCAGTAAGGTGTCTGGGATAACCCGATTTCTCCTAAGTTTCAGCTCACTTAGTCAAAATATCTCACTCCCGTGTATTCTGACCTTTATAGTTTTTTTTCATCTGTTGTTTCTCTTAACTTCTGGGTAGTGCACCACTCCCCAGGGAGATTGTCTGCATAGGACTCTAACAGAGAAAGGATCTGGGGATATGACCTGTCAATTAGGATATTAGCAGGAAAGGGGGGGGGAGTGCACTATAACTCCACACAGATTTGATAATGAGAGGTAGTATATGCAGATTATTTCACTGTAAATACTTCTCCTTGAGCTCTTTAAACTGTGAGCTGTGTGTATACTCTGTTATACTATTAAAATAGTGTGCTAGACTTCAAGCTACCATCCCAGCCCTTCCGCACAGTTTTGTTATCAGGTCTATTAATGCTCTTGTTAATCTTAGCTTTTCACTAAAGATAGGCCAGTGTCAGGAAGTAACAAGTCTAGGTTGCTCTTTTTACCGGCCCTAAAATGGCGATTCGTACCAAAAGGTTGTTTTTTTTTGTCCCCCCCCCTTATTTTTTTGTCCTGGTTCCTGCCTGTTCAACTGCTGGACATAGCTGCTTCTAATATGTGTCTGGGTAGCAGTGCTGTTCCTGTCAGAGTGTGTTTGGTGGTAGGCTGGTAAGGAATCTTTTGATACTCACTCCTTCTATGACCGCTACTTTCTGACTAGGATCGCTGCTTTTCTCTTCCAGCCGGGTCTATGGGCTGTTATACTTTCGCTGTTTCGTGCAGAGTTTTATCCTTCATTCTGGGGTTCCGGATCCCTGTATTATACCCCGGTATAGAGCTCCATTGCCTGTTCTCACTGCCCTCATTCTCCTTATCAATAAAAAGGCACCGGATTCACTTCTACCTTTTCAGGTCGACTACAACAATTGATCCGGTCTTTACTTGATGTTATAGTTGGTCCGGTATCTTATAAATTCTTTTCTATTATTTATAAGCAAATTTCTGTCAAAAATCTATTAGAACATAGCTTAAATTTGCTTTTAACTTCAGGAGTTATCACTATGTGCGACTGTTCTCCTCTATGGTTAGCTCTGCCTCGTTAGTTTTTTTATTTTTAAAGGTAAAAACAAAATGAATGCTTACCTGATAAATTTATTTCTTCCCTGGCATGGAGAGTCCACAATTTCATCCCATTACTAGTGGGATATTCACCTCCTGGCCAGCAGGAGGAGGCAAAGAACACCCCAGCAGAGCTGTTGTGTCACTTCCCTTGCCCATAATCTCCAGTCATTTGACCAAAGGAAAATGGAAATAGAAGATGACACAAGGGTATAGAGGTGCCATAGGTTCATACAAAAATACTGCCATCTTACTTAATTAAGGACAGGTCGTGGACTCTCCATGCCAGGAAATAAATAAATTTATCAGGTAAGCATACATTTTGTTTTCTTTCTAATGGCATGGAGAGTCCATTATTTATTCTAATTACTAGTGGGAACCAATACCCAAGCTAGAGGACACAGAATGAAAGGGAGGGAGAATAAGACAGGCAGACCTAAACTGAAGGCACCACCACTTGAAGAACTCTTCTCCCAAAGGAAGCCTCAACTGAGGCAAAAGTATCAAATTTGTAGAATTTGGAAAAAGTATGCAATGAGAACCATGTGGCCACCTTGCAGATTTGTTCCACAGAAGCCTAGTTCTTGAAAGCCCAGGAAGAAGAGACATCCCTAGTGGAATGAGCCATACTTCTCTCAAGAGGCTATTGTCCAGCAGTCTCATAAGCTAAATGGCTAATACTTCTCAACCAGAGAGAAAGAGTAGTAGAAGTGGCCTTTTGACCCTTATGCTTACCAGAGAAAATAACAAACAGGGCAGTGATTTCCAAAATTTCTAAGTTGCTTAAAGGTAAAATTTTAAAGCACGCACAACATCCAGGTTATGCAATAGTCGTTCCTTCAGAGAAGAAGGATTAGGACAAAAAGAAGGAACAATTTTCTGATTGATATTGCGATCCAATACCACCTTGGGAAGAAATCCCAACTTAGTATAAAGGACAACATAATCCGCATGAGAAATAAGGTCAGGGAAATCACACAGCAGAGCTGAAAGCTCAATCTCAGCTAGAATACAAGTCTGTGCGTTCGTCTTTTAACGCTTAAAATATGGTAATTTCATCGTTAAAACAGCACCGCAGCCATTACAAGTCTTGTCGGTATAGGTGTACCGCAAGCCTTTTAGTCTGTAACGCAACGTCAGTACCGCACTCTTAAAAATTATGTTTTTTAATGGGATTCCAATAGCGCTGGAATTGCGAGTTTTGCGTTCTGGATAAAAAAATGACGTTACAGCCTAAAACGACAAGATCCGTAACACCATCAAAGTCAGTAGTTATGAGTTTCACGCTACAAATCTGCAACATAAAACTCATAACTAAACTGCTACAAAGTACACTAAACACCCATAATGTACCTATTAACCCCTAAACCGAGGCCCTCCCGCATCGTAAATACTATATTAAATGTATTAACCCCTAATCTGCCACTCCCGACATCGCTCCACTAAATTTTTTTATTAACTCCTATTTCCCCGCTCCCCAACATCGTCAGCACTATAATAAACTTATTAACCCCTAAACCACTGCCCTCCCACATCGCAAACACTATTTAAATATTATTAACCCCTGATCTGCCATCCGCCCACATCACCCCCACTATACCAAAGTTATTAAGCCCTACACTGCCACCACTATAATAAACCTAATAACCCCTAAACCGCAAGCCCCCCACAATGAAATATACTAAAGTAAACTATTAACCCCTAAACCAAAAGCCCCCCACATCACAATAAACTAAATGACCCCTAAACCTAACCATAACCCTAACTTTAGATTAAAATTACAATTTCCTTATCTTAAATTAAATTAAAACCTACCTGTCAAATTAAAAAAACTAAGTTTAAACTAACAATTAAACTAATATAATTATTAAACTAAAATTAAACTAACTACCAATTAAATTAAACTAAACTACACATTAAAAAATCCTAACACTACTCTAAAAATTACAAACAATCTAATTAAAAAAATAAAAAAGACTAAATTACATAAAATAACAAACACTAAAGTATGAAAAATAACAAACAAAATTATTAAAAATAAAATAAAATTACACCTAATCTAAAAGCCCTATCATAATAAAAAAAAGTCCACCCAAAATAAAAAAAACCTAGCCTACAATAAACATTGCCCTAAATTAAACAGCTCTTTTACCTGTAAAAATAATACAAAGACCCCCCAACAGTAAAACCTACCCCCAACCAACCCCCCAAAATAAAAAACCTAACTTTAACAAAAACCTAAGCTACCCATTGCTCTGAAAAGGGCATTTGGATGGGCATTGTTTAGGAATAGTCCAAACCTTAATCTAAAAAAAAAACACCCAAAAAACCCTTAAAAAAAACCCTTGAAGATTCACTTACAGGCGGCGAGAAGTCTTCATCCAGGCGGCTTCTTCAATCTTCATCCCGGCGGAGAAGTCTTTATCCAAGCGGCGAAAAGTCTTCATCCAGGTGGCATCTTCTATCTTGATCCCAGCGGTGACCGTATGAAGAAGCTGCTCCGTGCCGAAAGTCTTCAGGATGGACCCGCTCTGCGCTGCCGGGATCAAGATAGAAGATGCCACCTGGATGAAGATTTAAGAGGTTGCCTGGATGAAGACTTCTCGCCGCTTGAATGAGGACTTAGCCGCCGGGATGAAGATTGAAGAGGCCATCTGGATGAAGACTTCTAGCCGCCTGGATAAAGATCGTTCAAGCGGGACTTCAAAAACTGTAAGTGGATCTTCGGGGGTTAGAGATGTTTTTTAATGTTTTTTGGGTGGGTTTTTATTTTATTTTAGGGTTTGGACATGTAAAAGAGCTAAATGCCCTTTTAATGGCAATGCCCATCCAAATGCCCTTTTCAGGGCAATGGGTAGCTAAGGTTTTTTTTGTGGGTTTGGGGGGGTGGGGGTTTGTAATGTTACTGAGTGTTTGTAACTTTTTTTTTCATAAACAGAGCTGATTTCTTTAGGGCAATGTCCTACAAAAGGTCCTTTTAAGGGCCGTTGGTAGTTTATTCTAGATTATTTTTTTTTTATTTTAGGGTGGAGTTTTTTAAATGGGTATTAGAATAGGAATCATTTTTATTATTATTCCCAGGAATAAAGCTGAATATACGGTGAATACTTTAAGCACACTATCAAGTTTTGAATCTCTGGAAATTTATCTCTGTTTCCTTCAAACCAGACATTCCCTAAAAGGAATTACAGGATGGAAGCTGTTAAAACATGCTAACCTAATGTCAGATCGGGGGAAACGCGTTAGGCTTTAGCATATTACCTGGAGGTGATAGTGACTTACAAGCACCCTTGTTCCCACCAGCTACAGAGTATCCGAGCATAGGATCCGGAAACCTGGCCTGACGTTACCTGTTACAGCTACAAGAAAGGCAGACTAACTATGCCTGATGTGTGAGACAAAGGCAGCTGTAGGAACGCAGCGCTCCATTTGAATGCATTTTTTATCTTTAATCTAGTAAGTGCAATAATTTTTGCATGTGCAACTATTTGTAATAAATTTTTTCACTTGAGTCTTGCCTTTTGCGCCTTTTCTTTTTATTTCTTTTATGTTAGGTTTAAACGTAACCTTTTTTTCCCCATAGGCATCAATGGGGCTGCATTACAGAGCTTTTCTTTCCACGATCGCAGACATTTTTATGACCCGCTCTTCCCGTTGATGTCTATGGGGAAAGTGAGCATGAGCACGTCAAAACATTGCTTGTTTTTGGTGCAGTATGGTGCTTAAAAGCACCATATCGCCCGCACAAGCTGGGCTTTTTAAAACTTGTAATGGCTGCGCTATAGGGGATTAAATAACGCCACTTTTGTTGCATTTGTTAATTTCCCTATAGCGCTGTCTGTGAGAAGAAGAAATAGCTAGGAGAAACAAAACTTTCCAAGATAACAACCTAATATCAACTGTATCAATAGGCTCAAACAGAGCCTGCTACAAAACAAGATTAAGGCTCCAAGGGGGAGCAACAGGTCTAAACACAGGCTTGATTCTGACCAAGGCCTGCACAAAAGATTGAACATCTGGGAGATCTGCCAGACGTTTGTGCAAAAAATAAAAGACAGAACAGAAATCTGACCCTTCAGAGTGCTGACTGATAAACCTTTTTCCAGGCCATCCTGAAGAAAGGACTAAATTCAGGGTACCCTTACCCTGCTCCAAGAGAAACCATTCAATTCACAACAATAAAGGTATTTATGCCAAACCTTATGGTAAATTTTGCGAGGTTTATGAGCCTGAAGCATAGAATCAATGACCTTCTCAGAAAAACCTCGCCTAGCTAAGACTAGCCGTTCAATCTCCAAGCAGTCAGCTTCAGAGAATCTAGATTTGGGTGGAGGAAGGGACCCTGAAATAGAAGGTCCTTCCTCAAAGGCAACCGCCAAGGGGGAAGTGATGACATCATCACCAGATCCTGCAAGGCCAGGCAGGAGCTATTAGAATCACAGACGCCCTCTCCTGTTTGATACGAACAATGACTCAAGGAAGGAGAGCAAACAGAGGGAACAGGTATGCCAGACTGAAATTTCAAGGTACCACCAGAGCATCTATCAGAGCGGCTTGAGGATCTCTTGATCTTGAACCATGCTTTGGAAGCTTGGCATTTTGGCATGACGCCATCAGATCCAACTCCGGAACCCCCCACCTGAGGGTTATCATTGAGAATACCTCCGGGTGGAGAGCCCACTCCCCAGGATGAAAAGTCTACATGCTCAGAAAATCTGCTTCCCAGTTATCCACCCCTGAAATATGGATGGCAGATAGGAGACAATAGTGAGATTTCGACCACTGGAGAATGCGGGTCACCTCCTTCATAGCTAATGAACTCCGAGTTCCTCCCTGGTGGTTGATGTATGCCACTGAGGTGATGTTTTCCAATTGGAATCTGTTATGGCATTGAAGATAGCTCTCAATGCTAGGATGATTATGGGAAGAGCAGACTCCTATATAGCCCAAAGACCCTAAGCCTTTAGGGAGCCCCAAGCTGCTCCCCAGCCTAACAGGCTGGCATCCATGGTTACAATCAACCAGGATGGTCTCAGAAAGCATGTACCCTGAGATAGATGATCCTGTGAAATCCACCAAGAAAGAGAATCAATTGTTAGGGGATGCAGAACTATCCTCTGCGAGATCTGAGTGGTCTCTGTTCCATTGACTGAGCATGCATAGTTGTAGGGGTCTCGTCTCAGATGAAACCGAGCAAAAGGAATGATATCCATGGAAGCAACAATCAGACCAATTACTTGCATACACTGAGCCACTGATGGACGGCAGAGGACTGAAGTGAGAGGCAAGAAGAAAGAAGTTTGGATTTTCTGACCTCCATCAGAAAAATCTTCATGGATAGAGAATCTATAATTGTTCCTAAAAACACACCCTGGTGGATGTAGCATGGAACTCTTCTTCAGATTCACTTTCCACCCGAGGAATGTAGAATAGACAACAACATCTCTGTATCTATGCATCTATGATTAAGGCATACAGCCGAAATGTGTAATTTGCGCGTTTTAACTTTGCTCCACTGAAGGAGAAATGTTCCAACAATAAAGAATTTATTTTTAGCTGTAGTGCCGGATTCTCTCTTTTTTTCAAGTACGGACAATATTATCCTGAGAGACAGATGGCTCTGAGAGGGGCTCTATATTTTTAGACAATAACATCTTATTTAATCATGTAGAACAAATCTGCACAGGATGAACAACCTCCAAGCAGTAAAGACATTTATAAAAAGATAAAGCTATATTAGCCTCAGTGTCCATATTAATGATTAATCAAAACTCCAACACAGAATAAGTTCTGTAGCTTTAAATTATAACTTCCTTTTTTTATTAGAAATAAGTTTTAAATTTACAATACTGCAGCCAAAAAAAAATGCTCAGTCGACAGCAAGGACTCTCAGAATCAGAAAAGCGGAGAGTGGTCATGTGACCACAATTTAAACTAAATGCAACATAGAAAAAGCGCTAGATACACTGCACTACTGACCGAGGCAATAAATATATATAGAGGCTTCTCTGAATATGCCGCAGGAAGTTTAAGCTCTCAGAAAAAACTGTATTGTTAAATGTAACTCCCAGTTAAACACTCAACTATCCTTATAAACCAAGGACAGATAAAGTGCTGTCCCACTCTCATTAGCCAGACTCTAAATAAAAAAGAGTTAAAGTGAACCCCTTCTTCCTCCATACAGTTAAAGTGACTGCAGTGCTGACCTCATATATTATCCCTGTATAAAGGGATTAAAATGTCTCAATTCCAATCCACTGAGATTGTGTTCTTGTTTTTCACCCTGAAGTTCTTTCCTTCAAACCTAGAAGGCAATAGCACTTAACCTGTGGATCCAACTGCAGGGTAGGAACAGCTTCTTAGGTGTGACAGAGACACCCACCTCTGACAGGGACCTGTAGACAAAGAAAAAACAGAGTAACCAACCCTGGTTTTCTATGGAGGGGTAGCATTGATGTTAGAAGTTAAGCAAAGACCACCTTGCCACCTTCTAACTGCTAAAAGCCACCAATACTCTTACTAAAGAGATTCACATGGACACAGCTGGACCCCAATCCTTGCTTGCAGGGAAAATTACCCATTAAAGGATTAAATTTCTTCAGACACCATCTTCGCACATCCTCCCATGATGAAGGAAAAGAATGACTGGGGGTTATGAGTAAGGGACGTTACACTTAACAGCTCTAAAAAAGCAAAAACTTAGTTTAAACCTGTGGATGCAAATAACTATATCCACGCACAAAGCTGCCACTATGTGAAATGGAAAAAGAATATTCAGAAAGGACAATTCACCAGAATTAAAAAGAATTGCACTAGATTAGAAGACTATGATAAACAGGCAAAAATTCTAGAAGAGAGATTTGTGAAAAAGGGATATGACAAAAACGAAAATGAAACTGCAAAATTAGAAGTAAGGGCTAATAATCAAAAGGATCTCCTATATAAAAATAAGAATAATGACACACAGGAGAAAGCCAAACAACCACCTGTAAGAGATAAAAATATGTTTATTCCCTTTATAACTACATACAATGCACAACATAAGAAATTAAGGAATATAGGCCGAAACGTACGTCTGGGGTTTTGCTGTTTCTCTTGTTCAGAGAGGGATTGCCTGGTATTTCGGGGCTGGACTGTACTGTGAAGTCAGGATCAGACTGATATGCTACAGGAAAGTTCTTCTCTGTGAAAGGCACATATTGAGCAAAAAGAGGCTGCTTCTAGGGTGGTAACTAGCCATAGAACAAGCTATTATGCTATTGTTCGTTCCCAGGTTGAGCGCTTCTCTCTTTTTATTTATGCAAATTATGACACTTAGGGAAGTCTCCCTAAGTGTGATGCGGGAATCCAGACGTGGACCAGTTGCTCAGTGTGCCTAGAGGGATATGGCTGCACCTCACTGACGAGGCCCACAATAGGCCGAAACGTACGTCTGGGGTTTTGCTGTTTCTCTTGTTCAGAGAGGGATTGCCTGGTATTTCGGGGCTGGACTGTACTGTGAAGTCAGGATCAGACTGATATGCTACAGAAGAGTTCTTCTCTGTGAAAGGCACATATTGAGCAAAAAGAGGCTGCTTCTAGGGTGGTAACTAGCCATAGAACAAGCTATTATGCTATTGTTCGTTCCCAGGTTGAGCGCTTCTCTCTTTTTATTTATGCAAATTATGACACTTAGGGAAGTCTCCCTAAGTGTGATGCGGGAATCCAGACGTGGACCCGTTGCTCAGTGTGCCTAGAGGGATATGGCTGCACCTCACTGACGAGGCCCACAATAGGCCGAAACGTACGTCTGGGGTTTTGCTGTTTCTCTTGTTCAGAGAGGGATTGCCTGGTATTTCGGGGCTGGACTGTACTGTGAAGTCAGGATCATACTGATATGCTACAGGAAAGTTCTTCTCTGTGAAAGGCACATATTGAGCAAAAAGAGGCTGCTTCTAGGGTGGTAACTAGCCATAGAACAAGCTATTATGCTATTGTTCGTTCCCAGGTTGAGCGCTTCTCTCTTTTTATTTATGCAAATTATGACACTTAGGGAAGTCTCCCTAAGTGTGATGCGGGAATCCAGACGTGGACCCGTTGCTCAGTGTGCCTAGAGGGATATGGCTGCACCTCACTGACGAGGCCCACAATAGGCCGAAACGTACGTCTGGGGTTTTGCTGTTTCTCTTGTTCAGAGAGGGATTGCCTGGTATTTCGGGGCTGGACTGTACTGTGAAGTCAGGATCAGACTGATATGCTACAGGAACGTTCTTCTCTGTGAAAGGCACATATTGAGCAAAAAGAGGCTGCTTCTAGGGTGGTAACTAGCCATAGAACAAGCTATTATGCTATTGTTCGTTCCCAGGTTGAGCGCTTCTCTCTTTTTATTTATGCAAATTATGACACTTAGGGAAGTCTCCCTAAGTGTGATGCGGGAATCCAGACGTGGACCCGTTGCTCAGTGTGCCTAGAGGGATATGGCTGCACCTCACTGACGAGGCCCACAATAGGCCGAAACGTACGTCTGGGGTTTTGCTGTTTCTCTTGTTCAGAGAGGGATTGCCTGGTATTTCGGGGCTGGACTGTACTGTGAAGTCAGGATCAGACTGATATGCTACAGGAAAGTTCTTCTCTGTGAAAGGCACATATTGAGCAAAAAGAGGCTGCTTCTAGGGTGGTAACTAGCCATAGAACAAGCTATTATGCTATTGTTCGTTCCCAGGTTGAGCGCTTCTCTCTTTTTATTTATGCAAATTATGACACTTAGGGAAGTCTCCCTAAGTGTGATGCGGGAATCCAGACGTGGACCCGTTGCTCAGTGTGCCTAGAGGGATATGGCTGCACCTCACTGACGAGGCCCACAATAGGCCGAAACGTACGTCTGGGGTTTTGCTGTTTCTCTTGTTCAGAGAGGGATTGCCTGGTATTTCGGGGCTGGACTGTACTGTGAAGTCAGGATCAGACTGATATGCTACAGGAAAGTTCTTCTCTGTGAAAGGCACATATTAAGCAAAAAGAGGCTGCTTCTAGGGTGGTAACTAGCCATAGAACAAGCTATTATGCTATTGTTCGTTCCCAGGTTGAGCGCTTCTCTTTTTTTATTTATGCAAATTATGACACTTAGGGAAGTCTCCCTAAGTGTGATGCGGGAATCCAGACGTGGACCCGTTGCTCAGTGTGCCTAGAGGGATATGGCTGCACCTCACTGATGAGGCCCACAATAGGCCGAAACGTACGTCTGGGGTTTTGCTGTTTCTCTTGTTCAGAGAGGGATTGCCTGGTATTTCGGGGCTGGACTGTACTGTGAAGTCAGGATCAGACTGATATGCTACAGGAAAGTTCTTCTCTGTGAAAGGCACATATTGAGCAAAAAGAGGCTGCTTCTAGGGTGGTAACTAGCCATAGAACAAGCTATTATGCTATTGTTCGTTCCCAGGTTGAGCGCTTCTCTCTTTTTATTTATGCAAATTATGACACTTAGGGAAGTCTCCCTAAGTGTGATGCGGGAATCCAGACGTGGACCCGTTGCTCAGTGTGCCTAGAGGGATATGGCTGCACCTCACTGACGAGGCCCACAATAGGCCGAAATGTACGTCTGGGGTTTTGCTGTTTCTCTTGTTCAGAGAGGGATTGCCTGGTATTTCGGGGCTGGACTGTACTGTGAAGTCAGGATCAGACTGATATGCTACAGGAAAGTTCTTCTCTGTGAAAGGCACATATTGAGCAAAAAGAGGCTGCTTCTAGGGTGGTAACTAGCCATAGAACAAGCTATTATGCTATTGTTCGTTCCCAGGTTGAGCGCTTCTCTCTTTTTATTTATGCAAATTATGACACTTAGGGAAGTCTCCCTAAGTGTGATGCGGGAATCCAGACGTGGACCCGTTGCTCAGTGTGCCTAGAGGGATATGGCTGCACCTCACTGACGAGGCCCACAATAGGCCGAAACGTACGTCTGGGGTTTTGCTGTTTCTCTTGTTCAGAGAGGGATTGCCTGGTATTTCGGGGCTGGACTGTACTGTGAAGTCAGGATCAGACTGATATGCTACAGGAAAGTTCTTCTCTGTGAAAGGCACATATTGAGCAAAAAGAGGCTGCTTCTAGGGTGGTAACTTGCCATAGAACAAGCTATTATGCTATTGTTCGTTCCCAGGTTGAGCGCTTCTCTCTTTTTATTTATGCAAATTATGACACTTAGGGAAGTCTCCCTAAGTGTGATGCAGGAATCCAGACGTGGACCCGTTGCTCAGTGTGCCTAGAGGGATATGGCTGCACCTCACTTACGAGGCCCACAATAGGCCGAAACGTACGTCTGGGGTTTTGCTGTTTCTCTTGTTCAGAGAGGGATTGCCTGGTATTTCGGGGCTGGACT
This sequence comes from Bombina bombina, assembly GCF_027579735.1. Taxonomy (NCBI): domain Eukaryota; kingdom Metazoa; phylum Chordata; class Amphibia; order Anura; family Bombinatoridae; genus Bombina; species Bombina bombina. The sequence continues at coordinate 1,059,931,988 of NC_069500.1, read as the reverse complement.
GTACTGTGAAGTCAGGATCAGACTGATATGCTACAGGAAAGTTCTTCTCTGTGAAAGGCACATATTGAGCAAAAAGAGGCTGCTTCTAGGGTGGTAACTAGCCATAGAACAAGCTATTATGCTATTGTTCGTTCCCAGGTTGAGCGCTTCTCTCTTTTTATTTATGCAAATTATGACACTTAGGGAAGTCTCCCTAAGTGTGATGCGGGAATCCAGACGTGGACCCGTTGCTCAGTGTGCCTAGAGGGATATGGCTGCACCTCACTGACGAGGCCCACAATAGGCCGAAGCGTACGTCTGGGGTTTTGCTGTTTCTCTTGTTCAGAGAGTGATTGCCTGGTATTTTGGGGCTGGACTGTACTGTGAAGTCAGGATCAGACTGATATGCTACAGGAAAGTTCTTCTCTGTGAAAGGCACATATTGAGCAAAAAGAGGCTGCTTCTAGGGTGGTAACTAGCCATAGAACAAGCTATTATGCTATTGTTCGTTCCCAGGTTGAGCGCTTCTCTCTTTTTATTTATGCAAATTATGACACTTAGGGAAGTCTCCCTAAGTGTGATGCGGGAATCCAGACGTGGACCCGTTGCTCAGTGTGCCTAGAGGGATATGGCTGCACCTCACTGACGAGGCCCACAATAGGCCGAAACGTACGTCTGGGGTTTTGCTGTTTCTCTTGTTCAGAGAGGGATTGCCTGGTATTTCGGGGCTGGACTGTACTGTGAAGTCAGGATCAGACTGATATGCTACAGGAAAGTGCTTCTCTGTGAAAGGCACATATTGAGCAAAAAGAGGCTGCTTCTAGGGTGGTAACTAGCCATAGAACAAGCTATTATGCTATTGTTCGTTCCCAGGTTGAGCGCTTCTCTCTTTTTATTTATGCAAATTATGACACTTAGGGAAGTCTCCCTAAGTGTGATGCGGGAATCCAGACGTGGACCCGTTGCTCAGTGTGCCTAGAGGGATATGGCTGCACCTCACTGACGAGGCCCACAATAGGCCGAAACGTACGTCTGGGGTTTTGCTGTTTCTCTTGTTCAGAGAGGGATTGCCTGGTATTTCGGGGCTGGACTGTACTGTGAAGTCAGGATCAGACTGATATGCTACAGGAAAGTTCTTCTCTGTGAAAGGCACATATTGAGCAAAAAGAGGCTGCTTCTAGGGTGGTAACTAGCCATAGAACAAGCTATTATGCTATTGTTCGTTCCCAGGTTGAGCGCTTCTCTCTTTTTATTTATGCAAATTATGACACTTAGGGAAGTCTCCCTAAGTGTGATGCGGGAATCCAGACGTGGACCCGTTGCTCAGTGTGCCTAGAGGGATATGGCTGCACCTCACTGACGAGGCCCACAATAGGCCGAAACGTACGTCTGGGGTTTTGCTGTTTCTCTTGTTCAGAGAGGGATTGCCTGGTATTTCGGGGCTGGACTGTACTGTGAAGTCAGGATCAGACTGATATGCTACAGGAAAGTTCTTCTCTGTGAAAGGCACATATTGAGCAAAAAGAGGCTGCTTCTAGGGTGGTAACTAGCCATAGAACAAGCTATTATGCTATTGTTCGTTCCCAGGTTGAGCGCTTCTCTCTTTTTATTTATGCAAATTATGACACTTAGGGAAGTCTCCCTAAGTGTGATGCGGGAATCCAGACGTGGACCCGTTGCTCAGTGTGCCTAGAGGGATATGGCTGCACCTCACTGACGAGGCCCACAATAGGCCGAAACGTACGTCTGGGGTTTTGCTGTTTCTCTTGTTCAGAGAGGGATTGCCTGGTATTTCGGGGCTGGACTGTACTGTGAAGTCAGGATCAGACTGATATGCTACAGGAAAGTTCTTCTCTGTGAAAGGCACATATTGAGCAAAAAGAGGCTGCTTCTAGGGTGGTAACTAGCCATAGAACAAGCTATTATGCTATTGTTCGTTCCCAGGTTGAGCGCTTCTCTCTTTTTATTTATGCAAATTATGACACTTAGGGAAGTCTCCCTAAGTGTGATGCGGGAATCCAGACGTGGACCCGTTGCTCAGTGTGCCTAGAGGGATATAGCTGCACCTCACTGACGAGGCCCACAATAGGCCGAATTGTACGTCTGGGGTTTTGCTGTTTCTCTTGTTCAGAGAGGGATTGCCTGGTATTTTGGGGCTGGACTGTACTGTGAAGTCAGGATCAGACTGATATGCTACAGGAAAGTTCTTCTCTGTGAAAGGCACATATTGAGCAAAAAGAGGCTGCTTCTAGGGTGGTAACTAGCCATAGAACAAGCTATTATGCTATTGTTCGTTCCCAGGTTGAGCGCTTCTCTCTTTTTATTTATGCAAATTATGACACTTAGGGAAGTCTCCCTAAGTGTGATGCGGGAATCCAGACGTGGACCCGTTGCTCAGTGTGCCTAGAGGGATATGGCTGCACCTCACTGACGAGGCCCACAATAGGCCGAAACGTACGTCTGGGGTTTTGCTGTTTCTCTTGTTCAGAGAGGGATTGCCTGGTATTTCGGGGCTGGACTGTACTGTGAAGTCAGGATCAGACTGATATGCTACAGGAAAGTTCTTCTCTGTGAAAGGCACATATTGAGCAAAAAGAGGCTGCTTCTAGGGTGGTAACTTGCCATAGAACAAGCTATTATGCTATTGTTCGTTCCCAGGTTGAGCGCTTCTCTCTTTTTATTTATGCAAATTATGACACTTAGGGAAGTCTCCATAAGTGTGATGCAGGAATCCAGACGTGGACCCGTTGCTCAGTGTGCCTAGAGGGATATGGCTGCACCTCACTGACGAGGCCCACAATAGGCCGAAACGTACGTCTGGGGTTTTGCTGTTTCTCTTGTTCAGAGAGGGATTGCCTGGTATTTCGGGGCTGGACTGTACTGTGAAGTCAGGATCAGACTGATATGCTACAGGAAAGTTCTTCTCTGTGAAAGGCACATATTGAGCAAAAAGAGGCTGCTTCTAGAGTGGTAACTAGCCATAGAACAAGCTATTATGCTATTGTTCGTTCCCAGGTTGAGCGCTTCTCTCTTTTTATTTATGCAAATTATGACACTTAGGGAAGTCTCCCTAAGTGTGATGCAGGAATCCAGACGTGGACCCGTTGCTCAGTGTGCCTAGAGGGATATGGCTGCACCTCACTGACGAAGCCCACAATAGGCCGAAATGTACGTCTGGGGTTTTGCTGTTTCTCTTGTTCAGAGAGGGATTGCCTGGTATTTCGGGGCTGGACTGTACTGTGAAGTCAGGATCAGACTGATATGCTACAGGAAAGTTCTTCTCTGTGAAAGGCACATATTGAGCAAAAAGAGGCTGCTTCTAGGGTGGTAACTAGCCATAGAACAAGCTATTATGCTATTGTTCGTTCCCAGGTTGAGCGCTTCTCTCTTTTTATTTATGCAAATTATGACACTTAGGGAAGTCTCCCTAAGTGTGATGCGGGAATCCAGACGTGGACCCGTTGCTCAGTGTGCCTAGAGGGATATGGCTGCACCTCACTGACGAGGCCCACAATAGGCCGAAACGTACGTCTGGGGTTTTGCTGTTTCTCTTGTTCAGAGAGGGATTGCCTGGTATTTCGGGGCTGGACTGTACTGTGAAGTCAGGATCAGACTGATATGCTACAGGAAAGTTCTTCTCTGTGAAAGGCACATATTGAGCAAAAAGAGGCTGCTTCTAGGGTGGTAACTAGCCATAGAACAAGCTATTATGCTATTGTTCGTTCCCAGGTTGAGCGCTTCTCTCTTTTTATTTATATATTAAACAGGCACTGGCACATTCTAATAATGGATTCAGTATTATGTAATGCACTAAGTGAAAAACCACAGATTGTGTATAAAAAAGCAAAGAAACAAAATTTATGATTACCTGATAAATATATTTCTCTTGTTGTGTATCCAGTCCACGGATTCATCCATTACTTGTGGGATATTCTCCTTCCCAACAGGAAGCTGCAAGAGGATCACCCACAGCATTGCTGTCTATATAGCTCCTCCCCTAACTGCCACCTCCCAGTCATTCGACCGAAGACAAGCAAGAGAAAGGAGAAACTATAGGGTGTAGTGGTGACTGTAGTTTAAAAAATCAAAAACACCTGCCTTAAAATGACAGGGCGGGCCATGGACTAGATACACCACAAGAGAAATAAATTTATCAGGAAAGTATAAATTTTGTTTTCTCTTGTAAGGTGTATCCAGTCCACGGATTCATCCATTACTTGTGGGATACCAATTCCAAAGCTATAGGACATGGATGAAGGGAGGGACAAGGCAGGCGCTTAAATGGAAGGCACCACTGCCTGTAAGACCTTTCTCCCAAAAATAGCCTCGAAGAAGCAAAAGTATCAAATTTGTAGAATTTAGAAAAAGTATGAAGCGAAGACCAAGTCGCCGCCTTACAAATCTGTTCCACAGAAGCCTCATTTTTTAAAGCCCATGTGGAAGCCACCGCTCTAGTGGAATGAGCTGTAATTCTTTCAGGAGGCTGCTGGCCAGCAGTCTCATAAGCTAAGCGGATTATACTTCTTAACCAAAAAAGAAAGAGAAGTTGCTGAAGCCTTTTGGCCTCTCCTCTTTCCAGAGTAGACAACAAACAATGCAGATGTTTGACGAAAATCTTTAGTAGCTTGTAAATAAAACTTTAAAGCACGAACCACGTCAAGATTGTGTAATAGACGTTCCTTCTTTGAAGAAGGATTAGGACACAGTGACGGAATAACAATCTCCTGATTGATATTCTTATTAGATACCACGGATTCATCCATTACTTGTGGGATATTCTCCTTCCCAACAGGAAGCTGCAAGAGGATCACCCACAGCATTGCTGTCTATATAGCTCCTCCCCTAACTGCCACCTCCCAGTCATTCGACCGAAGACAAGCAAGAGAAAGGAGAAACTATAGGGTGTAGTGGTGACTGTAGTTTAAAAAATCAAAAACACCTGCCTTAAAATGACAGGGCGGGCCATGGACTAGATACACCACAAGAGAAATAAATTTATCAGGAAAGTATAAATTTTGTTTTCTCTTGTAAGGTGTATCCAGTCCACGGATTCATCCATTACTTGTGGGATACCAATTCCAAAGCTATAGGACACGGATGAAGGGAGGGACAAGGCAGGCGCTTAAATGGAAGGCACCACTGCCTGTAAGACCTTTCTCCCAAAAATAGCCTCGAAGAAGCAAAAGTATCAAATTTGTAGAATTTAGAAAAAGTATGAAGCGAAGACCAAGTCGCCGCCTTACAAATCTGTTCCACAGAAGCCTCATTTTTTAAAGCCCATGTGGAAGCCACCGCTCTAGTGGAATGAGCTGTAATTCTTTCAGGAGGCTGCTGGCCAGCAGTCTCATAAGCTAAGCGGATTATACTTCTTAACCAAAAAAGAAAGAGAAGTTGCTGAAGCCTTTTGGCCTCTCCTCTTTCCAGAGTAGACAACAAACAATGCAGATGTTTGACGAAAATCTTTAGTAGCTTGTAAATAAAACTTTAAAGCACAAACCACGTCAAGATTGTGTAATAGACGTTCCTTCTTTGAAGAAGGATTAGGACACAGTGACGGAATAACAATCTCCTGATTGATATTCTTATTAGATACCACCTTAAGAAGAAACCCAGGTTTAGTACGCAAAACTACCTTATCTGCATGGAAGATCAGATAAGGGGAATCACACTGCAAGGCAGATAACTCTGAAACTCTTCGAGCCGAAGAGATAGCTACCAAAAACAGAACCAAGATAAAAGCTTGATATCTATGGAATACAGAGGTACAAACGGAACCCCTTGAAGAACTTTAAGAACTAAATTTAAACTCCATGGCAGAGCAACAGGTTTAAACACAGGCTTGATTCTAACTAAAGCCTGACAAAATGCCTGAACGTCTGGAACATCCGCCAGACGCTTGTGCAAAAGAATAGACAGAGCAGAAATCTGTCCCTTTAAGGAACTAGCTGACAATCCCTTCTCCAATCCTTCTTGGAGAAAAGACAATATCCTGGGAATCCTGACTTTACTCCATGAGTAACCCTTGGATTCACACCAATGAAGATATTTACACCATATCTTATGATAGATTTTCCTGGTGACAGGATTTCGAGCCTGAATTAAGGTATCAATGACCGACTCAGAAAAACCACGCTTTGATAATATCAAGCGTTCAATCTCCAAGCAGTCAGATGCAGAGAAATTAGATTTGGATTTTTGAAGGGAACTTGAAGTAGAAGGTCCTGCCTCAGCGGCAGAGTCCAAGGTGGAAAGGATGACATGTCCACCAGATCTGCATACCAAGTCCTGCGTGGCCATGCAGGAGCTATCAAAATCACCAAAACTCTCTCCTGCTTGATCTTGGCAATCAGCCGAGGGAGAAGAGGAAATGGTGGAAACACATAAGCCAGGCTGAAGGACCAGGGCGCTGCTAGAGCATCTATCAGCGCTGCCTGGGGATCCCTTGACCTGGACCCGTAACAAGGAAGTTTGGCATTCTGACAAGATGCCATGTGATCCAGTTCTGGTTTGCCCCATAGTTGAATCAGCTGGGCAAATAACTCCGGATGGAGCTCCCACTCCCCTGGATGAAAAGTCTGCCGACTTAGAAAATCCGCCTCCCAGTTTTCTACTCCTGGGATATGGATAGCTGAGAGATGGCAAGAGTGAACCTCTGCCCATAGAATTATCTTTGAAACCTCCAACATTGCCAGGGGGCTCCTTGTTACCCCCTGATGGTTGATATAGGCTACAGTTGTGATGTTGTCCGACTGAAATCTGATGAACCTGACCGCAGCTAGCTGAGGCCAAGCCTGAAGAGCATTGAATATCGCTCTTAGTTCCAGAATGTTTATCGGGAGGAGTGCCTCCTCCTGATTCCACGAGCCCTGAGCCTTCAGGGAGTTCCAGACTGCACCCAGCCCAGAAGGCTGGCATCTGTCGTTACTATAGTCCAATCTGGCCTGCAGAAGCTCATCCCCTTGGACAGATGGACCCGAGATAGCCACCAGAGAAGAGAATCCCTGGTTTCTTGATCCAGATTTAGTAGAGGGGTCAAATCTGTGTAATCCCCATTCCACTGACTGAGCATGCAAAGTTGCAGCGGTCTGAGATGTAGGCGGGCAAACTGTACTATGTCCATTGCCGCTACCATTAAACTGATTACTTCCATACACTGAGCCACTGAAGGACGAGAAGAGGAATAAAGAACACGGCAAGAGTCTAGAAGTTTTGACAATCTGGCCTTCGTTAGGTAAATCTTGATTTCTACCGAATCTATCAGAGTCCCTAGGAATGAAACTTTTGTTAGAGGTGATAGAGAACTCTTTCCTTCGTTCACCTTCCACCCATGGGACCTCAGAAATGCCAGAACAATGTCCGTGTGGGACCTGGCAATTTGAAAAGTTGACGCCTGTATCAGAATGTCGTCTAAGTAAAGGGCTACTGCTCTACCCCGCGGCCTTAGGACCGCTAGAAGGGACCCTAGAACCTTTGTAAAGATTCTTGGTGCCGTAGCCAACCAGAAGGGAAGAGCCACAAACTGGTAGTGCCTGTCTAGAAAGGCAAACCTGAGAAAACGATGATGATCTTTGTGTATCGGGATGTGAAGATAAGCATCCTTTAAGTCTACAGTAGTCATATATTGACCCTCCTGGATCATAGGAAGGATGGTTCGAATAGTCTCCATCTTGAAGGATGGGACTCTGAGAAATTTGTTTAAGATCTTGAGATCTAAGATTGGTCTGAATGTTCCCTCTTTTTTGGGAACTACAAACAGATTTGAATAGAAGCCCTGTCCCTGTTCCTCCTGCGGAACTGGGTGGATCAGTCCCATAACTAGGAGGTCTTGAACACAATGTAAGAATGCCTCTCTCTTTATCTGGTTTGCAGATAAAAGAGAGATGAAATCTCCCTCTTGGGGGAGAGGTTTTGAATTCCAGAAGATAACTCTTGGACACAATTTCCAATGCCCAGGGATCCTGGACATCTCTTGCCCGAGCCTGGGCAAAGAGAGAGAGTCTGCCCCCTACTAGATCCATTTCCAGATCGGGGGCTGCTCCTTCATGCTGTCTTAGAGGCAGCAGCAGGCTTTTTGGCCTGTTTCCCCTTGTTCCAAGCCTGGTTAGGTCTCCAGACTGGCTTAGACTGGGCAAAAGTTCCCTCTTGTTTTGTGTTAGAGGAAGTTGAAGCTGCGCCACTCTTGAAGTTTCAAAAGGGCCGAAAACTAGACTGTTTGGTCCTTAATTTGTTGGACCTATCTTGAGGAAGGGTGTGACCTTTTCCTCCAGTGATGTCAGAAATTATCTCCTTCAGTCCAGGCCCGAATAGGGTCTGTCCTTTGAAGGGAATGTTGAGAAGTTTAGACTTTGAAGTCATGTCAGCTGACCAGGATTTAAGCCATAGCGCCCTACGCGCCTGAATAGCAAAACCTGAATTTTTAGCCGTTAGTTTGGTTAAATGAACAACGGCGTCAGAAACAAATGAATTGGCTAGCTTAAGAGCCTTAAGCTTGTCAATAATATCCTCCAACGGGGTTTCAACCTGTAGAGCCTCCTCTAGAGACTCAAACCAGAAAGCCGCAGCAGCAGTGACTGAGGCAATGCATGCAAGAGGCTGGAGAATAAAACCTTGTTGAATAAAAATTTTCTTAATTTTTTATCCATTGGATCTAGAAAAGTACAACTGTCCTCGACAGGGATAGTGGTATGCTTAGCTCAAGTAGAAACTGCTCCCTCCACCTTAGGGACCGTCTGCCATAAGTCCCATGTAGCGGCGTCTATAGAAAACATCTTTTTAAAAACAGGAGGGGGAGAGAACGGTACACCTGGTCTATCCCATTCCTTAGTAATAATTTCAAAAAACCTTTTAGGGATTGGAAAAACATAAGTGTAAGTAGGTACTGCATAGCATTTATCCAATCTACATAATTTCTCTGGGACTACAATAGTGTCACAGTCATCCAGAGTTGCTAAGACCTCCCTGAGCAATACGCGGAGTTGCTCAAGCTTAAATTTAAATGTAGACATATCAGAATCAGGTTGAAGTATCTTCCCTGAATCAGAAAAATCACCCACAGATTGAAGCTCCCCTGCTTCAGCTTCAGTACATTGTGAGGGTGTATCAGACATAGCCACTAAAGCGTCAGAGAGCTCTGTATTTATTCTAGTCCCAGAGCTGGTTTAGATAATACCTCTGTAAGGGTATGATTCATAACTGCCGCCATGTCTTGCAAGGTATACCCAATGGGTGCGCTAGATGTACTTGGCGTCCCCTGAGCGGGATTTATAGGTTCTGACACGTGGGGAGAGTTAGACGGCATAACTTCCTCCTTGTCAATTTCTTCTGGTGATAATTTTTTTAGAGCCAGAATATGGCCTTTGTAATCTATAGTAAAATCAGTACATTTGGTACACATTCTAAGAGGGGGTTCCACAATGGCTTCTAAACATAATGAACAATGAGTTTCCTCTAAGTCAGACATGTTTAAACAGACTAGTAATGAGACCAGCAAGCTTGGAAAACACTTTAATAACTGTGAACAAGCAAAAAATAAAAATGGTACTGTGTCTTTAAGAGAAAAAAACAAGCACAGAAACTGCAAAACAGGGAAAAAATTTTTACAGTGTGTATAATAGACTAAAATAGCATTGCACCCACTTGCAAATGGATGATTAACCCCTTAGTTTCAAAACCGGATCAAAAAAACGATATAAACGTTTTTAAACAGTCACAACCAACTGCCACAGCTCTGCTGTGTCCCTACCTGCCCATACAACGACTTTGGAAGGCACAAAAACCCTTTAGAGAGGTCCTATATGTTCAGGGGACTCCTTCAGGGAAGCTGGATGTCTCAAGCTGCAAAAACTACTGTGAAAATAGGCCCCTCCCAACCTGTACTCACAGTGAGAGGGCCTTAAAAAACTATCCCTAGGCAAAATCTAGTCAGCCATGTGGAAAAACTGGGCCCCAGAATAAAGTTTTATCATCAATATGTAATAAACGTTTATATACCTCAAGCAAACGTTATATCTATTCAGTAATGGGAGTAAAATATTACCCTTTACAGCAAGCATGATACCAGTCGTTATTAAATCACTGTAATCAGGCTTACCTTAAATAAATCCGGTATTGTCAGCATTTTCTAGCTTATCATCTCTCTAGAAAAAATTAAAACTGCACATACCTCAGAGCAGGAGACCCTGCACGCAATTCCCCCAGCTGAAGTTACCCATCTCTTCCGTTATGTGTGAGAACAGCAGTGGATCTTAGTTACAAGCTGCTAAGATCATCAAAAACCACAGGCAGACTCTTCTTCAACTTTCTGCCTGAGGCTAAAATAGTACATCTCCGGTACGATTTGAAAATAATAAACCTTTGATTGAAGATAAACTACATTAATGCACCACATCTCTCTAGCTACTTCCCTTGTCGAGAGCTGCAAGAGAATGACTGGGAGGTGGCAGTTAGGGGAGGAGCTATATAGACAGTTCTGCTGTGGGTGATTCTCTTGCAGCTTCCTGTTGGGAAGGAGAATATCCCACAAGTAATGGATGAATCCGTGGACTGGATACATTTTACAAGAGAAATATGAAACAAATTTTAACACCTAGTTAAATAAAAATGACTCTAAAAAGGAACAAAACACAGGCGGATTTAAAAGGAAATAAAATCTCAGGTTTTTTTCCCTGCCACAAATGTACAGCTTGCAAACAGAGAACAAAAAGTAAGGTGGTAAAATCTACAGTCACTGCAAGAGAGTTCCATATCAATCACACCATCAGGTGTAAAGATAAACGTGTAGTTTATTTAATACAATGCCTATGTGCCAGAAAATATTTTGGCAAAACAAGCAGACCCCTAAAAGACCACATTTACGAACATCTATGCAATATAAGGAATGGCTTTGAAGGCCACTTATTATTCAAACACTTTAAAGAGGCACACCAACAAAGCATAAAATGTTTCCAATACTGGGGTATAAAACTTATTGCTAGAGACTGGAGAGATGAAAACCACAAGCGTAAATTACTATATAATGAAGCACAACTGATATATGATTTCAAAAGCCTAGAAGCACACCAGGGATAGGCAAAGTGTCCGTACACGGACACTGGTGTCCGTGACTACCCCTTGCAGTGTCCGCCACAACCTTAGTATGTCTTTTCTTTCTGATTAAATAACAGGAATAAAAAAAAAATATGTAGTGTGAATAAAGTTAGTGGCTTGTCAAGAGACTGCTAACAATATTGGGTGATAAGTTATGGAATAAATAAAGCCAGAGTGAAATACTGGATGTGCATCTTCATCTGAATAATAACACCCAGCTCTATATAAAGACACAATAGTGACATATGTGGCACAATAGTGGCACATGCATATAGCCAGATAAGGGCTGGTTATAGGATCAGTGGTATCTGCATCAGTATAATAACACCCATTGCTATATAATGACACAGTAGTGACACTGGCTGATGGGTATAGCCAGAGGAGGGCTGGTTATAGGGTCAGTGGTATCTGAATCAGTATAATAACACCCATTGCTATATAATGACACAGTAGTGACACTGGCTGATGGGTATAGCCAGAGGAGGGCTGGTTATAGGGTCAGTGGTATCTGAATCAGTATAATAACACCCATTGCTATATAATGACACAGTAGTGACACTGGCACATGGGTATAGCCAGAGGAGGGCTGGTTATAGGGTCAGTGGTATCTGCATCAGTATAATAACACCCAGCACTATATAATGACACAGTAGTGACACTGGCACATGGGTATAGCCAGAGGTGGGCTAGTTATAGAATCAGTGGTATCTGTCTGCATCAGTATAATAACACCAAGCACTATATAATGACACAGTAGTGACACTGGCTCATGGGTATAGCCAGAGGAGGGCTGGTTATAGGATCAGTGGTATCTGCATCAGTATAATAACACCAAGCACTATAAAGTAATGTTTTAATTTTAAATGTACCTTGGTGTCGTTCACTAAGGTCTGTACTTTGGAAAATGTCCAACACAGCCTTTGTCTGTGCCTATCCCTGAAGCACATTGAATGCAGATTTAGATCAAAATACATTTACCCACAATAAATTCTAAAAACATATCATCAAGCTAACTCCCATATATAAAATCACTCACCTTATAATGTATGATTTGTACATTTTAACATTTTTAAGATCAGGGAAGCTTATATTAAGTGGGAACTATTAGCATTATGATAATCTGATTTCACTAATACTCTTTGTATGTACTTTACATAAAATATGCATATAGTCATAAAGGCAAGTTCGATGAGAATTAAAGAAAATATAAGATAAAATATTATCCATTTCATGTGTGTATGTATATATATATATATATATATATATATATATATATATATATATATATATATATATATATACAGGGAGTGCAGAATTATTAGGCAAATTAGTATTTTGACCACATCATCCTCTTTATGCATGTTGTCTTACTCCAAGCTGTATAGGCTCGAAAGCCTACTACCAATTAAGCATATTAGGTGATGTGCATCTCTGTAATGAGAAGGGGTGTGGTCTAATGACATCAACACCCTATATCAGGTGTGCATAATTATTAGGCAACTTCCTTTCCTTTGGCAAAATGGGTCAAAAGAAGGACTTGACAGGCTCAGAAAAGTCAAAAATAGTGAGATATCTTGCAGAGGGATGCAGCACTCTTAAAATTGCAAAGCTTCTGAAGCGTGATCATCGAACAATCAAGTGTTTCATTCAAAATAGTCAACAGGGTCGCAAGAAGCGTGTGGAAAAACCAAGGCGCAAAATAACTGCCCATGAACTGAGAAAAGTCAAGCGTGCAGCTGCCAAGATGCCACTTGCCACCAGTTTGGCCATATTTCAGAGCTGCAACATCACTGGAGTGTCCAAAAGCACAAGGTGTGCAATACTCAGAGACATGGCCAAGGTAAGAAAGGCTGAAAGACGACCACCACTGAACAAGACACACAAGCTGAAACGTCAAGACTGGGCCAATAAATATCTCAAGACTGATTATGGACTGATGAAATGAGAGTGAGTCTTGATGGGCCAGATGGATGGGCCCGTGGCTGGATTGGTAAAGGGCAGAGAGCTCCAGTCCGACTCAGACGCCAGCAAGGTGGAGGTGGAGTACTGGTTTGGGCTGGTATCATCAAAGATGAGCTTGTGGGGCCTTTTCGGGTTGAGGATGGAGTCAAGCTCAACTCCCAGTCCTACTGCCAGTTTCTGGAAGACACCTTCTTCAAGCAGTGGTACAGGAAGAAGTCTGCATCCTTCAAGAAAAACATGATTTTCATGCAGGACAATGCTCCATCACACGCGTCCAAGTACTCCACAGCGTGGCTGGCAAAAAAGGGTATAAAAGAATAAAATCTAATGACATGGCCTCCTTGTTCACCTGATCTGAACCCCATTGAGAATCTGTGGTCCATCATCAAATGTGAGATTTACAAGGAGGGAAAACAGTACACCTCTCTGAACACTGTCTGGGAGGCTGTGGTTGCTGCTGCACGCAATGTTGATGGTGAACAGATCAAAACACTGACAGAATCCATGGATGGCAGGCTTTTGAGTGTCCTTGCAAAGAAAGGTGGCTATATTGGTCACTGATTTGTTTTTGTTTTGTTTTTGAATGTCAGAAATGTATATTTGTGAATGTTGAGATGTTATATTGGTTTCACTGGTAAAAATAAATAATTGAAATGGGTATATATTTGTTTTTTGTTAAGTTGCCTAATAATTATGCACAGTAATAGTCACCTGCACACACAGATATCCCCCTAAAATAGCTATAACTAAAAACAAACTAAAAACTACTTCCAAAACTATTCAGCTTTGATATTAATGCGTTTTTTGGGTTCATTGAGAACATGGTTGTTGTTCAATAATAAAATTAATCCTTAAAAATACAACTTGCCTAATAATTCTGCACTCCCTGTATATATATAGGTTAGTTTTTCCAAATACCCACTCAGCCTTAGTGTTTAGTAGGTTTCCGGAAAGAAGCAGGCAACACAGGATTGTCAATCAAAGAAAAAAGGCTTTTATTCCAATCGTAGGAAAAACAGCAGGGCCTTAACCCATAACGTTTCGGTCTACACCTAGACCTTTATCAAATGGAGCCCATGTGAGAGATACAGTACCCAAGAAGTGACATGAAATATATACACAAGAGGTGATACAAATATTTACATAATAGGTGCCAATCCATCGTCTAGTGATCCACCCGGTTCCGTGTGAGACTCAGAATGCGGCAAAAACAGCGTGATGACGTCACGCGTGACCGGAAGCCAAAACGAGGCTAAGCTTGGGAGTCATGGCAATGGTAAACATAGTACCGTATGCCATAGCGCAGTGCAAGGCGGAGTACTAGGGGGGATATGCACAAGTGAATGTGCACAGAGGAATGGCAGAGGGGACACAAATACACCACAAAGTGTAATAATAAAGAACAAAAGAAAAAAATAAACAAGCAAATAATACTAACAAAAAAATACAATAACCAACACGAGTGACAGTATTATAAAGATATATAAAGCAGCATATAGCTTATTTCCTATTCAAAAGAATGCTGCTGGGGAACGAGTAGACAATTACATGTAACTAGATACAAGACCACTCTATACAATAAGTATCAACGGGAGACTACAATCGATCATATCAAGATAAAGAAAAAATGCCAGTACATCTAGACAAAACTAATGTTTAGCAGAGATCATAGAAACCATGATAGCATCATGGATATGGAGGACCTGCAGAGGAGGCTATACAGAGGAAACCTATGTCCAATTATAACATAGGTATAGGATTAATAGGGATGTTTATTTATAGCAACACCCAATCTCAATGGTGGAATTGAGACCCTTGGGGGTAACAGTGTTCAGGTTGAAGATCCACCTAGCCTCCAGACGCAACAGCTATATGCTGCTTTATATATCTTTATAATACTGTCACTCGTGTTGGTTATTGTATTTTTTTGTTAGTATTATTTGCTTGTTTATTTTTTTCTTTTGTTCTTTATTATTACACTTTGTGGTGTATTTGTGTCCCCTCTGCCATTCCTCTGTGCACATTCACTTGTGCATATCCCCCCTAGTACTCCGCCTTGCACTGCGCTATGGCATACGGTACTATGTTTACCGTTGCCATGACTCCCAAGCTTAGCCTCGTTTTGGCTTCCGGTCACGTGTGACGTCATCACGCTGTTCTTGCCGCATTCTGAGTCTCACACTCATCACTAGACGATGGATTGGCGCCTATTATGTAAATATTTGTATCATCTCTTGTGTATATATTTCATGTCACTTCTTGGGTACTGTATCTCTCACATGGGCTCCATTTGATAAAGGTCTAGGTGTAGACCGAAACGTTATGGGTTAAGGCCTTGCTGTTTTTCCTACGATTGGAATAAAAGCCTTTTTTCTTTGATTGACAATCCTGTGTTGCCTGCTTCTTTCCGGATACCTCCTAAACACTAAGGCTGAGTGTGTATTTGGAAAAACTGACCTACATGCAATACTCCTATTTGCAGTGCACCGGGTGGTTGCTTCATTAGTGTGTGCCATTTTTTTTTGCATTTCTGAATAACTTTTCTCTTGAAAGTGTGCACCCATCTTACTATTGAAACCAGATTACCCCCTTGTGTAGGGGCTTTTTGCTATTTATCTTGGATACCTTATTTGTGACTTCTTCTATATATACCCTGATTGGATATATTTCACTTGTGACTTTTAACACCTGTTGTTTTTTGCCTACATTTATTCAGCATTTTCATGGAATCCTTACTGCCATCTCAGGATAACACTAGAGATGATTTGTTTGGTGACATAGAGGACTTTGCATTTACAGAGGAAGATGCTGCACATATCCGCTGTGACGCCGACATCCAGGAGCTGCGAGAAACTAGAGGTGAGACACCTATCAACATTTTTCATAAACTGTTACATTTAGAAAAGAAAGAAATAGATTTCTATCTTTATGCAGTTTATCTATCTAAATACCACAAATTAAAATACATACCCAGGGGGTTCAGAGTTTAAAAATATCCCTACTATAGGGCGTACCAATATTGAATTTTGCAGACGGTGGTATGGGATCCTAAATAAATGCTCCCATGACCTGATGCTCGTGGTCATAGAGGAAGTCTCCAGATTGAAACTTACAGTTAAACAGGAAATTGCCACAGTCAAAGATACATTGATAAATATACTCACAGCAGACAAAGAAACTGATTGTCTAAATTACAAACCCAAGTCAGTAAATATAAACAAGACCTCCTGGCGTTCAAAAATAAAAATTTCTCCACTGAAGAGAACGACTACAGAGAGAAACGTGTCTATAGGTGGTTATATGGTAAAGACAATAGTGCCCCCTTTGGTCGTAGAAGAAACTTAAATAAAAATAGAAGAGTTAATTTTACCACTGTAGACAGTAGTGGTGGTGATTCTTCTGAAGGAGATACCGCCACTCCTTCCACCAGCCAACAAACGGGTTAGCACTAGATCTTCCCAGAAACCCCCTTTATCACAGGCCCCAGGCACCAACACTTCAGGAGGGGGGGGCGACACAAGAAGGAAAATAGTCAACAAAAAAGTGAAACAATAGTGTTTAATCTTAGTACACGCCCCATGAGCCCTGAGAAAAATAGTGTCCTTAACAAAGGTCTTTCTTTTGTGCCATGCTCCCATAACACCTTGTTTGATGTTCACGTCGATTTTGGTAGATTCCAGCGCCAATTAAAAATAAAAGATTTTTTCAAAGATAAGGGTGACTTCATTAGGAAACAGTTTAGAGGACATAGCACATTTGAACCACCCAACACTCACACTTCCATTAAAACGTTTCATCAAGCGTATCTTTCAAGTATTTCCACTACCACACCCCCTACTGACAGGTCCTGGGATAATTTGACTAAACAGTAGAGAATGGCCATAAAAACACTCTTTCAAGACCCCCATATAGTCATTAGGCCAGCTGACAAGGGTGGGGCCATAGTCATTCTTGACTATGAGGCATATAGAACTGAAGCACACAGGCAATTATACGATGGGGTGACTTACACTAAACTCAGAGGTAATCCCACTATGGGATTCAAAAAGGACGTGGATGACCTATTTTGTTTAGCACAGACCACAAACATAATTGATGACGACACATGGTTATTCTTAACCGTGGACAAACCTATTTGCCCTATTTTGTACCTGCTCCCCAAAATCCGCAAATCCTTAGACAACCCCCCTGGCAGACCTATTGTTTCTGCCAGGGGTTCCCTGCTACAGCCTTTGGCTGAATACATTGATTTTTTTCTTCAGCCTGTGGTTCAGGCAACTAATCTTAAAGACTCCTTTGAGCTTATCACCCTCCTAAAAACTTTGGAGGTAGATAAACAACTTGATCTACTAGTCACTATGGATGTGGTGAGCCTTTACACCGTAATTCCCCATGACCATGGCAAAAAAATGATCCAAGAGTGTCTGATCAACAGTGAGCATTATGTAGGCCCACCAATTTTTTGATGAATCTGTTGGGGTTGTGCTTAGAAAAAAACTTTTTTCGTTTTGAAGACAAATTCTTTTTACAAATACTTGGTACGGCCATGGGATCAAGAATGGCACCCGCTTATGCCAATCTGTATATGGCTCAATTTGAAAAATACCATGTATTCAATCCTAAACACAACTCCATCAAATTAGCCTTGTTTTGGCTTCCGGTCACGCGTGACGTCATCACGCTGTTCTTAGCGCATTCTGAGTCTCACATGGAACCGGGCGGATCACTAGACGATGGATTGGCGCCTATTATGTAAATATTTGTATCACCTCTTGTGTATATATTTCATGTCACTTCTTGGGTACTGTATCTCTCACATGGGCTCCATTTGATAAAGGTCTAGGCGTAGACCGAAACGTTATGGGTTAAGGCCCTGCTGTTTTTCCTACGATTGGAATAAAAGCCTTTTTTCTTTGATTGACAATCCTGTGTTGCCTGCTTCTTTACGGATACCTCCTAAACACTAAGGCTGAGTGTGTATTTGGAAAAACTGACCTACATGCAATACTCCTATTTGCAGTGCACTGGGTGGTTGCTTCATTAGTGTGTGCCATTTTTTTTGCATATATATATATATATATATATATATATATATATATATATATATATATATATATATATATATATACACAAAGGTGGCCCTCGGTTTAAGCCGGTTCAATTTGCACCGTTTCAGAATAACAACCTTTTTTTTAAGTCATGTGACTGCTATTGAAAAGCATTGAGAAAGCAGTGCATTGATTAAAATAGCCAGTAGGTGGAGCTGTCCGCTTGTGTTGCAGCAAAGATATGCAAGCCAAGCAAGCTGAAATGAATCAGTGTAGTCTAGCTAGACATGAGCTAGCGAGCAGTTTTTATAGGAACAAGATCTTCCTGTCTATAAATTAGTCCAGATTGGAATGCATAGAAAAAACTGTTTGCATAAAAATGCAAGTAAAATATTTGTTGTGTGAATATTTCATAGGGTTTATAATGCAGTTTAGCAAATGTTTTTGGTCATTTAACTTAGTTCAATTATATATTCTGTGTTTTGTGATTATTTTATTAGGTTTATAATGCTGTTTAGCATTTAAATTCTTCATTTCAAAGCTTTAAAAATAATGTATTAGGTGTTACTTATGACAATTTTGAGAGGGGCCTGGAACCTAACTCCCTCACTTCCCATTGACTTATATTATAAACTGGGTTTCAATTTACAACGGTTTTGATTTACAACCATTCCTTCTGGAACCTAACCCCGGCGTAAACTGAGGGCTACCTGTATATATATATATATATATATATATATATATATATATATATATATATATATATGCAAATGAAAGAGTAGTTGTGGATCGGCGCATGGACTACAGATATATATATATTTATATATATATATATATATATATATATATATTTATTTAAAATCTATTTAAAAATATTACTACTAATAATATTAAAAGTGGGTCACTGTTGACAAAATATGTACAGTATATAACTAATAATCAAATAGGAACAATTAATAAAGTCCAAAATAATAAAACAGCAATTTCAAGATAGGAAATTGATCACTCTTAAAAATACTGTATAAATATATAGACACACATAAAAAAGTGTAAAATGTTCAATTCTAAAAAACAGAATTACAAGAAACAGGGAGAGCATAAAATAGCTCCTAAATTTAAATAAAAACACACAATTGATAATGAAGTTGATAAGAAAAGTTCATAATATTAGCGAAGATAGGAGGCTCAATAATCCTGGTACCATATGGGTATCTACTTACACTCTTCTACCTCAATCATATGAGGTAAGGGCCGCACAGTGTAGAAAAGATCTTTGTATAGATACTAGGTGTAGCTTGTCTCCACGTCATATATTGGTAGTAGTATTCCAACGTTGTCCCAATAGCAATCCCAGATTACATGTAATACAAATGGAGAGGGGAATAGTGCAACACTGTATTTATTGTACACAGAAAAAAACATACACCATACGGATGTATGCTCACATTTAAAACCCTCAATAATTATTAGGTAATAAAACAGCACTTTCACAAAGTATATACAACTTCTCTCCAACTGGATGCAAATGAGGACAATAGCAATGGCGTTATGTCTCACAAAATCCTGACGCGTTTCAAAGGCACTATGAGCCTTCTTCATCAGAGGAATTAGAATTACAGAGAACGCCATTAAGTGAGTGTTTAGATAGACGGAGCTGCGGCACACCCCTAAATTCATTCAATACTGATTGGTTATAGATTCACTCTCCTATTTACATTCCATAGTTCATTTATCATTGTTTACATATGCACATTTAATAACAAGTAATCATATACTATACATGTCATATAAAAATCTGGTTTCATTTAATATACAGAAAATAATGTTCGCGGAATGAAAGAGGTGTGTATATTAGCACTTATTTGATTGGCTCAAACTGTTGATGTCACTATCGAGAGATCAGCCAATAAAAACATTATGCAGGCATATCACATGGTACTTCATTCAAGCTATTTGTTAAGAGAGCTTCTCCTTCTGTAATGTTAAATAAAAGGCTGACATCTACCTTCTCATTGTTTACAAAAACACTCTTACTCAGTTTTTAGCATCAATCTTTGCATACTATGGCCTAGATTACGAGTTTTGCGTTAGAGGCTATGCAGTGCTAATGAGCAGTTTTGTCTCACCGCTCACTTACATGCAGCGCTGGTAATACGAGTTTTCAGAAACCCGTCGTTAAAAGACAAGAAGTGAGCGTTAAGTAAAATTTTGCTCATTACCGCACTCCAATACCAGCGCTGCTTAAGTCAGCGGTGAGCTGGTTTTTGGTGCTCGTGCACGATTTCCCCATAGGAATCAATGGGGGGAGCCAGCTGAGAAAAAGTCTAACACCTGCAAAAAAGCAGCGTAAAACTCACTAACGCAGCCCTATTGATTCCTATGGGGAAATAAAAGTTATGTCTACACCTAACACCCTAACATGAACCCCGAGTCTAAACACCCCTAATCTTACACTTATTAACCCTAATCTGCCGCCCCCGACATCGTCGCCACCTACAATATATTTTTTAACCCCTAATCTGCCGCCCCCAACGTCGCCGCCACTATAATAAACATATTAACCCCTAAACCGCTGCACTCCCGCCTTGCAAACATTAGTTAAATATTATTAGCCCCTAATCTGCCGTCCCTAACATCGCCGCCACCTACCTACATTTATTATCCCCTAATCTACCGCCCACAAAGTCGCTGCCACTATACTAAATGTATTAACCCTTAAATCTAAGTCTAACCCTAACCCTAACACCCCCTAACTTAAATATGATTAAAATAAATCTAAATAAAAATTCCTATCATTAACTAAATAATTCCTATTTAACACTAAATACTTACCTATAAAATAAACCCTAAGCTAGCTACAATATAACTAATAGTTACATTGTATCTATCTTAGGGTTTATATTTATTTTACAGGCAAGTTTGTATTTATTTTAACTAGGTAGAATAGTTATTAAATAGTTATTAACTATTTAATAACTACCTAGATAAAATAAATACAAAAGTACCTGTAAAATAAAACCTAACCTAAGTTACAGTAACACCTAACACTACACTATAATTAAATAAATTAACTAAATTAAATACAATGACCTAAATTAAATTAGCTAAAGTACAAAAAAACAAACACTAAATTACAGAAAATAATAAGCAAATTACATATATTTAAACTAATTACACCTAATCTAATAGCCATATCAAAATAAAAAGCCCCCCCAAAATAAAAAAAAACCCTAGCCTAAACTAAACTACCAATAGCCCTTAAAAGGGCGTTTTGTGGGACATTGCCCCAAAGTAATCAGCTCTTTTACCTGTAAAAAAAAATGCAAACAACCCCCCAACAGTAAAACCCACCACCCACACAACCAACCCCCCAAACAAAATACTATCTAAAAACACCTAAGCTCCCCATTGCCCTGAAAAGGGCATTTGGATGGGCATTGCCCTTAAAAGGGCAGTTAGCTCTTTTACAGGCCCAAACCCTAACCTAAAAATAAAACCCACCCAATACACCCTTAAAAAAAACTTACACCCTGAAGATCGACTTCCCGGGAGAAGTCTTCATCCAAGCCGGGCTGAAGTCCTCAACGAAGCAGGGAGAAGTCTTCATCCAAGCCGGGTCGAAGTCCTCAACACTATAACAGTTACATTGTAGCTATCTTAGACCTAGATTTGGAGTTTGGCGTTAGCCGTGAAAACCAGCGTTAGAGGCTCCTAACGCTGGTTTTAGGCTACCGCCGGTATTTGGAGTCACTCAAAATAGGGTCTAACGCTCACTTTTCAGCCGCGACTTTTCCATACCGCAGATCCCCTTATGTAAATTGCGTATCCTATCTTTTCAATGGGATCTTTCTAACTCCGGTATTTAAAGTCGTGTCTGAAGTGAGCGTTAGACATCTAACGACAAAACTCCAGCCGCAGGAAAAAAGTCAGTAGTTAAGAGCTTTCTGGGCTAACGCCGGTTTATAAATCTCTTAACTACTGTACTCTAAAGTACACTAACACCCATAAACTACCTATGTACCCCTAAACCGAGGTCCCCCCACATCGCCGACACTCGAATAATTTTTTTTAACCCCTAATCTGCCGACCGCCACCTACGTTATACTTATGTACCCCTAATCTGCTGCCCCTAACACCGCCGACCCCTGTATTATATTTATTAACCCCTAACCTGCCCCCCACAACGTCGCCTCCACCTACCTACACTTATTAACCCCTAATCTGCCGACCGCAAAGCGCAGCCACCTACGTTATCCTTATGTACCCCTAATCTGCTGCCCCTAACACCGCCGACCCCTATATTATATTTATTAACCCCTAATCTGCCCCCCTCAACGTCGCCTCCACCTGCCTACACTTATTAACCCCTAATCTGCCGACCGGACCTGAGCGCTACTATAATAAAGTTATTAACCCCTAATCCGCCTCACTAACCCTATAATAAATAGTATTAGTATTAAATCTGCCCTCCCTAACATCGCCGACACCTAACTTCAATTATTAACCCCTAATCTGCCGACCGGAGCTCACCGCTATTCTAATAAATTTATTAACCCCTAAAGCTAAGTCTAACCCTAACACTAACACCCCCCTAAGTAAAATATAATTTAAATCTAACGAAATTAATTAACTCTTATTAAATAAATTATTCCTATTTAAAGCTAAATACTTACCTGTAAAATAAATCCTAATATAGCTACAATATAAATTATAATTATATTATAGCTATTTTAGGATTTATATTTATTTTACAGGTAACTTTGTATTTATTTTAACCAGGTACAATAGCTATTAAATAGTTAAGAACTATTTAATAGCTAAAATAGTTAAAATAATTACAAATTTACCTGTAAAAGAAATCCTAATCTGCCCTCCCTAACATCGCCGACACCTAACTTCAATTATTAACCCCTAATCTGCCGACCGGAGCTCACCGCTATTCTAATAAATGTATTAACCCCTAAAGCTAAGTCTAACCCTAACACTAACACCCCCCTAAGTTAAATATAATTTAAATCTAACGAAATTAATTAACTCTTATTAAATAAATTATTCCTATTTAAAGCTAAATACTTACCTGTAAAATAAATCCTAATATAGCTACAATATAAATTATAATTATATTATAGCTATTTTAGGATTTATATTTATTTTACAGGTAACTTTGTATTTATTTTAACCAGGTACAATAGCTATTAAATAGTTAAGAACTATTTAATAGCTAAAATAGTTAAAATAATTACAAATTTACCTGTAAAAGAAATCCTAACCTAAGTTACAATTAAACCTAACACTAGACTATCAATAAATTAATTAAATAAACTACCTACAATTATCTACAATTAACCTAACACTACACTATCAATAAATTAATTAAATACAATTGCTACAAATAAATACAATTAAATAAACTAGCTAAAGTACAAAAAATAAAAAAGAACTAAGTTACAAAAAATAAAAAAATATTTACAAACATAAGAAAAATATTACAACAATTTTAAACTAATTACACCTACTCTAAGCCCCCTAATAAAATAACAAAGTCCCCCAAAATAAAAAATGCCCTACCCTATTCTAAATTACTAAAGTTCAAAGCTCTTTTACCTTACCAGCCCTGAACAGGGCCCTTTGCGGGGCATGCCCCAAGAAGTTCAGCTCTTTTGCCTGTAAAAAAAAACATACAATACCCAAGCCCCCCAACATTACAACCCACCACCCACATACCCCTAATCTAACCCAAACCCCTCTTAAATAAACCTAACACTAAGCCCCTGAAGATCATCCTACCTTGTCTTCACCTCACCGGTTATCACACCGATCCGTCCAGAAGAGCTCCTCCGATGTCCTGATCCAAGCCCAAGCGGGGGGCTGAAGAGGTCCATGATCCGGCTGAAGTCTTCATCCAAGCGGGGCAGAAGAGGTCTTCCATCCGATTGAAGTCTTCATCCAAGCGGCATCCATCCGGAGCGAAGCGGCAGCATCCTGAAGACCTCCACTGCGGAACATCCATCCTGGCCGACGACTGAACGACGAATGACGGTTCCTTTAAATGACTTCATCCAAGATGGCATCCCTCGAATTCCGATTGGCTCAATCTGATTGGCTGATTGGATCAGCCAATCGGATTGAAATTGAATCTGATTGGCTGATTCCATCAGCCAATCAGAATATTCCTATCTTAATTCCGATTGGCTGATAGAATCCTATCAGCCAATCGGAATTCGAGGGACACCATCTTGGATGACGTCATTTAAAGGAACCGTCATTCGTCGTTCAGTCGTCGGCCAGGATGGATGTTCCGCGGTGGAGGTCTTCAGGATGCTGCCGCTTCGCTCCGGATGGATGCCGCTTGGATGAAGACTTCAATCGGATGGAAGACCTCTTCTGTCCCGCTTGGATGAAGACTTCAGCGGATCATGGACCTCTTCAGCCCCCCGCTTGGGCTTGGATCAAGACATCGGAGGAGCTCTTCTGGACGGATCGGTGTGATACCCGGTGAGGTGAAGACAAGGTAGGATGATCTTCAGGGGCTTAGTGTTAGGTTTATTTAAGGGGGGTTTCGGTTAGATTAGGGGTATGTGGGTGGTGGGTTGTAATGTTGGGGGGCTTGGGTATTGTATGGTTTTTTTTACAGGCAAAAGAGCTGAACTTCTTGGGGCATGCCCCGCAAAGGGCCCTGTTCAGGGCTGGTAAGGTAAAAGAGCTTTGAACTTTAGTAATTTAGAATAGGGTAGGGCATTTTTTTTTATTTTGGGGGGCTTTGTTATTTTATTAGGGGGCTTAGAGTAGGTGTAATTAGTTTAAAATTGTAATATTTTTCTTATGTTTGTAAATATTTTTTTATTTTTTGTAACTTAGTTCTTTTTTATTTTTTGTACTTTAGCTAGTTTATTTAATTGTATTTATTTGTAGCAATTGTATTTAATTAATTTATTGATAGTGTAGTGTTAGGTTAATTGTAGGTAATTGTAGGTAGTTTATTTAATTAATTTATTGATAGTCTAGTGTTAGGTTTAATTGTAACTTAGGTTAGGATTTCTTTTACAGGTAAATTTGTAATTATTTTAACTATTTTAGCTATTAAATAGTTCTTAACTATTTAATAGCTATTGTACATGGTTAAAATAAATACAAAGTTACCTGTAAAATAAATATAAATCCTAAAATAGCTATAATATAATTATAATTTATATTGTAGCTATATTAGGATTTATTTTACAGGTAAGTATTTAGCTTTAAATAGGAATAATTTATTTAATAAGAGTTAATTAATTTCGTTAGATTTAAATTATATTTAACTTAGGGGGGTGTTAGTGTTAGGGTTAGACTTAGCTTTAGGGGTTAATAAATTTATTAGAATAGCGGTGAGCTCCGGTCGGCAGATTAGGGGTTAATAATTGAAGTTAGGTGTCGGCGATGTTAGGGAGGACAGATTAGGGGTTAATACTATTTATGATAGGGTTAGTGAGGCGGATTAGGGGTTAATAACTTTATTATAGTAGCGCTCAGGTCCGGTCGGCAGATTAGGGGTTAATAAGTGTAGGCAGGTGGAGGCGACATTGTGGGGGCCAGATTAGGGGTTAATAAATATAATATAGGGGTCGGCGATGTTAGGGCAGCAGATTAGGGGTACATAAGGATAATGTAAGTAGTGGCGGTTTATGGAGCGGCAGATTAGGGGTTAATAATAATATGCAGGGGTCAGCGATAGCGGGGGCGGCAGATTAGGGGTTAATAAGTGTAAGGTTAGGGGTGTTTAGACTCGGGGTACATGTTAGAGCGTTAAGTGCAGACGTAGGAAGGGTTACCGCATAGCAAACAATGGGGCTGCGTTAGGAGCTGAACGCGGCTTTTTTGCAGGTGTTTGGTTTTTTTTCAGCTCAAACAGCCCCATTGTTTCCTATGGGGGAATCGTGCACGAGCACGTTTTTGAGGCTGGCCGCGTCCGTAAGCAACTCTGGTATCGAGAGTTGAAGCTGCGTTAAAAATGCTCTACGCTCCTTTTTTGGAGCCTAACGCAGCCTTTATGTGGACTCTCAATACCAGAGTTATTTTTATGGTGCGGCCAGAAAAAAGCCAGCGTTAGTTTTTCGGGTCGTTACCGACAAAACTCCAAATCTAGCCGTATGGTTTTATTTTTATTTCACAGGTAAGTTTGTATTCATTTTAACTAGGTAGACTAGTTAGTAAATAGTTATTAACTATTTACTAACTACCTAGTTAAAATAAATACAAATTTACCTGTAAAATAAAACCTAACCTGTCTTACAGTTAAACCTAACATTACACTAAAATTAAATAAATTAAATTAAAAAAATAAATTTTTTCTAAAGTGCAAAAAATAATAAACACTAAATTACACAAAATAAAAAAGAAATTATCAAATATTTAAACTAATTACACCTAATCTAATAGCACTATCAAAATAAAAAAACAAACAAAATAAAACCTAGCCTACAATAAACTGCCAATGTCCCTTAAAAGGGCCTTTGCGGGGCATTGCCCCAAAGAAATCAGCTCTTTTACCTGTAAAAAAAAAATACAAACAACTCCCAACAGTAAAACCCACCACCCACACAACCAACCCCCCCAAATAATAATCTACCAAAAAAACCTAAGCTCCCCATTGCCCTGAAAAGGGCATTTGGATGGGCATTGCCCTTAAAAGGGAATTTATCTCTTTACGGTGCCAAAAGTCTCTAATCTAACAATAAAACCCACCCAATAAACCCTTAAAAAAACCTAACACTAACCCCGTAGATCCACTTTGAAGATTGGACATCCATCCTCATCCAGGCGGGAGAAGTCTTCATCCATGCGGCAAGAAGTCCTCAATGAAGTCGGGAGAAGTCTTCATCCAAGCGGCAAGAAGTCGTCCTCCAGGCGGGCAGAAGTCTTCATGCAGACAGCATCTTCTATCTTCATCCTTCCGACGCGGAGCGGCTCCATCTTCAAGACATCTGGCGCGGAGCATCCTCTTCATACGGTCCCAGTCGTACACTGAAGGTTCCCTTTAAGGGACGTCATCCAAGATGGCATCTCTTGAATTCCGATTGGCTGATAGAATTCTATCAGCCAATAGGAATTAAGGGGTAAAAAATCCTATTGGGTGATGCAATCAGCCAATAGGATTGAGCTTTAATCCTATTGGCTGATCCAAACAGCCAATAGGATTGAGCTCACATTCTATTGGCTGATTGGAACAGCCAATAGAATGCAAGCGCAATCCTATTGGCTGATTGGATTGCATCAGCCAATAGGATTTTTTACCCTTTAATTCCGATTGGCTGATAGAATTCTATCAGTCAATCGGAAATCAAGGGACGCTATTTTGGATGACGTCCCCTAAAGAGAACCTTCAGTGTGTGGCTGGGACCATATGAAGAGGATGCTCCATGCCGTATGTCTTGAAGATGGAGCTGCTCTGTGTCGGAAGGATGAAGATAGAAGATGCCGTCTGGATGAAGACTTTCCAAATTACCAGTATTTTAGTTAATTGATTAACGCATTACAGCATTATATAATCCTAAGAACAAAAACATAAACAAAACATAGCCTAGGAACACGTGCACAAAAAAAAAATATTTCTCTCCACTCCGCACACACCATGCAGATAATGCCTCCGGTACCTCTCTTGTTCCCTGTTATACCCTAGCCAGTTTATATTGTTCCCACAGGAATACCATATCATGGTAAAAATTGAACCTTCCTTTGGAGAGGTAAAAATATATTTCCACTGTAATTGTATAATCAATTTGTTGTTTCCACTTATCTATAGTGGGGACTATTGGGGATTTCCAAAGTTTGGAGATCAGATTTTTTGCTGCATTAAGCATAATTTGAGTGATATTTTGACGCAGTCTACATGATATAGTTGATAAGTCATTAAATATGGGAACTGTTGGGGAGAATTCTAGGTCAACGCCTGTAACTTCCTTAATCACCCCAAAAATTCCTCTCCAGAATGAAGACACATGTATACAGTCCCACCATATATGTAGCATTGTCCCTTCTTGGCCACACCCCCTCCAACACTTATTACTAGCATTCTTAAACATATATGTCAGTCTACTGGGTGTAAGGTACCACCTTATGAGAATTTTCATATTTGTTTCTAAGTAAAGAGACAAGTGTGCAGATCATACTGTAAAGCATGCCCACCGTTTCCATTGCTGGGGTGTCACCTACACCCCCATCTCTGTCTCCCATTTCTGAACATATGTCGGTCTAGATGGAAGGTATGATGTCAAGAGGTATTGATATATTGATGACATTGTACCCTTTTGTGTGTTTTTTTCGGTTAAGGCACAGGTTCTCAAAAGCAGTTGGGGTGCGTTGAAGGTCTCTCCTATTTTTATGAGTGGAGATGTAGTGTCTAACTTGGTGTATTATAAACCAGTCGGAAAAACAGTCATATCCCATGTCTAATAGCTCCTGTCTGCCCAATAATTTACCTCTGTCTATTAAAGTATATATTGGGATCAAATCCTGGAAGCCAACTGAGCTTCCAAGTTGTGTCATATTCTTAAGTCTACTTCCCTCAACTTCTTTATTATCTATTAATATTGTCAATGGTGAATAAATAGAGGACAGTGTAGGGAATCTATTCCTAATGAAGATCCAGGTATTCCAGGTTTCACTAAAAATAGTGTATGGTTTGCCTTCTCCTGATTTGGATAACAATGTTGGGGTCCAGCATAGTCCGCCCATATGTGTTACTTTTAATAATTGTGATTCTAGGTGTTCCACTTTTTTAAATGATGTCTTACCCTGCCTACACCAGTCCACCACTTTACCCAAAGAAATAGCCATTCTATACCAATTCAGGTTGGGGACCCCCAGCCCTCCCTTTTCTCGAGGGATATATATTGTATTCTGAGATAATCTAGATTTCTTCCCCTGCCAAATTTAGGAGTTTAGTATTTTTTGCAATTTTTTAAAGTATTTGGAGACACCAGTGATAGGCAAGGCTTGCATAACATATAATGCCTTGGGCAATAAGGTCATTTTTGCAGCTGCCACTCTGCCCAACCAATAGATACTTTGTTTGTGCATCCATCTAAACGTCAAGAGTTGAAATTCAGTTAAGAGTTTCCCATAATTTAACTTGCGTAGTTGTTCCTCATCAGAGGTTAATTGAATACCCAAATACTTTAATGCTTTAAGATTAATCTTAAAGGGTCTCCGGTTCCTGATCATATCCAAAATGTCTTTAGATATGTTAATGGGATAGAGTTCTGACTCTAGGGACTCAATAGGGGAAGATAAGGTCATCAAGACATTGTCTGTGAACATGGCTAGTTTATACGAATGTCCTAAGATATCAACTCCATTTATATTCGGATTACTACGTAATTTAGCTGCCAAGGGTTCCAGGGATAGGACAAATAACAGAGGCGACAGCGGGCACCCCTGTCTTGTCCCATTACGTATTTCGAAAGCATCCGACAGAAGCCCATTAACTCGAATCTGTGCAGATGGGTTAGAATATAAGGCAAAAATTTGGGAAATAAATTTAGATGGGGAGCCGAATTTAATTAAGGTGGAATGCAAGTCCAATCTAATCTGTCGAATGCTTTCTCTGCATCTGCTGACAGAAAGATCGCTGGCATTTTAACAAATTTAATATGGTCTAGGAGGGTGATGACTTTGCTTATATTGTCCCTGGCTTCTCTGTTCTGTACAAAACCTACTTGATCACCATCTAGCAGGGATGGTAATATTTTATTCATTCTGGTAGCCAGAATTTTAGCATAAAGTGTAATATCTGTATTAAGCAGGGAGATTGGTCTATAATTTGTGGGTGAAGTAGCGGATTTCCCCGGCTTCGGAAGTACCGTTATATGGGCTTGAAGCATAGTATCAGGAAACACATGTCCATCTGTGATGTAATTAAATAAAGAGATCAGATGAGGACTTAATTGGGCTTTAAACGTTTTGTAATATAGGGCAGTGACGCCATCCGGACCGGGTGCTTTATTAGGTTTCATATCTGCGATCGCTGCCATAACTTCCTCCTCGCTTACAGGGGAGTCTAATAATTCTGCTTCCTCTATCAAAATCTGTGGGAGATGTATAGTTTGTAGATAGTTGTCACATGTTTCCTATGATTGCTAGAGGGTCTGTTTGGGTATATGTTATATAATTTATGGTAAAATTCTTGGAAAAGTTTAGCGATGCCAGCAGTATCCTCTATTTGAGACCCAGAAATGGTATTGATTCAGTGTATATATGATTTTGCTTGTTGTTTCCTCAAAGCCCTCGCTAAATATTTGCCTGTTTTATTGCTCTCCCCATAAAACCTCTGTCGTAGAAACAGCTACTTCCTTTGAGTTCTAATTTGCAGAAGCTCATTTAGTTTATTTCTTTTTCTTTAAGTAAATTTAGTTGAAGAACATCTCCCGGATTCAATTTTGCCAGATAATCCATCCTGAGCTAGGGCTGAATACACTCTTCTATTTGCCTTTTGCCTAATTGCTCTGGTTTTTATGAATTCGCCCCTCATGTAAGCCTTGTGCGCCTCCCAGATCATATCTCGGTTTGTTTCTTGTTTGTTATTTATTGAGAAGTACATGTTTAATTGTTTTGTGTATTTCTCTAGATTTTTAGGGTCTAGTAGCAATGCATCGTCTAACCTCCAACAGAAAGGTCTAATGGCACAGATGGCCACCTTAAGAAGCATTCTACCAGCGAGTGGTCAGACCAGGTTGTATGTTTTATATGGCATTGTGTGATATAGGAGAGAGCACTATGATCTATTAAAATGTAATCCAGTCATGAATAATTTCTGTGTGGGTTAGAGAAAAAAGTATAGTCTCTCTTATCTGGATGCAAATATCTCCAGGTATTGTGTAGTGCAAGTGTTTTAAGATTCTTCCATATAAAATGGAAAACTTTCTGCGGGATGTGTGTTTTGGTGCTTGAGCAGTCAAATCTAGGGTTGAGTGGTATATTCAAATCACCCCCCACAATCAGGGTGCCCTTCAATATATCAAGAATTTTAGCAATAGCTACATTTATAAATGCGTCTTGCCGTCTATTTGGTGCATAAAATTCGCTATTGTAACAGGTTTACCATAAAGCAGGCCCAGAAAACCCAGATATCTACCCTCCTTGTCTTTGTTTATTTGCAGGACTTTAAAAGGAATGGATTTATGAATAAGAATGCTGACATCATTCATTTTCTTTTGAAGATTTGTACTATGATAGTGTTGTGTGTATTGCGAGGCAAAATATTTCGGAACCCTATTTGCCTTAAAATGGGTTTCTTGCAATAGAATAATCCCCCCCTCCCTCTTTTGTGTATATCTTGCAGGGCCATAGCCCTTTTATTTGTACAATTGAACCGCTGGACATTCTGTGTAATTATGTGTAGGTGTGGATCATTACCTCTTGCTGTCATCCTAGATCAGTCATAGGCTTACCGCTCTTTAACATCAGGTACATTATATCTGCAGGGTTAGTGTGCACATATCCCGGGCTTAATAAAAACAAAATACAGGTAACATTAATACAAAAATAGGTTAAAAGCATAAAGCTTTGTGATTAGGTGAAGTAACCATTCTACATGGGCCAAACATAAATACATACATTAAATACATTAAATATAGTACATATACTTTACTTTTTTTTTATAACTACATTAGAGGTACACTTGACTATCCTCCTCCATCCCCAAATTGAACACAAAGACGGTGCCCCTGCATCTTTATACCTCGCAGACACATTTTATCATAAATTCTTTACTGCCTACATCAATCTCTTTAAAAAAAGAGTCTCATGTCCTTTTAATAAAGAGAGAGTAGTCCCTTAGTTACTTAAAAAAGACAAAAACATTTTACTTAGCCATAAACTAGGCTGCTTCTTGTATATCTGCTTCCTGTATGGCTTGTTTAAAGGGGGTTTTATTGTTCTTTCTTGAAGATACTCTCTGCCACTCCGTTCTTTGAGGAAGTGGTTGTTCTTTTTGCAATGTCATATTCATACGTGGTTTAGAGATCTCTGTCATCCCGGGTGGTTCTATATGTAACTCTTTACATACAGAAGAGATGTCATCTGGCGTGTTGCACAAGATTCTTCTGCCTCTCCACTGTATTTGCAGGTTAAAGGGGTGGCCCCATCTATAAGGGATATTTTGTTGGTGAAGCTTGTTTGTTAATGATTGTAAATCTCTTCTCTTTTGAAGGGTTCTAGTAGACAGGTCTTCAAACAGTAGCAACTCTGATCCTTTGAACTTTATCAGATGTTTTTGCCTTGCCTTTTTCATCAATGTTTCTTTAATGGGGTAGCTTGTGACTTTTACAATTACATCTCTTGGGGGCTGATCCTCCAGAGGTCTAGCTTTTAATGCCCTGAGTCATCACCCTCATCTGTCAAATAGGCGAATAGGCTTTGTACATATGGTTCTAGTGCCTGAGGGGACACCTCCTCTGGTATACCCCTCATTCTGATATTATGTCGGCGGCCCCTATTTTCTAGATCGTCGATCTTGTTTTCCAGTTGCAGGATTGTTAAATCCTGTTGGGAGAGCCTGCTGGAGCAGCTGAGAATTGCTGCATGTTGGTGGGTCGTATCTTCCTCCAGTTTTTCCACCCTTTGTCCTACTTCAGTAAGATCTTTCTTAATGTCTGTAAGTTCTTCCTGAATACATTGCTTCACTTGCTGTATGAGAGAGGTAAAGTCATTCTTTGAAGGCAGTGAATCC
Organism: Bombina bombina; assembly: GCF_027579735.1. Lineage (NCBI taxonomy): Eukaryota > Metazoa > Chordata > Amphibia > Anura > Bombinatoridae > Bombina > Bombina bombina. Next base: position 1,059,899,210 of record NC_069500.1, on the reverse strand, counting down.
AATAAGGTCTTAGGCACTGTAACAGCTGGTCCCATGCTTTCGGAGTCAAAATCAGAGGACATTGAGTTATTTCTTATTCTAGGCTCTGGTTTCAGGGAGGTCGACAATTGTGAGGAATCCAGGCATTTGAAAAATTTGTTTACTGACGGTGTCACATTTGTTTTCCTCCACACAGTATTATCACCTTGATTACCTTTTTTGGCGACATAATGATCAGTGTATCTAATAGAAAAAGGAAAAAGTAGCACAGGCAGCGGTACTATGCACTTAAAAATGTTTATTTACATATGTAGCGCCAAAGCGCAAAGAGTGAAAAACAGATACACGTATGTCAGGATTACAACAAAAAAGTTACGTGAGAGGGGATAAACACCCCGGGGTAAATACTGAATAGAAAAAATCTAGACAAGCTGCAAACTAACAGGTATACACGTTTCAGCTAACAACCTTACTCATTACCTAGTTAAAACAAGTATAAAGTGTGATTTAAAAACTGGCAGCCTGTCCTCCCATTGGTAGTTGGGACACTCCCCTCCCAAAATCCTCCAATGGGTGCATTCATTATGTAGCTACTAGAACCTCATTCAACAAAAGCAAATCATGGTACACAGTGGAATAACAATTAATTCATGCAGTTATTTTCATAGCAAATAGTACACTTATAATTTCAAAACAAGGTAGATATATTGAATTTAAATACAATAATGATGAAGGGGACTCCAAACTCGGCGGGATCTCGTGCTGTACAGGGGGATCAATCCTTTCAATACTCACTGAAATACAACAATACAAACCAGTTACTGAATGTATAGTGGGTAGCATTCATCACATTAGTACAGCCCTATGTTATAGAGGAGTTAGCAACACTGGCCAAATACATGAAAACCCCTGAAGGTAGGAGCCACTAAGGGAGGGGTGGGGGCCTCATACACCCTGTGCCTAGTGTTGGATATTATCAAATAGATGAGTTTATGAACACCACATATACCCTGTGTTTAATCGTCATGTAAGTGTTAGAGGAACAGAGTAGGTTGGTTGTATATAGTATAACGGAACATAAATTGCAGGGGGTCATCTTGTATATTAAATGTGGATTTTGTGGTGGAAGTCACTAAATTCCTTCTCAGTCACAATTATTTTGAATTTGAGGGGGACTTCTTACTCCAGAGACGTGGGACAGCGATGGGGCAAAATTTGCCCCCTCCTATGCCAACCTTTTTATGGGCTGGTGGGAGCTGTCCCACGTCTATGGAGACAGGAATCCTCACAAAACTGGTGTGGTTTGGTATGGTCGTTTTATTGACGACCTCCTCTTTATATGGGGAGGCAGTGAATCCGAATTACTGACATTCATAGGGAGCCTGGATGATGATTCCCTGGGGATTCACTTTACAAATGAGATACAATGTGACACCATCAATTTTTTGGATGTGACTCTGAGGGGTAGGCAGGACCAAACTATTAGCTCAGAGACCTACCGCAAACCCATTTCTGGCAACTCACTGCTGTATGCGGATAGTTGCCATCCGCCAGGAGTGTTTAAAGGGGTAGCCAAAGGTCAGTTCATTCGGCTCAAAAGGAACTGAAGTGATGCAGAGGCTTATGAGAAACAAGCGAATGAACTAGCCAGGAGATTGAAAGAGAGGGGCTACAAGAGTTCTGTTATCACTAAGGCCAGAAATACCGTAAGAGGTATACCTAGGGGCAAACTTCTTGGATCTAAATCCAGTACTCTGAATAAGAAGGACAACAAGGTTGTCTTCTTGACGGAGTACTCGAGACAATACAGGAAAATCTGTCAGATAGTGAGGGACAACTTCAGTATGCTATCTGCGGATGACAAACTGCAGGAAGTGGTTGCAGAAGGCCTTAGGTATTCCTATAAAAGGAACAGAACGATAGGTAATATAGTGGCACCTACAAAAATTAGAAAGAAGGACAACCAACTTCGTCCTGGCTAAACTGTAAAGGCACTTTTCGCTGCCACCATGGTACATGTGTGGCATGCGAGAAGTTAGCCCCAGGTGATCAATTCAGCTCAATGATGACGGGTCAAAGTTTCAGGATAGATTCTTGCTTTAATTGCAGGTCTACATATGTTGTCTATGTCATTACTTGTAGGGAATGCTCCCTCTAGTACGTAGGCCTTACGACTAGAGAAGCCAGAACCCGTATTAAGGAACATCTTGGTGATATAAGGGCAGGTGTACTTACCACAGCACTAGTGCAACATTTTGTGGGTATACATCTAAAGAACACCAGTTCCTTTACCTGGACCATTATTGAGAAAATCCCTCCATGTAGGGGAGGGGTTGATAGGGTTCGCAGGTTGGGGGAGAGGGAGGCATTCTGGATTTTTAAGTTAAAGACGAGAGTTCCAGAAGGTCTCAACTCGGAGTATGATCTCATCAATTTTTGGTGAGGCCTCACTCTCCCCCACCTAGTCTATCATGCCTGTACTACCTCTACTCACCTCTGGTGAGCCTATCAAATTCAGTCTGTTTGTGTTCAGTACCTACTGATAAGTCTAGTATCTAGATAGGGTTATTTGAACACCCCGTAGCCAGGGTCCAACTGTATGTATAGGGAGGGACACATGTCCACTCAGGTACACTCTTATAGAATGAAAGGTTTGCTTTTTGATGCATTATCAATATATGTATTTTATAACTGCCTAACCACTTCTGTGCTTTTATTATATTATACACATTTAATATACGAGATGACCCCCTGCAATTTATGTTCCGTTATACTATATACAACCAACCTACTCTGTTCCTCTAACACTTACATGACGATTAAACGCAGGGTATATGTGGTGTTCATAAACTCATCTATTTGATAATATCCAACACTAGGCACAGGGTGTATGAGGCCCCCACCCCTCCCTTAGTGGCTCCTACCTTCTGGGGTTTTCATGTATTTGGCCAGTGTTGCTAACTCCTCTATAACATAGGGCTGTACTAATGTGATGAATGCTACCCACTATACATTCAGTAACTGGTTTGTATTGTTGTATTTCAGTGAGTATTGAAAGGATTGATCCCCCTGTACAGCACGAGATCCCGTCGAGTTTGGAGTCCCCTTCATCATTATTGTATTTAAATTCAATATATCTACCTTGTTTTGAAATTATAAGTGTACTATTTGCTATGAAAATAACTGCATGAATTAATTGTTATTCCACTGTGTACCATGATTTGCTTTTGTTGAATGAGGTTCTAGTAGCTATATAATGAATGCACCCATTGGAGGATTTTGTGAGGGGAGTGTCCCAACTACCAATGGGAGGACAGGCTGCCAGTTTTTAAAGCACACTTCATACTTGTTTTAACTAGGTAATGAGTAAGGCTGTTAGCTGAAACGCGTATACCTGTTAGTTTGCAGCTTGTCTAGATTTTTTCTATTCAGTATTAACCCCGGGGTGTTTATCCCCTCTCACGTAACTTTTTTGTTGTAATCCTGACATACGTGTATCTGTTTTTCACTCTTTGCGCTTTGGTGCTACATATGTAAATAAACATTTTTAAGTGCATAGTACCGCTGCCTGTGCTCCTTTTTCCTTTTTCTGTTCTCATGGGGCCAGTAGTGTAGCACAGCGGCTGGGTACGCACGATAGTCCTGACCGCATAACACACCAATCACCTGGGACGCCGACGGAAGGAGGAGTTGCCTTTCGCAAGTATTGGAGTTCACTCGAGACACTGCACAAGCTGGGAACAAGCGGATAGAATATTTTTGGCACGGGAAGGTGAGTGGTTATATGGCCACCGGAGGTTGCTAAAAACAACTCCTATTCCAGCAGCGGGTGCAAGGTATGAGTTTGTGAACTTATGATTACTTCAGCATTATTGAATATTTGAGTTACCCACTTATCTAACTGCTGTGTATCGTAAGAGCGGTAGGATAACAGCCTCGCTGGTCCTGGTTGGGGTGGGGAAACCCCTCAGGACTAAGTTCCTATAATTTGTCAAGCACACATCTTTATATGGGATATATTTGAGCTGGGATTCATTTGATTGAATACATTGCTTTCCAGTTGCTTGACAAACACAGCCGTGGTTACTCTCTCCAAAACTTTTTCCCCTTTGTTGTTCATTTACAGTGTATCTAATGCCTCAGTGTATGCAAGCCTTTATCCCTTTGATTATCTACTAGGAAGGGGTTGGGATAGCCCTCTGTATTTAGTTATTATAACTTTCAGCTTTGCTCTGGTATTTCAAGCTTGAGCATATTTATGCCCTCTGCCGTACATGCAAAACATACCAATGATACGAAGTATAATGCTAGTGACGTTTATAGTTGTGATTCAGCTTTTCCATATACAACCCCTCCTGCCACATATTATCCCAGTCTTTGGATTATAACAGCATACATTATAGTTCAGGAGCCTGTCTCATATGCTATGTGGGTCTGCTGTAAGGGTTCATAGTTTGAGTGTGGCGTAGTTAAATTGTAGCATTTTTACTGCGCAACCGTTCATAGGCCTCACTGTGACTGTAGTATATTCAGGCTAACCATTGTGCGTTAGTTAGAATCAGAGTTACACAAAGATTGGGTTAATTTCCCTTATGCATCATTTTCTATGCAGGATTCCCTCTTTTATAGTACTCACAGTGTATTGCAGCCTCTCGATAACCCTTGTACTCGTGTAACAAAACCGCTATTCTGTGTCTTTCCTGCGTCCTCGCCTATCAATATTGAGCTAGCCTATCCATGAGTATGTCCATCTGGGAGCTCTTTTAGAGTTTGAATTACTCTGCTATCGGCGGTGCGTGGTTAGGGCCTGTTCACTGCGACTGGTAAATTTTTACCTCCTGCGCAATTGTGTCGTTAAGTGGTAGTCGCCTCCTCAATCTCCACTTGGATCCATCTGCTAAAGAGCTCCTGGCATTCTATTAGTCCAGGCAGTGTTTTAAATGTACAATAGCCTGTTTTGGATTGCAGGATTGTAAAGTTTGGCCCACTTTCTTCACGGAGCTCACACTAGTGCAGCCATCTCGGTTGAGCGCTTGCTCTGTCCCCCAGGTTTTAGTCTTTTTTTAGCCGGCTCTCCCTATTGATGTCTATGGGGAAATCGTGCACGAGCACGTCAAAGCAGTGCTGGTATTTATGTGCGGTATAGAGCTCAACGCTGCCATATCACCCGCAAACGCCATTTTTTGCAAACCTGTAATAGCAGCACTATTAAAGGTGAGCGGTGGAAATAACTTGCAAGTTAGTAGCGAGCCACTCATAAAGCCAAACTCGTAATCTGGCTGATAGTTTGTTACAATGAATTACAACATTCTGATTGTACAGACACTAGTTTAACAGTGCTAGAGAATCCAAGACTGAAAAAAGGAAAAAATACTGCTTAAAGAAAACTATCATGCTTTTCTGGAAAGACCCCTAAGCTGTGATTGCAGACCGGATCACCTACACAATTAGGCACCGGATGAAAAATGCTGCTAATACAGTAACCTTTCAGTCCTAAGGAGATTCTGACTGCATAAAGGAATCTGGGGAAAGGGGTAACAGAAAACACAGACAACAAGCTGTATACAGGAGAGTTTAAAGTGTCGGATGCTAACACACAGTGCAACACTGATACGAATTGCCATATCTATTGTGACCCCTCCAGTCTGAAAATACAAGTTATAGATTGGGTCCCCCCCAAAGAAAGGGATAGATTGTTAAAATTACGGAAGTTGGAAACGTACCGGATCTACAAATTGAAATGTTTACAACCTCTAGGACTTAACATCGATATAGATGTTGCAGCGTATATGTAGGGTAACATGTAGAATAGAGTAATCTATTATATATTTTTTTATTATGTTTTTATGGTAGTGATGACACATTGTAATGTATATATGTATATTGCACAAATTGTATTGTATTTCTTCAAACTGAAAGAAGGTTTCTAACTGGACAATTATGATGTTGTAAAAGGTTAGGTGTTTTTTACCTGTCCACTCCCCCCACTCAATTAGTCCGTTAGCGGTTTAAATAGAAGCATATCCTGCACCTATGTAGTTCTTCACTTTTTTTCCCTTGAAAAAGCCCGGTTGGAACCTGGGAGAAATGCGTTGGGCTATATCATCTGGATAATAGATGTATACTTGTGCTTATTTGCTTGCTGTTCAGTGATACCGCAGCCCCTACCGGATACCACCCTGAGGGTTGTACGCTGGGTGAGCGTAAGGGTGTGTTACATACTGATCTGGAGAGGAGTTTTGCGGCCCGCTTATACAGTGATTTGTTTTATATGCTGATTTTTTTTTTATTTTATTTTTTTTTTTTTTTAAATATTGTTTTTTTATTGAGGTTTTGCAGAATATACATAAGAACATAATACGCCTTTTTGATAACAAGAAAAAGTACAAACAAAACTCAGTGAAACATTTCAGCAGTTATATAAAACAGTAATAATAGGCTAATGAAACCTCAGTTTTTCAATAAGATAGTATAAATGACTAATCAGTTGATAACATAGCTTTAGGCCCAATGGACCAAAATTATAAAAAGAAACTGATGGTCAGATGGGAAGCTCTTTGGGAGCTTCCAAATGAGAGATAATGCGCATATCGTAGGGGGGGAGGGAAATTCAGCGGATAAGCACCGCTATGCATATAGGGGAAAGGGTGGAGGGCGGAGCCATAGATAAATGTAGGTAATTTAAGATACGTGGTGGGATCTCAAAAGTGTTTTTTTTTTGTTTTTTTTACTCTCCTCTTCTCTCTCTACCTGGTTAAGAGTTACTAAGAAGCGAGGGTGCATGAGCTCAGAGTCAGCTAGATAGATGAGTAACAAATAGGCGCATAACCTAAAAGTCAATTTTGAGGTGTGCACAACAGCTCAGTACAAAGCACTATGTTAGCAATTTTCCATCTATCGCACATAGCTAATGTTAAGCTTAAATGAACATATGGAAATAGATAGCTTGTAGATACTGACATGGCAATAACAGTTTACAGACAGTGAGGACAGTATCTCTTATCTACCCACTCAGTGTTGCAGATAGTGAAGGGAGGATATATAGAGACATATTAGGGATCCATATATTAAGGGTGATATCTGACAGATATAACATAACTTATGCAGCAAAAATAGCAGGTTTATATGATGTTGGCAGTGTCTGGTCTATGCCACAAGTGAGATACTACATTTTTGGCCCAAAAGACGGACATTATACAATGCTATTATAAAGGCAGTAAGAGCTCTATAAAAAGTTTGGGTGACATGTAGCCCGGGATATAACTAGTTAGAATACTCCCAGTATGTCAGAATGTATCATGGGCCTTATAGTAGGTGTAAGTTGAAAGGAAAATTCAATATTCTGTCTCAACAGGTAAGAGGCCTACATATAGAGTATGGGACAGTATATCCACAGAGACAAGTGTATATGAGTGGGCATATAGGTAAAATTACTGTATCCTGGCTAGGCGCTTAATTAGGGAATGATAATAAAAGTAGCCAGAAGTATAAATATACCATATCGTGGCCTAGTAAGAGGAACACCACCAATACAATGTAATACGCCTCTTGGCCAACTATCTGGGTGCAGAATAGCTACTATATGGCTAACGGAACAGTCGCATTGTAGTATTACAAATAAAATGGCTTACACATATAGAGGCTATAAACCTAATAAGCCTGGGTAGAAAATAAGCCCTCATTATGTAGATATATCTCATTAATGGAGAGCTTATAATGAGCTACTAGAGCTGCTAACCTATATACTCTGATTATGGTTATGAGAGTGCTATCCTGAAGGGACTAAGTTGTTCAGTGCTGTAAGCATGTAAGGTGTGCATCTGAGCCTAATATAAAACCCCTAGGCTAGCCCCTAGTTTTTTTTTTTTTCTGTTATAGGTGGAAGCAAAGACGATTATAAGGTACAACCATATAGTGAGTAGAATGGTTCCACAAATTGGGGGAACTACCTATCGGGCAATATAACAGAGCCATAGAGGTATAGATAGAAAGCTTATGAATATTAGTGAGCTCTAAATACGCCATCAGCCTATCAATGAATTCCATTATTAATACGTGTACAGGTGACATATATAGTAAACTGAATGGAGAGTAAACCTACTAATTATAAGACTAACAAACAGAGATAGGCTCAGTAGTAAAAGGTAGCTAGCTACTATATCGCGATAGCACTGTAAAACAGTTGTTAGCCAGTACGTGCATATATTAATATAACAAACCTAAATGCTATTGTATAATAAATACTACATCTAGTCTTAAGCTAAACCGGGCATAAATCTAACATCCATATTCAGGTTAGTAATGCAAACTTGAGACCTTTGATACATACAGAAAATGGTATTAAACTACAGCAAGATACAAGAGAAACTGAAAGTTGAATATAAAAGGTCAATATAAGTCCAGCTTCTAATAGCAAATATATGGTATAGGTCAGCCACTGGAATAAGTTAAATATTATACTACTGGGGCTTTAACAGACCTTTTGGAGCATGTATATGAATATAAAACATCTTAATACAATATTTAACAGAATTGGTGAGTGCTATGATAACTGTGGAAAGATAAACAAACATGTTGGCTAAGCTAGTGCTATTCTAGCTGGGAATGGAAAATTGGCCATAGAATACCTAAATAGCCACAACTGAAGCTCAAGAAACATCACATTATACAGTTTAAGCATGGTAACATTAACATTGGGCTGCGGGGGTGTAATAGCCAAAAGTTCTGCAAAAGGCATGTAGAGTTTTTTTCCCCACCGGCTTAGGGAGAATGAATATGAAAAGTGTAGCATCTTTCCCTTAGCCTATACCCCGTAGGACAAACTTCAAACCCGATGATACTGCGAGGCATAACTTGGGGCCAGGCCATTGTTGGATCTCCAATCTCTGCAGGAACAGTTCCAACATTTCTGCTGCTCTCGGTATAGAAGGCTCTTCATGATAGCCGGTGAACTCCCACTGAGCTAGGATCACTCGAAACTGGCCGAGAGCTGTATGAATAAAGTGCGCCTGTTCCGGGAGAAAGTTATGCCGCCATTGCTGCAGCAGTTCTGTGCTTAGTCTTATAGTAGCTGATCTATGCGGCATAGCTGGGGGATCAAGAGAGGTGTCGACCATCTCAGCAGCAGGTAATCTCCAGTAACAGTCAGGACTGCAGGACTGTGTTCTTCCTCTCGCCTCATCCCAACCTCCTTGGGCTACTACTAGCCAGACGAGTCGGCCTCTGCTCTGTGTTAGCGCACCCGAGTGACAGCCACCGGGAGGGCCCAATTTCACAGGTAAATCAGTGTACTGCGACTCCCTAGACTGAACAGGACATGTATTCAGAATAAGTGACACGTCAGGAAAGCAGTCTATTATATGAGGCAGCAGTTCTTCCGAGGAGCACACGTAATCAATCGGATCAATATTTGCCGAACAGAGCTCCGGGTCTGGAGGAGAGGAAACTAATGAAGCGAACTCTGAGTGCAGAGAAGCTAGCAAGTCCTCCATTTTGCTGCAGTATGCAGTATACAGCGCCATTTTGATATCGCTGTAAGATTCATCCATTGTTAGCTGCGGTCTCCTTAGCAATGTGGTCAATTAGTTGACCCGGTTTCTCCGGGAGGAATAAAATGTTCTTTAATCCGGTTCCAGTGGTTAGGAGTTATGTATAGTCAGTACAGGTATACTTATGGCAGTATATGTAGGTCCCACATCGGCTGGCAAGATTGTTCGTTGTAATTAAATTTACAGAGCAAATCTCTTATTACTCTTAGTGACCCAATAGATAGCTTAGCTATATGCTGATTTTAATCATACACTCTGAAGTGTGATTTTACTATTTGCGCAGTGCTCTTGTCAATAAACTCCACTTGATGAGAGTGCGCTTTTCTGTTTTTTGTCTTGCATGTGTATCCGTACAACTGAGGGGAGAGAACTAAGTTTCAACAAAGCGGCCCCTGTGGAAAACATCCATCTGCAACAACATACGGACATTTACCGTTACAGTACTACAGCGAATATTATTCACCGCCGGGAGACAAAACTAAGGATCTACCTGTAACTTATCTATTGCAGTTGCAAAGTTTACTTTGAGGTACTTTTGGTGTTATTTCAATACGGGGGAATATATCCTATATCATCCATCACGGCTAAAGACTGGTCATTCGCATTGGTATCTAAACCGGTCCATATATTTATAACGTAATTTTGTGTTTGGCACTAACTAGTAATCTACTTGTGATATATATTTCTATACAACCTATACAACATATATTATTGAAAGATTGTTGCCCTATTGACACTATTTCTGATATACAGTTATACTAGAAATCAGGGAATTTTAGTGCAGTTTGTTTTTCTATATACACAGAGGGAAGAGCCTTTTTTTAGTTTTACATGTTTTTAAGAGTGCGCACTCTATAGTGTTATCCTATATGAATTGTGATTTTATGATTGTATTTTTAGGAGATAAAAATAACTTGTGTTTTAAATACTGCCTTTTTTAGTAAATAGGTTTTAAAAGAACTAATTAAATACTGCTGTATACGTTGAATTTAGCAAGTAGTGTTCATGTCAATTATTCCATATTAACCTTTAGCTGATATTGATTAGCGCTCATTCTGTAAGGTTTTTTTTGTTTAAGTTTTTAATCTATCCACTTCAGGAGATAGTTGTTAGAGTGTAGTTTGGTTTCTTCTATTCAGTACTATTTACCTTGCCTACATTTACACTTAAAGGGACAGTCTACACATGAATTGTTATTGTTTAAAAATATAGATAATCCCTTTATTACCCATTCCCCGATTTTTCACAGCCAACACAGTTATACAAATATATTTTTTACCTCTGTGATTACCTTGTATCTAAGCCTCTGCAGACTGCCCCCTTATCTCAGTGCTTTTGACAGACATGCAGTTTTGCCAATCAATGCAGACTCCTAAATAACTCAATGGGATTGAGCACAATGTTATCTATATGACAAACATGAACTAGTACTGTCTAACTGTGAAAAACTTTCAAAATGCTCTCAGCTAAGAGGCGGTTTTCAACGGTTTAGAAATCAGTTTGAGCCTACCTAGGTTTAGCTTTTCAAAAATACCACCAAGGGAATAAAGCAACTTTAATGATAAGTCAATTGAAAAGTTGTTTTAAATTGCATGCCCTATCTGAATCATGAAAGTTTAATTTTGACTAGACTGTCCCTTTAACAGCTCTGCTGGGGTGTTCTTTGCCTCCTCCTGCTGACCAGGAGGTGAATATCCCACTAGTAATTGGAATGAAATTGTGGACTCTCCATTCCATTGGAAAGAAATTAGGTTTTTATTTAAATTTACAGGTAGCTTTTTTTAAAGGTAGTTAGGATTTTTTTTGTAAATTTAGGGATATTTTAATTTTGGTTAAAGGGATAGTAAAGTCCAAATTAAACTTTCATGATTCAGATAGGGCATGCCATTTTAAACAGCTTTCTAATTTACTTTATCATCAAATTTGCTTTGTACTCTTGTTATTCTTAGTTGAAAGCTAAAACTAGGTAGGCTCATATGCTAATTTCTAAGCCCTTGAAGGCCGCCTCTCATTTCAATGCATTTGAAATTTTTTCACAGCTAGGGGGCATTGGTTCATGTGTTTCATATAGATAACACTGCGCTAATACACACTAATTGCCTGAAATACAAGTCTGTCAAAATATCTGAGATAAGGAGGCAGTCAGCAGAAGCTTAGATACAAGGTAATTATAGAGGTAAAAAGTATATTTCTATAACAGTGTTGGTTGTGCAAAACTGGGGAATGGTAAATAAAGGGATTATCTATCATGTTAAACAATAGCATTTTTGGTCTTTACTATCCCTTTAAGTTAGGGGGTGTTAGGTAAGGGGGTTTTGATGTTAGTTTATTACTTTGCTTTGTGGGTGGATGGTGGTTTAGTGGTTAATATTTCTATTAAGTGCTTGCTATGTGGGGGATGGGTGGCAGTTTAGGGGTTAATAGTTTATTTACTTTGCGATGTGGGGGGATGGCTGTTGAGGGGTTAATAGTTTATTTAGATTGTTTTTGTTGTGGGGATGGTGGTTTAGGGTTAATAGTTCGAATTAGTTACTTTGCGATGAGGGAGGATGGCGGTTTAGGGGTTAATAACTTATTTATGAGTGTATGTATACTTTGTAATATATTTTGAAATGCTTTGTGCAACTATTTAGTTTCGGAAAACAGTTAACCATAGCTCTGAGATGGCGGTAGCCAGGGCCGGTGCTTGTGTAAGGCAGTATAGGCTACCGCATTAGTGTGCCTCCAGCAGGGGGGCGCCGAGAGCGGTGCCGACTGCCGAGGTGGATCATGATCTGCCGCCCTGAAGCGTGATGTGACAGTGAGGGATGCCTGGAACAAGTGGGACTTAAAAATGTAATGTTATAAATCCTATTAGTATTCATTTTATTAACGGCTAACCGGGCTAAGAGTGGCTACAACAGTGCGACTCCTACAGACCTAACCTATACTAAATCAACGGCTTAGTTAATTGGCTTATTTGGCTGGTTTAGATAGAATGTGGGCGCGCGTGTTGTGATAGTGGAGGCGGAGCTTACTTGAAGTTGCGCAGCTGTGCTGCTGGTGCTGCCTGGCCTGCCTAAGCCTATTCTGACTGTCTGAGAGGGAAATCATGCGGGAATCGGGAAGGGATGCCTGGCTCCACGTGACTGAGAGTTGACTCCTTTGCAGCACCACTCTAGGAAAATGAAATGAGAACGTGAGGAGACGGCCAGAACGCAGTGGCAGACAAGTCAAAGTACTGAAGTGAGACAGTGAGGTAGGAATGGTGGCGCACTGTTCCGGCGGGGGTCACTGAGGGCTGCTGGGCAGGGGAGAAATTGAAAATATTCAGTCTGTGCTGCAGGGTGTGTGCTTGTGGGTGGTATGACATAGAAAAAAGTCAGTTGTGTTGTGAGTGAGGACTCGGTGGAGGTGACAATTGTGAGTCTGGAGTGGTGGACTGTCTGTGACACAGCCAGAGCGGGCCGGCCAGACATGGCCAACGGTGGCACTGAAGTGTGATTGTGGGCACCACATGGAAAGAGAAGGGTTAGCCATCTATAGGAGGTATTATTCCATGATCCAATAGCAAGAGCAAGGGAAAAGCAGTTGCCTTCAATCAAAAACTTTATAAAACTGGTGGGATAGGGAAATGAGCAGGATTAGGAGGGTTTCTGTTTGCTGTCTCTGCATGGACTGCATTTTACTAACCCAGTTGTATATAATCTCTTGCTTCATGTGTGTGGTCACAAGAATGTGAGAGAAATAGCTGTTTTATTCTATTAAAATCTGTATTTTTTTCCAAAATGTCATATTTAAATTGGACACAGAAAAGTTAGTTGTTTTTTTTTAATTAAAGAAACAGAATAAAAAAAATAACCTAATGTGACGAACCAAGGTTATCCAACCTTGCGCCAGTCACTTATTTGGCACAGAAAGGGTTTTCAGCCCCCTTTTCTGTCACCAACAGGTCACAATCTAGCCACACCAGGCAAGCTTGTGATTCAGTTTAGTGGGTGCAAGGGTGAATCCCACTCCCTAGTCTGTACTAGACGTACGAGAAATGCCCTAAACTCCCCTTTTAATGCCACCCACACTAAACCAACAATCCTATAGCTCAAATACTGCCACAACTTAAAATTTATTAAAGGGGAAATCCTAAGAAAAAACCCAGACTTTACACATTAACTCTAGAAATACAATTTAGCAGAAAATAACCTAAATTATACAGTTCTAATATTACAGTCTCTTTCAGTAACATGGTTCAATTATTAGACAAAGGCCAAACTTAATAAAGGAATTATTTATTATGCCAAAAATATTATGCACAATGCATTATTAATAAAAAGTTGTTACAAATAAAATTAAACACGCAAACAGTATTTTAAAATAAAAAGGAGAAAAACATAATTGAATACTTTACTAGATTCAAGATCTGCGCCAGGGGCTGGCATGAAAATGATGGCTCCTTACTTCTGTACAGCAGCTCCCCTTGTAAGAATGACAATCTTATTGTTAAAAAATAAGATTCTTAAACCTACTTTTCAGAGATCAGGTTGCTTAACCACACCCTCCTGGGCGGGCTAAGAAACCCCCTTGTCTTTATGACCTTCAATAGACTAATTTCTTGCCTGAGATTATACAATCCAGTATAATTTCTGCTAGGTAAGAAATTTCTATATTTACATATTTAGAACCTTTTAGTTTTATTGGGAGAATCGGTTTAATATCAAATATGCCATAGGTTGTCATATTTACCTTCCTTTAGGTTATAACAGTTTTAACCCACATATGTACATAATATACCAATGTCCTGTCAGTGACCTGGTCAGGTTTTGTAATGAAGGGCTTGTTTTGCATCAGGCATTCTATTGACAGCTTAAGCCATAAACTTTATCCTGTGTATCTCTGTGACTAAGAGCTTCAGTGACTTTATGACCCAATGCATACACACTAACATTTGGTGGTTATTTAGGGGGTTCTGGCACTTCAAAGAAAATACAAACACAATTCTTCTTGAAAACAAATAACTGTTTTGAGTGCAAGCTACACAAAGTTAACTCCTTAGCAGCTGAATCCTGAGATATTTGTGACACCTAAGTAAATAAAAAAATCAAATATTTTAGATAAATACTTCTTGTCTACAGATCATACACTGTGTTTCCCTTCCCAAAAACTCTATGGGGACTTTTTATGATCTTGAGTTTGATTGCATCAAGTTGAATGCAATAAACAGCAAGCAAGAGGATGATGAATTTGAAGGCACTATTGATGCAAACCATCAAATGTATTATGTTTTCCATCCAAATGGTACCCAAAGTTCCTTTCATTTCACAAGTAAACAGAAAATGTCAAGAACCTTAGGGCAGCTTAAAGGGACAGTAAATCCCAAAATTTTCCTTCACAATTCGGATAGAACATATAATTTAAAACAACTTTCCAATTTACTTCTATTGTCAATTTTGCTTTATTCTCTTGTTATCCTTTGTTGAAGGAACAGCATTGCACTACTGTCAGCTAGCTGAAAACATCTATTTACTCAATCACAAGAGGCAGCTCCCACTAGTTTAGGATATGTGCGTATTCATTTTCAACAAGGGTTACCAAGAGAATGAAGCACATTTGAAAATATAAATTAATTGCAAGTGTTGTGCTAACTGCAGCGCAAGTGCGGTATGGTTTTTGTTAGGCTTCTGCGAGCGTTTTCAGTCTCGCTAGCCTCAATAGTCCTTATGTTTGTTAGATATTATTTAATATTGGGATTATATTGTTGGGGGGGGGGTTATGGTGTCATGATGGGGGCGGCAAAATCCATCTTCTCCTGTGTAGACAATAATCCTTTTCACCGGCCCTGACGGTAGCAATTGAAGTATCAGTGCATTGAAAATGGCTCTGGAAAAGGCAATTGCGCTAGCACAAAACTGTTTGTGCCTCACTTGTATTCTAGCCCTATGTAGGTTGTGATTCACATTCAATACTAAGCTGATAATATTCTGTTGCTGATCAACATATGTGTTTTTAAAATGATTTGCTTTAACACTAATATTGTAATTTCTATGTTGATTTTTCTATTTAAATAAGCTGAATATATGTGACTTTTTAAATTTGGCAACAAGAATTCTATCAGTGTTTAACAAAGCAGTAAATGTATAAAATATAACAACTGTTGATATCACCTCTGTGTTCAACTCTAGGGGGTGCAAGAGGACAAGGTCACTAAAGTGTCATATGGGGAAAAACTGTATACACTGAGTCAGGCTAACTGGAAAATTGCCAGTGTTCCAGCTCACTGCTCCCAGGCTCAGAACCACAAATAGGAGCAGGAATCTGTGAAGTGAACCACAAAGAAACAGACCTCCTAGTGTAATACTGTAGTACTATAAAAAGGTACAGAGATCCTGAGTAGGGTTTTATACTCACAAAACAGGCTGCACTCACTTGTGCTGAGTTAAGCCTCCTGGGATCTTGCAGTGTCTTAGCTCACTGTTCCCTGGCCAGGGAAATATGGACACAGACTCCCAATATCAGCTCCAGAACAATGCAAACAAAGCACAGGCTTCCAGGAAATTAAAATTTATTAAAATAACAATATAAAAACTAAGGGCGCAGGCACTCACCCAAAGTATATAAAAAATAGAAAATTACAGATTGCAACGCGTTTCTCAATGGTACTAGCTGTTTTATCAGGCATCTGTTACTGAAAAGGAAGTACTGGCTTTTAAATACAAGCTAACCAATCACAAGTGGCCATTATGGTACACCTTTTATTCACCCAATCAATAAAGGGGTGTTATTGAACTTTTAAAAAGCAGAGTGTATGCATACAAGTACATACTTAAATAGTTATAAGTGTTGTAAATATTTGGCAATATGACATAGAAAAACGAGAATTATATAAATCAAATGCAGCAATGTTTAAACATTTAAAGATAATATAATTGAGATGTAAAGCCCAGAAAAATTGTTTCATTACAAAAAGAGTTATTGATAAACATTCATAAATAAAGCCTATTAAACTTAAAGGGACACTGAACCCAAATATTTGTCTTTCGTGATTCAGATAGAGCATGCAATTTTAAGCAACTTTCTAATTTACTCCTATTATCAATTTTTCTTCGTTCTCTTGCTAACTTTATTTGAAAAGAAGGCATCTAAGCTTCTTTTTGGTTCAGTACTCTGGAAAACACTTTTTTATTGGTGGATGAATGTATCCACCAATCAGCAAGGACAACCCAGGTTGTTCACCAAAAATGGGCCGGCATCTAAACTTACATTCTTGCATTTCAAATAAAGATACCAAGAGAATTAAGAAAATTTGATAATAGGAGTAAATTAGAAAGCTGCTTAAAATGTCATGCTCTATCTGAATCACGAAAGAAAAAAATTTGGGTTCAGTGTCCCTTTAATACCTCAAAAGTCTCAACTTATACAAGTGCATGTATCAGTAATACAAACGGCTTTTCCTTTTTTGTGTTCATTCCTGTTACTCACCAAGTCGATCCCCACTGAGTATCAAAAACCATATATTCCAACAATAGAACTATAATAGAACTATAAATGTTATTAAAAGTTATAGATGATTACTACTAAGTGTCATTTGTTATAGTTTCTTAAAATTTAATACAATTTATGTAACATGATGTATTAGTGTGTGGCTGGTAAACAGCAACAAGCAATCCTTGTTGCGAGAGCATGATTCATCCATGGATAGGGAGTGTATCTTATGGCCAATCAGGTGAGGATATATTCAAAGGGGTATATCCATAAGACGCCTATCAGGGCGCATTCTAAAGCAATGTGGGCGTGCCATTCTGTATCCCTAATGCCGCATATGTTGAGCGGTAAGATAGAACCGTGACAGCTATCAGTGAAAAAACCTATAATAAGGGGTCAAAAGATAAATATAATGGGAATGTGATGTTAATCACTAAATGAGAAAATATATAGTGGTGTTCGTGAGCATGTGATGATGTGACAATTACTAAAAAAATAATATATAATGCTTGTAATCGTTAAAACCTAAGAGATGTATCTTTAACAAGAATGGTTAATTAAAATAACCAGGTGGGGGCGCTAGATATATGTTATGCTACTTGTGATCGTTAAGACCTATAAGAGGAATATCTATATGTCAAAAGTGATGCATTAATATAAACATAGGAAATGAGTGGAAATGTGACACTAATGGTGCTACTTCATTATGAATATGAACCAGATAAAAATGTATAAAATATATGTCATATAACATTTTACAGAGGACTAGATTCATAAAAGCTTATTAGGCTGCCAAGGGGCAAAATTTCTAAAATTCATAGACTTTGCCTTCACCTATTTTTTCCAGACATTTTGTTAACGACTATAGTTGTGTTAAGAAGAATAATAATTACAGCCACAAAACTAATATAAAATGCTTGGGAAACAGGTTTTGTTGTAAGATATTTGCATATCTGTTTTATTCGGCTGCAGTAATATCACTGGAAAGAAGAACTATTTCAGAAACCTTACAAATGCAAAAAGTGCTTGGCCGAGGGAGCACCAGTGTGTGTTCTAGATGGGTGGTTGGGTTTATTTGCCTAAACTTTGTTCAAGCATGTGGAAATTAGATTAGATCTCTGGTTAATTTTACAAATATGCCCCAAATGCCCCCAAAATACAATGTAGTGTATGTTACTAAAAATTTAAATTTGTACCACTTAAAATTGCCTTTACATAGCGGTCTATGTGAACTTTGTCTTCCCAGTAAATATATAGGTATATGCTTATATACATATATATTTATGTGTTAATATGTTTATAGACACATATTAACACATACATATATGTATATAATCATATAAATATATATTTATATTTGCTGCCATTGCTGCGCTACTTACCCCCTTTACTGCGCTTAGGTTCTGATGCCGTCTGACATTAGCGTGCACTGGTATTTCTAAGTGGAGCTCTAATATCGCTTGCGTGCAAGAGATATTTAGTTCTCCAGTTGCAATCTAGCCCTAAGTATTTTGACTAGCAGAACTCATATGTAGTGACAAGAATAATTGCAAAATAGATGTGATTCCACTTAATATAATCAAGTTACAATTGTGACAAGGGACGGTTACAAATCGAAAAAATATATTAGTTTCAGGAATAGGTTTTGGGATGTTAGGCCAATGTCTACTTTTGCAGGTGGCTTACTATTTCATATTTGTTTCTATACCAAGATGGCCATCTATAACATAATCGCGTTTGTAACGCGTCCGTCACCGTCGTCAGTTGCATGCGTAGCCTGCAGCGCGAGACAGCTTCAGGAGCTCCAGCGCTCAGCTGTAACATAACGGCTAAGAGCTGGAGCTCCAGAAGCTTCAGGCATCTGCCACATATGGAGCCGGAATGCCATCGGTGCCAGATGCCTGATCGTTACAGACGGTGACACTGGGTGTATCACCGCCTGTAACCATCTTCTGCTGGTGCCGGCGGGGGTCCGGGTGGGGGGCGGGAGGCGAGTGGCGGGTGGGCGGCTCAGCAGCGGAGGGGGGAGGGAAGGGGAGGGAGTTGGAGTGACCTAATACAGGAAAAAAAAGGACAGGGAGGGATGGGACAGCTAGGGAAGGGGAGGGAGTGGGAGTACCCTACTACAGAAAGAAAATAAAAAAGGACAGGGAGAGATGGGGCAGCTACACTACAGAAAAGGGGCTTGGGTAGGGGGGATAAATGGTGATCGCATGGGGGGGAGGTGGTTTGGGACCACTGCACTACAGAAAATATAAAATAAAAAAAAGAATAGAATAAAAAAAAGGGGTTTATAGGTACTGGAAGACAGCTGTCAGTTTCTAAGATGGCAGCAATAGAGGGGGGGAGGGTTAGAAAGCTGTTTGAGTGGGGATCAGGGACAGAAGGATAGGGACAGAAGGATAGATACAGAGGGACATAAGGATAGGGACATAGGGACAGAGGGATAGGGACAGAGGGATAGGGACAGAGGAATAGGGACAGAAGGATAGGGACAGAGGGACATAAGGATAGGGACATAGGGACAGAGGGATAGGGACAGAGGGATAAGGACAGAGGGATAGGGACAGAGGGATAGGGATAGAGGGATAGGGATAAAGGGATAGGGACAGGGAAAAGGGATAGCGGGACAGAGGAATAGGGACAGAGCGACAGGGACAGAGGGACATAAGGATAGGGACATAGGGACAGAGGGACAGTGACAGAGGGATAGGGACAGAGGGATAGGGATAGAGGGATAGGGATAAAGGGATAGGGACAGGGAAAAGGGATAGCGGGACAGAGGAATAGGGACAGAGCGACAGGGACAGAGGGGTAGGGACATAGGAATAGGGAAAGAGGGATAGGGACAGGGATAGAGGGATAGATGGATACGGATTGATGGACCTCACTTTATAAAAATAGACTGCCCTCTGGGCAGGCTTATCGCCTAGTAAGGAATAATGCAGTTTTACTAATTTAATATATCTGGTTTTGAATAAAAATTAAAATACTAATCATTTTTGCTATGTATAATTTTGATTCCTCAATTTATGATCGGATGTTGATTTGAGATCAAAATAGTTTGTCAACCAATACATTGACTTCTCTTTTTGTTAAATTTAAAGAATCTGAAACCAAAGCTGCATAGAATTAATACCACTGACATTATTAATAATGAAGACAAATGATTTGTGAATAGAACGTTACTTTACAAATGTTGATTTTAACTTTTTTTTCAGGAAGTTTTCCTGCTGAGCTTTTGTGACTTTAGAATAACTATAGCAAATATTAATATATTTAGTTAGTTTGAAGAGCTGTAAACCTTCCTTCCGCAGAGCTCTATATTTAGAGACACCTGTATCCTGGTTTGAGGCATCCTATTAAGAGAAATTTCCTGATTCTTAGAAAAAAAATATGATTAGTTCATTAAATAATACAATGAAAATATTTGGAAGCACAGAGACTGCAAGTAAGTAAAATGTAAGATTCCAATCTTGTATCAGCACATCCTATTTGACCACTTATTCCCCTGTATAGTTCCTGATTTAATTAACAGTACAAGTTCTAATGAAACCTTAAGGGATAGAAACACGAAGATGATTAATTTGGTAATATGTAGCATATGCTTATTTCTGTGAGCATATCATTTGTTTAATAAAATTAAAGGAGCATGGGAAGAATTTAATGTAATGCTCCTGTGCTGAATAAACCTTTTTTTTTTTTTTTTGCCCCCAAAAGAATTGTAAGGGTTACTCCTGTCAACCAAAGGCCAATACAACAAAATGAGTTGTGCACAAGCATGCATTTCCTCCCTCCATGAATGGAAGATAAAATGTGTTTTGCTTAGCTTTGTTTTTATTTATGATAAAACATGTTTTGCTTTCCTTGTTTGTTTGTTTGTTTTTCTTCACCAGAAGCAATTTAAAGGGACAGTATACACCAATGTTCATATTACTGCATGTATTAGATATGACTATAAAGAACAATATGCAGATGCTGATATAAAAATCCAGTACAACAACCTTTTAAAAACTTACTTAGAAGCTCCCAATTTAGCACTATTGATGAGGTTAGGCTGGGACACCCATTGAAAGGGGCTGAGAAAGCAGAAAGGGCAGGGGCAACCCCACATTCCCCTGCATATGAAAAGACCCATTACACAAACAGAAGCAAGCAGGCATCTGTAGACATCAGTATACATCTAAAACTTTTGGAGTCTTAAAATCAGCTCAAAGTTATTTAAAAATAAGCAAAACTATATTTTTACAAAAGCACCCCTATATGAGCTATATAAATGTATCAGCTACAAAACATTAATACAAAGAAAATCTAGTGTGCAATGTCCCTTTAACTTAAAATGACATGAAACCCCAATTTTATTCTTTCATGATTCAGAGAGTGCATGAGAATTTAAACAATTTTCTAATTTAATTCTATTGTCAAACTTCTTCTCTTGGTATTTTTTGTTGAAAAGCATGGATGTAAGCTCAGAAGTGTGCATGTATCTTGTGCCCTACATGCTATCCATTTACAAGAACACTAGATGGCAGCAACTGTTCCCTACCATGTAATGTTCCAGACAACTAGCTAGGTATCTATTCAACAAAATACCATAGGAATGAAGCAAATTTGATCATGAAAGTAATTTGAAAACTTTTTTTTTAAATTGTACTCTATTTGAATCACAGAATAATGTTTTGAAGTTTCATATCCCTTAATGTTAATGTCATAGGTGTCATTCTGGGAAAATAACTGTAAGATACTTTCAACAACTCATTATTATTTAAGGGATATGAAACCCAAAATTGGTCATTCTTAAAGGGACATTGTGCACTAGATTTTTCTTTGCAAAAATGTTTTGCAGATGATCCATTTATACAGCCCATATTGTTTTGTTTATTTTTAAATAACATTGTGCTGATTTTCAGACTTCTAACCAAGCTCCATAGTTTTAGATGTATACTGAAGTATACAGACATCAGATTGCTTCTGTTTGTATAATGGGTATTTTCATATGCAGGGGATGGTCTGCTCTCAGCCCCTTTCACTGGGTGTCCCAGCCTAACCTTATCAACCGTGCTAAACTTGGAGCTTCTAAGTAGTTTTTAAAAGGTATTATACTGGATTTGTATATCAGTATCTGTACATATTATTCTTTATAGTAGTGTCTATTACATGCAGATAAATGAAAATTTGTGTATACTGTCCCTTTAATTCAAAGTGTAACTTAAAAAAATAAATCAATTTCCCAAGGCACTTTGATTATCAAAATGCTATTGTTCTCTTTGTATCCTTTGTTTAAATGCAAGTGGGAAGGCTCAGGCGCATGCACAAGTTTGGAGCAGTATATGGCAGCAGTTTTGGAAGAATGCTTTTAACAATGTTATACATTGTGCAAACACTGCTGCCATCAAGTGCTTAAAAGCATTCTTACAAAACTTCTGCCAAATAGTTCTCCATACCCAAGCAGCCTACCTACATAGGTCTTCTCTTCAACAAAGAATACAATGAAAATTAAGTAAATTTGTTTCATGTCCATCTAAGTTCAATGTATTAGGGAAGAGCAGGATGTTTGAAAGCTAAATATTTGTTATAACCTTAAAGGGATAGTAAACCCGTTTTTTTTTTTCTTTTATGATTTGAATAGAACATGCAATTTTAAAGCCACTTTTCTAATTTACTCCTATTAAGTATTTCTTTGTTATCTTGATATCTTTATTTGAAAAAGCAGGAACCAGACAGTTTTTGGTTCAGCTCCCTGGATAGTGCTTGCTGATTGGTGGCTACATTTAGCCACGAACAGCAAGCACTACCCTGGTGCTGAACCTAAAATGGACTGGCTCCTAAGCTTTTATTACTGCTTTTCAAATAAAGCTACCAAGAGAATGAAGAAAAATTGATAATAGGAGTAAATTGGAAGGTTGCTTAACATTGCATGCGCTATCTGAATCACGAAAGAAAAAAAAAATCTGGGTTTAGTTTCCCTTTAATTAAATTTGTTGAGGATACAAAGTACCAATGGATTATAAAACTTGTTGCTGAAAATACTCACTAATTGACAACTGCAATTGTAGAATTCAAAGAGATTTGCAACTGCCCCTTATCCCAGCGTAACAATGCACAACTAGCTACAGTATAATCACTGGAGCCAGGTTAACTTCTCACCACGTAGAACAAGTTCCGCTGTGAAGGCCACCAGCATTACAAAATGCCTTCAAAACTTTAGAAAACAAAGAAAGAAAGAAAAACGTCTTCAATAAAACAGGACACTAACATATGCACAAATTATAAAAAAAAGAAGTGCAAGAAAAATAAAATAAAAACAAGATAACCTTGACAGACCATAAGTGGAGATACTTCACAAGGAAAATAGAGTCCATATGATTTCCATATGCTTGAATAAGTTTCAGAGAAAATCCTTAACCACGATTCTAAAACACCCCAGTTCTTATTCTATCCAGCGAGACAGCAAAAGAGAGAGGGGGAGAGAGACAGCAAAAGAGAGAGGGGGAGAGAGACAGCAAAAGAGAGAGGGGAGAGAGACAGCAAAAGAGAGAGGGGGAGAGAGACAGCAAAAGAGAGAGGGGGAGAGAGACAGCAAAAGAGAGAGGGGGAGAGAGACAGCAAAAGAGAGAGGGGGAGAGAGACAGCAAAAGAGAGAGGGGAGAGAGACAGCAAAAGAGAGAGGGGGAGAGAGACAGCAAAAGAGAGAGGGGGAGAGAAACAGCAAAAGAGAGAGGGGGAGAGAGACAGCAAAAGAGAGAGGGGGAGAGAGACAGCAAAAGAGAGGGGGGAGAGAGACGCTAATAGCTCACAGAAAAAACATTTTGCAAGTGTGTTTTATTTGTAGTCACAGCTTTTCCGTGTTGCTAGCAGTTTTCGTTTGCTGTGAGAGAAATCATGTATTCCGACACAACTAAATAGCTTAATGGATGGAAAACTAAAATGCTAGAAAAAGTAGGTGAAGTGAGCCCTAATTAATTTTGAACATGATTTTATCTTTTTCAGCAAAGTCCATTGGCAGCCTAACAAACATTTATGATCTATTTCAATGAACGTGATATTCCTGGATTCTGTAACTATACACTGATTAGAGAGAGGCAAAAAAGGAGGAACTGGAAATTGAGTGGCAAGATTTAAAGGAACATGAATCCCAAATTAGTTCTCTTTCATGATTTAGAAAGAGCATGTCATTTTAAACAACTTTCTAATTTACTTCTATTATCTAATTTTCTTCATTTCCTTGATATACTTTGCTGAAAAGCATATCTAGATAGGCTCAGTAGCTGCTGATTGGTTGCTGCACATAGATGCCTCCTGTGGTTGGCTCACCCATGTTCATTGCTATTTCGTCAACAAAGGATATATAAATTATAAAGCAAATTAGATAATAGAAGTAAATAGGAAAGTTGTTTAAAATCAAATTCTCTACCTGAATCATGAGAAATATTTTGGGTTTAGTGTCCCTTTAAGGTGAATGTGTTGGGGGTAATAGGTGATGGATTGAGGGGGTCAATATTAAGGGCTTTAGAATATACACATATTATCAAAAATTATTTGTACACACTATTTCTGACTATACAGAAGTTAGGAGTGAGAAGCGAAATGAAACTTGAAAACCAGAGAACCAGTAATTATAATCTATTTTTCTGTATATCAAGTTATGTTGTATCTATTTTTCTTCTGCATTACCTATTAACTATGGAAACACTTCTGCAAATTATTTCTGTTTCTCCAACCCTACAAATTAAATTTTTGACCTCTTTTTCTAGTATACTTTTTAGCACCCACTCAAAATGTAATGAGCCTTATTAGTATATATAGATGTTTCTATCCTTTCACACCCTTTCTTTGAATAATATTTGACATATTTATATCATTCTTTAGACACTTTCTTGAGTGAAAAATAAAAGGTTGCAGTAAGAAACAGAAGGGTCAATGCAAAATAAAGATTTTAAAAGAAACAATTTTTAACTGTACCTAATCATTATCTCTTATTAGTAGCAAAAATGTGTTGTGTCGGTTTAGATAATCATACTTAAATCTAATATAAAACTTTACATGTAGAAAGTTATAGTATTTATAGTACAATAATAACATACACAAGAGCGATAACAACACAGCATAAAATAACAAGACTCTGTCAAAAATTATTTATTTATTATCCTATATAATAAAAGGCCAAGTGTGTTTGTCTGAAGCTGTCATGCGCAGTAGAGACAGCACGAGGACAAACACACCTGGCCTTTGAGTACCTAGCTGATCTGCGGCAGAAGTAATTGTGGCTGACATGAAGGGGGCATGGCCAGGCGTGAATTGTCGTTAAGGGGGCATGGCCGGGCGTGGTCACACGATAGAAGAGAGAGAGATAGAGAGGGGGAGAGATAGAGAGGGGAGAGAGATAGACAGGGGGAGGAGAGAGAGGGGGGAGAGAGAGGGGAGAGAGAGGGGAAGGGAGAGAGAGGAGGGGAGAGATGGAGCTCAAAAGAGAGGGGGGAGAGAGAACAGAAGAGGGTGAATAGAGAGAGCAGAAGAAGGGGTATAGAGAGAGGTAGAGAGACAGCAAAAGAGAGAGGGGGAGAGAGACAGCAAAAGAGAGGGGGGAGAGAGACAGCAAAAGAGGGGGGAAAGAGACAGCAAAAGAGAGGGGGGAGAGAGACAGCAAAAGATAGAGGGGGAGAGAGACAGCAAAAGAGAGGGGGAGAGAGACAGCAAAAGAGAGGGGGGAGAGAGACAGCAAAAGAGAGGGGGGAGAGAGACAGCAAAAGAGAGAGGGGGAGAGAGACAGCAAAAGAGAGAGGGGGAGAGAGACAGCAAAAGAGAGAGGGGAAGAGAGACAGCAAAAGAGAGGGGAGAGAGAGACAGCAAAAGAGAGGGGGGAGAGAGACAGCAAAAGATAGAGGGGGAGAGAGACAGCAAAAGATAGAGGGGGAGAGAGACAGCAAAAGAGAGAGGGGGAGAGAGACAGCAAAAGAGAGGGGGAGAGAGACAGCAAAAGAGAGGGGGGAGAGAGACAGCAAAAGAGAGAGGGAAAGAGAGACAGCAAAAGAGAGGGGGAGAGAGACAGCAAAAGAGAGGGGGGACAGAGACAGCAAAAGAGAGAGGGGGAGAGAGACAGCAAAAGAGAGAGGGGGAGAGAGACAGCAAAATAGAGGGGGAGAGAGCGCAAAAGAGAGGGGGGAGAGAGCGCAAAAGAGAGGGGGAAAGAGAGAGCACAAAAGAGAGGGGGGAGAGAGCGCAAAAGAGAGGGGGGAAGAGAGAGCGCAAAAGAGGGGGGAGAGAGAGAGCGCAAAAGAGAGGGGGGAAGAGCGCAAAAGAGAGTGGGTAGAGAAAGCACAAAAGAGAGAGGGGAAGAGAGAGTGCAAAGAGTGGGGAGAGAGAGAACGCAAAAGAGAGGGGGGAAGAGCACAAAAGAGAGGGGGGAAGAGCGCAAAAGAGAGGGGGAGAGAAAGCGCAAAAGGGAGGGGTGGAGAGAGAGTGCAAAAGAGAGGGGGAGAGAGAGCGCAAAAGAGAGGGGAGAGAGAGAGCGCAAAAGAGAGGGGAGAGAGAGAGCGCAAAAGAGAGGGGGAGAGAGAGACAGCAAAAAAGAGGGGGAGAGAGACAGCAAAAGAGAGGGGGAGAGAGACAGCAAAAGAGAGGGGGAGAGAGACAGCAAAAGAGAGGGGGGAGAGAGACAGCAAAAGAGAGAGGGGGAGAGAGACAGCAAAAGAGAGAGGGGGAGAGAGACAGCAAAAGTGAGAGGGGAAGAGAGACAGCAAAAGAGAGGGGGGAGAGAGACAGCAAAAGAGAGGGGGGAGAGAGACAGCAAAAGATAGAGGGGGAGAGAGACAGCAAAAGAGAGGGGGGAGAGAAACAGCAAAAGAGAGAGGGGGAGAGAGACAGCAAAAGAGAGGGGGAGAGAGACAGCAAAAGAGAGGGGGGAGAGAGACAGCAAAAGAGAGGGGGGGAGAGAGACAGCAAAAGTGAGAGGGAAAGAGAGACAGCAAAAGAGAGGGGGAGAGAGACAGCAAAAGAGAGGGGGGAGAGAGACAGCAAAAGAGAGAGGGGGAGAGAGACAGCAAAAGAGAGAGGGGGTGAGAGACAGCAAAAGAGAGAGGGGGAGAGAGACAGCAAAAGAGAGAGGGGGAGAGAGACAGCAAAATAGAGGGGGGAGAGAGCGCAAAAGAGAGGGGGGAGAGAGAGCGCAAAAGAGAGGGGAAGAGAGAGCACAAAAGAGAGGGGGAGAGAGCGCAAAAGAGAGGGGGGAAGAGAGAGCACAAAAGAGGGGGGAGAGAGAGAGCGCAAAAGAGAGGGGGGGAAGAGCGCAAAAGAGAGTGGGGAGAGAGAGCACAAAAGAGAGAGGGGAAGAGAGAGCGCAAAGAGGGGGGAGAGAGAGCGCAAAAGAGAGGGGGAAGAGCGCAAAAGAGAGGGGGGAGAGAGAGCGCAATAGGGAGGGGTGGAGAGAGAGCGCAAAAGAGAGGGGGAGAGAGAGCGCAAAAGAGAGGGGAGAGAGAGAGCGCAAAAGAGAGGGGAGAGAGCACAAAAGAGAGGGGAGAGAGAGCACAAAAGAGAGGGGGGAGAGAGAGCGCAAAAGAGAGGGGAGAGGGGGGAGAGAGGGGGGAAGAGAGCGCAAAAGAGATGGGGGGAGATCGAGAGCGCAAAAGAGATGGGGGAGAGAGCGCGCAAAAGAGAGGGGGAGAGAGAAAGCGCAAAAGAGAGGGGGAGAGTGAGAGCAAAAGAGAGGGGGAGAGAGAGAGAGTAAAAGAAAGGGGGGAGAGAGAGAGCACAAAAGAGAGGGAGAGAATGAGCGCAAAAGAGAGGGGAGAGAGAGAGCACAAAAGAGAGGGGAGAGGGAGCACAAAAGAGAGGGGGAGAGGGGGAGAGAGGGGGGAGAGCGCAAAAGAGATGGGGGGAGATAGAGAGCGCAAAAGAGATGGGGGAGAGAGAGAGCGCAAAAGAGAGGGGGAGAGAGAGAGCGTAAAAGAGAGGGGGGAGAGAGAGAGCAGAAGAGAGGGGAGAGAGAGAGTGCAAAAGAGAGGGGGGAGAGAGAGCACAAAAGAGAGGGGTGGAGAGAGAGCGCAAAAGAGAGGGGGAGAGAGAGCGCAAAAGAGAGGGGAGAGAGAGAGCGCAAAAGAGAGGGGAGAGAGAGAGAGCACAAAAGAGAGGGGGAGAGAGAGAGCGCAAAAGAGAGGGGGGAGAGAGAGTGCAAAAGAGAGGGGAGAGAGGGGGGAGAGAGGGGGAGAGAGCACAAAAGAGATGGGGGAGAGAGAGAGAGCGCAAAAGAGATGGGGAGAGAGAGAGCGCAAAAGAGAGGGGGAGAGAGAGAGCGCAAAAGAGAGGGGGAGAGAGAGAGCGCAAAAGAGAGGGGAGAGAGAGAGCGCAAAAGAGAGGGGAGAGAGAGAGAGCACAAAAGAGAGGGGGAGAGAGCGCAAAAGAGAGGGGAGAGAGGGGAGAGAGAGGGGGGGAGAGCGCAAAAGAGATGGGGGAAGGGCACAAAAGAGAGGGGGGAGAGAGAGCGCAAAAGAGAGGGGTGGAGAGAGAGCGCAAAAGAGAGGGGGAGAGAGAGCGCAAAAGAGAGGGAAGAGAGAGAGCGCAAAAGAGAGGGGAGAGAGAGAGCACAAAAGAGAGGGGGAGAGAGCGCAAAACAGAGGGGGGAGAGAGAGCGCAAAAGAGAGGGGAGAGAGGGGGAGAGAGCGCAAAAGAGATGGGGGGAGAGAGAGAGCGCAAAAGAGATGGGGGGGAGAGAGAGCAAAAGAGAGGGGGGAGTGAAAGCTCAAAAGAGAGGGGGGACAGAGAGAGTGCAAAAGAGAGGGGGAGAGAGCACAAAAGAGAGGTGGGGAGAGAACGCAAAAGACAGGGGGGGAGAGAGAAAGCTCAAAAGAGAGGGGGAGAGAGAGAGCAAAAGAGGGGGGGAGAGAGAGAGAGCAAAAGAGAGGGGGAGGGAGAGAGCGCAAGGGGTGGGACCGCTGTACTGCAACAAAATGGCCCATGTGAACAGGCTTTAGGACTAGTTTATTTATAAAATATATTACCAGGAAGGATACATTGAGATTTCTCTCGTTTTCAAGTATGTCCTGGGTCCACAAAACATTGCATTGATACAATAGGGTACAATAAAATTCAAAAACAATAATAATACACAATACAGGTGGCCCTCGGTTTACGCCGGTTCAATTTGCGCCGTTTCAGAATAACAACCTTTTTTTTCAGTCATGTGACTGCTATTGAAAAGCTTTTGGAAAGCAATGCACTAATTAAAATAGCCAGTAGGTGGAGCTGTCCACTTGTTTTGCAGCAAAGTTATGCAACTTAACAGCCTTAAATTGATCTGTGTACACAGATCAGACCAGATCTATTGAGCAAAATTTAGCAGGCACTTCCCTATTATCTTCCTGTCCAGCAGCTTCAGGTCCTGTCCAGCAACTTCAGGTGAGGGTGCCTAACTGCTTAATCACTGCAGATTGAAATGCATAGAATAGGTGCAGACCCAATATTATTTAACATGCTAACAATGCAGAGAACTGATTGCAGAAAAATGCAAGTAAAAAAATGTTTTTGTTCATTAAACTTAGTTTGATGATGATGCAGTCTGTTGTGTGATAATTTTATTAGGTGATGTTTAGCAAATGTTTTTGTTCATTAAACTTAGTTTGATGATGATACAATCTATATATTTTAGGTTTATAATGCTGTTTAGCATTTAAAGTCTTCATTTCAAAGCTTTAAAAATAATGTATTAGGTGTTACTTATGAGAATTTTGAGAGGGGCCTGGAACCTAACTCCCTCACTTCCCATTGACTTACATTATAAACTAGGTTTCAATTTACAACGGTTTCGATTTACAACCATTCCTCCTGGAACCTAACCCCGGCGTAAACTGAGGGCTATCTGTATATGCAAACATTTTACATAGAACAGGTAGGAAATATATAATCAACCATGACAGGTGCATTCTGTTTTGAGATATATAGAGAGGGATCTCTTAAAGGATATTAGGTTTGGGGAAGGTTTGAAGGTGTGCGGGAGGTCATTCCATAACTGTGGCGCTCTGTAGGAAAAGGAGGATCGAGCTGCTTTCTTTTTGTATTGAGGCAAGCTAAATAATGTGCTTGTACTGGATCAGAGGTTATAGGAGGTGGGAATAGCCGGGGAGAGCATTCTGCTCAGGTAGGGTGGGAGCTTCCCAGAAAGGCTCTTAAACACAAGGCAGGAAAGATGGAGGGTGCGTCTGGATTCCAGCGTCAGCCAGTTTAATTCTTTTAGCATGTCATAATGATGGGTCCTGTAGTTACATTGTAGCACAAAGTGGCAGAACCAGTTATACAATGTATTGATTCTCTGTATTGATTCTCTGTTAAAGTAACATTGTCTGTTTAAGTATAATAGTTAGCTAACCAAGGTAGTTAGGCAAACAAGGTTTTGGAGTAACCAAGGGGAAATATATTTATTTTATACTTTTAAGTTAAACCTTTTATTAAGAATGTGTGAGAATCTCATTCAGTGTACAGCTTGCCACATGTTTGCATCAATGGAGCAGCCGCTTCTGGGATTATATGTTTGTGGCAAGTGCAAGCATATTGTCTCTTTAGAAACTCGTATTGGGGATCTGGAGGAACGAATTGCAACACTACATGAAATTCAGACACTTGAAAGGGAAATGGATAGGACTGAGCTGGTTGTTAATGGTTCCAGCAGTGGGAATGGGGAGGATTCAGATGAGGAGACTCCAGGATGTAGCTGGGTCACAGTAAGAGGGCGAAGTAAGCGGAAGAGACAGGCCAGTTCTGAGCTGGTACACCCCAATAGATTTGCAAGATTAAGTGAAGATGTTGGGGATATCAGTTCAGGGGTGGCAGTGTCAGAGAGGGCCGTGTTGCCTAGTATAGTGAACAGTCCTTTAGCTGTGGAAGAGGAGCATACTATGGTGGGCAGTCCTTCAGTCATGGAAGAGGGGCATACAAGTCAGGGCCAGAGGCAGATGTTGGTGGTAGGAGACTCTATTATAAGGAAGGTTGATAGGGTAATTTGTCATCCAGACCCTTTACATAGAACAGTTTGCTGTCTTCCAGGGGCTCGTGTTAGGCATATTGTGGAGCGTATTGATAGATTGTTAGAGGGATGTGGGTCTGATCCTGCAGTCATGGTGCATATTGGTACTAATGAAGGAATCAGTGGGAGATGGAGAGTCCTAAAAAATGACTTCAGGGAGTTAGGTAGCAAGCTTAAAGCAAGGACCTCCAAAGTAATATTTTCTGAGATATTACCAGTGCCGTGTGTTAACTCAGTAAGGCAGAAGGAGCTAAGGTCTGTTAATTCATGGCTAAAAACATGGTGTAAAAATGAGGGGTTTGACTTTTTAGAACACTGGACTGATTTTTCACTAGGGTACAATTTGTACAGTAAGGATGGATTGCACCTGAATTACATGGGTGCAGGTGTGTTGGGGGAAAGGATGGTAGCACGTTTAGAGAACCTTTTAAACTAGGCAAAGGGGGGAGGGTCAATTACAACAAAATAGAACAGAGAGATCAGTCTCTGAATATGTCACTCCCTTAATATCTCAAGGAAGGGATGACTTAAGAAATGTCACATTAGAAAGTATAGAGGAAAGTACACCAAGTAGCAGCAGAAAGCACATGAAAATTAAATGTATGACAACAAATGCAAGAAGCATGACAGGTAAAATGGGGGAGCTGACGCTCTTAGTTGCAGAAGAGGACTATGATGTTATCAGTATAACTGAAACTTGGTGGGATGATTCACATGACTGGGCAGTTAACTTAGAGGGGTATACATTATTTAGGAGGGACAGGAATAATAAAAGGGGTGGAGGAATTTGCATGTATATTAAACCTGACCTTAAACCTACAATAAGGGAAGATATTTATGATACAAGTGACAAGGTAGAGACCCTGTGGGTTGAAATAAAGAGTGGGGGGAAAAATCCTAAAAAAATATTACTAGGAACATGCTACAAGCCTCCCAACATTAGTGACCCGGAGGAAACTCAACTACTTATCCAAATAGGTAAAGCTGCTAATAACAGTGCTGTAATTATGGGAGATTTTAACTACCCTGATATAAACTGGGCCAATGAAACTAGTAATTCAGCTAAGGGGGATAGATTTTTAAATGTTCTCAGGGATAACTTCTTGTCACAATTAATAGAGGAGCCAACTAGGAGTAAAGCTATATTGGATTTAGTGCTATCAAACAATACAGATATAATATCAAACATAGAAGTTAAAGAACATTTGGGTAACAGTGATCATAACATGGTCACATTTGAAATCTCTTTTCATATGCAGTGTTTTAAAGGCTTAACTAAGACTTTTAATTTCAAGAAAGCAAAACTCAACGATTTAAGGAAATCATTAAATAATATAAATTGGGACAATGTATTTTCTAATAAAAATACAGAGGATAAATGGATAATATTTAAAAATTTGTTAAATAAATATACATATCAATACATACCATATGGTTATAAAAATAAAAATAAAAAAACTAAGCCGTTATGGCTAAATAAAAATGTGTTAAGAGAAATTAGGAAAAAACGTAGGGCATTTAAATTATTAAAAGAAAATAGTACAGACTCAGCATACAATATTTATAAGGAATGTAACAAAGCATGCAAAAAAGCAATCAAATTAGCCAAAATTGAAAATGAAAAATTAATTGCCAAGGATTCTAAGTCTAACCCTAAAAGGTTCTTTAAGTACATAAATAGCAAAAAATCTAAGAAGGATAATATAGGTACATTAAAATGTGTGGAGGGTAGCATGATAAATAATGACAGGGAGAAGGCTGAGGTACTAAACCAGTTTTTTTCTTCAGTATACACAAGAGAGGAACCATTGAATGATACTTTGGAACAGAATAGAACATGCCAGTCCATACCACTAACTGGGTTTTGTTTAGAGGATATCAGGAAAAAACTAAAAAATATTAAGGTAAATAAAACTCCAGGCCCAGATGGAATACACCCAAGGGTGTTAAGTGAACTTAGCACTGTTATAGACAAACCTTTACTCTTAATTTTTCAAGACTCATTATCCTCAGGCATGGTACCCCAGGATTGGCGTAAAGCTGATGTGGTGCCACTCTTCAAAAAGGGAAGCAGGGATGATCCAGGAAGCTATAGACCAGTTAGTCTGACATCAATAGTGGGGAAGATATTTGAAGGGATTATAAGGGATTATATTGATGAGCATATTTGTGAAAAACAAGATTATGAGTTCTAATCAGCATGGCTTTAGGAGAAATAGATCATGTCAAACTAATCTAATTAGATTCTACGAGGAAGTAAGTAAAAATATAGATAAAGGGGAATCATTTGATGTGATATACTTAGATTTTGCAAAGGCATTTGATACAGTGCCACATGAGAGATTAATGCACAAAATTAAGGGACTGGGAATAGCTGAAAATGTTAGCTCATGGATAAATAACTGGATAAAAGATAGGGAGCAACGAGTAGTAGTAAATGGATCATACTCAGATTGGACAAAGGTAATTAGTGGCGTCCCCCAGGGATCAGTACTGGGCCCTGTTCTTTTTAATATTTTTATAAATGACTTGGAGCAAGGATTAAATAGCGACATCTCTATTTTTGCAGATGATACTAAGTTAAGTAAGGTCATTAGGTCAGAGCAGGACGAACTCTCTTTACAAAGGGATTTGCTAAAATTAGAACTATGGGCAAGTGAATGGAAAATGAGATTTAATACGGAAAAATGTAAGGTTCTACATTTTGGAAGTAAAAATTAGCAGGCTACGTATTTTTTAAATGGGACAAGACTTAGCCAAACACAGGAGGAAAGGGATTTGGGAGTAGTAATAGATAACAAGCTAAAGATGAATGCACAATGCAGGGCAGCGGCTTCAAAGGCTAATAAGCTACTAGCATGTATTAAAAGAGGCATTGATTCAAGGGAGGAAAGCATAATTCTGTCATTATATAAAGCCCTGGTAAGACCTCACCTTGAGTTTGGAGTGCAGTTCTGGGGACCGATTGCTAAAAAAGATATTGCAGAACTAGAAAAAGTTCAGAGAAGGGCCACAAAGCTAATAAGGGGATTGGAGAAATTAACCTATGAGGAGAGGCTAGCCAAACTGGGTCTGTTCTCTTTAGAAAAAAGGCGCTTGAGAGGTGACATGATTACTTTATATAAATATATTCAAGGCCCATATACAGAGATGGCAGAAGCTCTTTTTATTCCAAGAAAATTGTTTCTGACAAGAGGTCATAATTTAAGGTTAGAGGAAAGGAGATTTAATCTCCTGCAACGGAAACGTTTTTTCACTGTAAGAGCAATAAAATTGTGGAACTCATTACCAAAGGAGGTAGTGAATTCCAATTCCATAGATTCCTTTAAAAATAGTCTGGATAAATTTCTGTATATAAACAAAATTCATGGATATGATTGCTAGTATTAAATGGGTCACATTTTAATGGGGTTATTTAAGCTTAACTGGAGCTTTTTGTAAGTATTTTAGATTTGTATAGGTTGAACTCGATGGACTTCAGTCTTTTTTCAACCTTATCTACTATGTTACTATGTTACTATGTTAAGGTGAGTTTGCGGTGCAGGTGCGTATACTACGTCCCCGTAATCCATGATAGGCATCAGCATTTGCTGTACAATCTTTTCCTTTACTGTAGGGCTGAGGCAAGATTTGTTTCTGTACAGGGCACCTCATTTTGGATAAAGTTTAGATGCAAGTTTTTCTATGTGGAGGCCAAAAGATAGATTAGGGTCTAACGACATACCCAAGTATTTGAAAGAGTGGACTGTGGTAAGCGTGCAATTGGATTTTGTTTTGATGCGTATATGGGAATTTTGTAATTTGTGTAATTTAGGACACGTTCCAAAGATTATTGTGACAATTTGTCAGTGTTTAGGAAGAGTTTGTTTTTTGAGATTCACTTTTCTACCTCTGTGAACTGGTCTTGGAGCACTGCTTCAAGCTGCAGCCGATCAGATTTGTTTGCATAGCTTACCAGGTCGTCTGCGTACATGTGTACAGTTGAGGATTTGCAGACATTAGGCAGATCATTTATAAATAATGTGAATAGTAGGGGGCCGAGAATGGAACCTTGGGGAACACCACACGTGACTGGGAGAGGGAGGGATTCAATGTTAGAAATGGAGACATATTGTGATCGATCCGATACATATGATCTTAACCAGGTTAACGGACGATCAGCAATACCAGAGTTTTTTAGTTTTAGCAGTAGTATGTCGTGGTCTACTGTGTCAAAAGCCTTTGCAAAATCAAGGAAAATAGCTCCAGTTAGGTCTCCTTGTTCCATGCCAGTTTGGATGTTGTTGCAAACTTTTAGGAGGGCAGTTGTAGTGGAGTGATTTGGTCGAAAACCTGATTGATCAGGGGTCAGATAGTTAGAAAGTTAGTAATAATCGCATATTGCGTATGGACACATTTTTCTAAGATTTTTGACAATACTGGGAGCAATGATATAGGGCGATAGTTAGAAACCAAGGTTAACTCCCCACTTTTATGAATAGGCAATACTCTTGCAGTTTTCCAGAGTTTGGGTATGTATCCAGACATCAATGATTCGTTAATTAGGGTTGTGACAGGCTTAGCAATTGCCGGCACACTGAACTTCAACAGCATTGCTGGCATTTCATCAGGTCCAGACTGGTTTTTCATTTTTAGATTATTAAGGTGTTTCTTAACGACATTAATGGGTACAGGTCTAAAATTGAACTTCTCTATATTGGGTCTTTGCTGTTTGAGTGGGGCCTGATCCACATTTGTAGTTTCAGGATGCGTGCCATTTATTAGTTTGTCAATCAGGGTGGTGGAGCATCCGACAAAATAATTGTTAAAGGCATTTGCTACTTCTAAGGGGAGTTGCAGGTTTTGGTTATCCACATTGACAGTGGAGGGTTGGGAGTGGATTTGTGGATTTTGTAAGTTATTTACGAGTTTCCAAAACTTTCTAGGGTTAGATATGTTATTGTTTAGATTTTCACAGAAATATTGGGCCTTGGCCAATTTTGTTTGTTTAGTGCATATATTTCGCCATTGTCTATAAACACAGTGATTGATCATAGAGCCAGTATGCTTGAACTTTGACCACAATGAATCCCGAAAATTTGTACATTTGAATTAGGTCAGCTGTGATCCAATTCAAGTGTGCTCCTTTTACTCTCACCTTACGCAGCGGGGCATGTAAATTCCAAACTTGTAGGAGTTCAGACTGAAAGAATTCAACTGCAGAGTCTAGATCTGGGATTAGGTTTAATCTGTGCCAGGGAAGGTTCTTGATGTCATTTGTCACAAAAATGTTATCCATATAGAGTCAATCATTCTTTTAGCCAATAAGGAAGCACTATGAATAAATAATTGGTTCCTATGAATGAAGCAGTTTCACTTTCATTCAATAAGGAAAATATAAAGAGGTGTAGCACCTTAGATTCATAGAATTAGCGAGTACCATTGAAACATTTGTTTTTTAACAGTAAATATTTGATAACTGTTTTAATAATGGGGTGTTAAAGGGACCTAAAATGCAAAAAAAACATTATTTCATGATTCAGATAGAACATTTCTATTTTACTTCTATTATAAAATTTTCTTTGTTTTCTTGTTATCCTTTGTCTAAAAGCAGGAAGGTAATTTTTGGAGTGTGCACATGTCTGCATTAATATATGGCAGCAGCTTTACAACAATGTAATACATTAGCAAGAACACTAGATGACAGCACTATTTCCTGCCATGTAGTGCTACAGACATTTGCATGTTATCTATCTAGATATCACTTCAACAAAGAATAATATGAGAATGAAGAACATTTAATAATAGAAGTATATTGGAAACTTTTTAAAGTTGTATTCTCTATCTGAATCATTAAAGAAAAAATTTGGGTTTCATGTCCCTTTAAGAAAAACTAATATTGGAAATAACATATTACTGATCCTCAAACTGCTCACGTGTCACCAACAAAACCTATATTTAGTGCACAAAGAAAACAATATAACTGATCTTTTCTGTTCCAGTTCCTAATGATGGTGAAAAACATAGACCACATTTTTGTTACTAATAAACTAAAACAACAACAAATGATTCTACCTAACAAATCAAGGAACATATTCTTAATGAATGGGTTGGCTCTGTCCAGTAAGGGGATATATGGAAATAGATATACTTTTCTCTGGGTCCCAAAACTATGGGGTGGGATAAGCTTTTAAGGCAGATAATTCTAAAAAAATGCAGAGTTGAAAAACATCAACCCCCAAAACCTTTTTTTTACAACTGTAATTGTAGTCAAGTCTAACATTTCATCTGCAGTGCTGTGTGAAATATTAACACGCAAAACCCTTTATGTCTCTATTTATAGGTCCATATTTTCTCTCTAAAACAGATGCTGTTAATATGAAGACAGCACCTTATGGTGTGTGGGAAGGTTGTGTACAGCTGGTGAATAGAACTTATCACCAGAAATGTTTTGTTACCACTTTGTATATAAAACATGGTACAAAACTGTTAAACGCTGTATAAAATAAACATTGTACCGTTGATGAAAGATTGTGTGAGATTCCTTTAAGACTCAGCTGTCACACTATCCAACTGACAAAAAAAACCCCCCAACAATCTACAAATCAAATAAGTACATTTTTTAAAAATAAAACCTTTGAGAAAGCGAATTAAGTTGGATCTATCATGTGTCATATAGTGGAAATGGCTTTTTCTTTGTGCAGTGAATTTCACTCAAATATATCTTTAGGTTTATCATTGAAATTGAAAGCTGAAGATTTTACTTTTTTTGCTTTTCCTACAATCACTCAATGTAAAACTCTTATGAATGCAGCTTCTATTGCTCCTATCTTGTAATAGGCAATTTAAAATTATTTATCACAAGAAGCTTCAGCTATATCGGTTTGGTCCAGACTTCAAGATGTAAATCTGTTTTTTTTTTCCAGCCTATTAAAGTTCAAAGGATAGAATTACTTTTAACTAGCCCATTACTTAAACAACAATACTATTTGCTTGACAGAATCCTGGTGTGCAACAATCTCATTACCAGAAATGTATGAATGTTGATTGACAATTAGCACACTTTTCACCCCTTGCCCTTAGCAAAATGTCCCTTTCTTTGTCCACTTAGATTTAAATGATTAGCTTTTCTCCTTGAAACTCAGTAGATTTTAATGTTCTTCTGCTTAAACCATGATGCTCTCGCTCATTTTAAACCTTGTTCACAACCCTTAAATTCAAGTATCTCTTTTTTTTTTTTCTTTACTTGCTGACTGAACCAGGTCGCTTGACATTGCTTTTATAATGTAGCTGCAATATGATGTAACCTCTGGACCCTACGCATTTTGTTGAATGTATGGAAGTATCAGCACAAATTGGATTGGATTGAATTTTATTGCTAACAAATGTTAAAAGTGAGAACTGAAGGTGGGTATAAAGTCAGACTACTTGTAATGGTGCAAAGTCTAAGTAAGACCAGGGAAATATGTATCACTTGGTATGGGTAATACAAAACAAAAACATAAAATAAAAAAACAAATAAAATATATACAAAAAGAAAATATCTTCATATGTTTAGTAAAGGAAAGTGAATCTCTAAAAGTTGAAAACTATACTACCTTACTCATGTTTTAATAAGCTGTATAGTTATGTTATTTAATATAAATATTTTCAAAATGCTATGCAGCCATATATATTATATGACTATGTAGGCTGACCATATTGCTGCTTTAAGAAGGGACACATATGAAAAATACATATGTCTGGGTTCTTATACAAAACATTTCTTTAAAGAGCCCTGAAAACAGCCTTGACATATGTATTTTTCATATGTGTCCCTTTTTAAAGCGGCAATATGGTCAGCCTATGACTATGCCATGTAGCCATACCGCTTAACCCCTTAATGACAACTGACGTACCAGGTACGTCATGCATTAACAACCAGTTAATGACAATAGACGTACCTGGTACGTCAGTTGTCTAAGAGAGTGCTGGAAGCGATCGCAATCTCTGCACCGGTAGCGATGGTGCCGGTTCGTTGGTGGGTGGGAGCATAACAGGGAGGCGGGTGGGCGGCCCATCGCTAACCGGCATCCGGTTCCTGTAAGTGCAATGTGCACGCCGGGTGCCGGGAGCGTGCGGGGGCGCGCGTGCGCGA
This sequence comes from Bombina bombina, assembly GCF_027579735.1. Taxonomy (NCBI): domain Eukaryota; kingdom Metazoa; phylum Chordata; class Amphibia; order Anura; family Bombinatoridae; genus Bombina; species Bombina bombina. The sequence continues at coordinate 1,059,860,101 of NC_069500.1, read as the reverse complement.
TTAGCTGGCCACTGACACCAATGAGGAGGGAAGAGGGGGGAAAAAGATTTTAAAAATATAAATATATAAGGATCTGGGAGAGGGAGGGGGTTGGGGTATTGTGGGGGGCTGCAAAAAGAGAAAAAGATACTTTTATTTTTGGGGGCAAATTGGGTACTGGCAGACAGCTGCCAGTACCCAAGATGGCGGCAAATAGGTAGGGGAGAGTGTTAGAGAGCTGGGGGGGGGGGGATCATGGAGGTTGGGGCTAAGGCAGGGGTCCATCACAGCTAAAACATTTTATTTTTTTTTATTAAAAAAAAAGAAAAACTCCTTTTATTTAGTACTGGCAGACTTTCTGCCAGTACTTAAGATGGCGGGGACAATTGTGGGGTGGGGGAGGGAAGAGAGCTGTTTGGGAGGGATCAGGGGGTGGGATGTGTCAGGTGGGAGGCTGATCTCTACCCTAAAGCTAAAATGAACCCTGCAAGCTCCCTACAACCTACCTAATTAACCCCTTCACTGCTGGGCATAATTTACGTGTGGTGCGCAGCAAAGGGGATCCCAAAGAAGCTTTTACAACAATTTGTGCCATAATAGCACAAGCTGTTTGTAAATACTTTCAGTGAGAAACCTAAAATTGTGAAAAATGATTTTTTTTTTAATTGTTTGCTCGCATATATAGTGGCATAAAATATATCAAAATGGGCCTAGATCAATACTTGGGGTTGTCTACTACACTACCCTAAAGCTACCCTAAAGCTAAAATTAACCATGCAAGCTCCCTACAACCTACCTAATTAACCCCTTCACTGCTGGGCATAATTTACGTGTGGTGCGCAGCAGCATTTAGCGGCCTTCTAATTACCAAAAAGCAACCCCAAAGCCATATAAGTCTGCTATTTCTGAACAAAGGGGATCCCAAAGAAGCATTTACAACCATTTGTGCCTTAATTACAGAAGCTGTTTGTAAATAATTTCAGTGGGAAACCTAAAGTTTGTGACAAAATTTGTGAAAAAGTGAACTTTTTTTTTTATTTGATGACATTTGGCGGTGAAATGGTGGCATGAAATATACCAAAATGGGCCTAGATCAATACTTTGGGTTGTCTTCTAAAAAAAAAATATATACATGTCAAGGGATATTCAGGTTTTCCTGACAGATATCAGGGTTCCAATGTAACTAGCGCTAATTTTGAAAAAAAAGGGGTTTGGAAATAGCAAAGTGCTACTTGTATTTATGGCCCTATAAATTGCAAAAAAAGCAAAGAACATGTAAACATTGTGTATTTCTAAACTCAGGACAAAATGTAGAAACTATTTAGCATAGGTGTTTTTTGGTGATTGTAGATGTGTAACAGATTTTGGGGGTCAAAGTTAGAAAAAGTGTGTTTTTTTCAATTTTTTCCTCATATTTTATATTTTTTTTATAGGAAATTATAAGATATAATGAAAATAATGGTATCTTTAGAAAGTCCATTTAATGGCGAGAAAAACGGTATATAATATGTGTGGGTACAGTAAATGTGTAAGAGGAAAATTACAGCTAAACACAAACACAGCAGAAATGTAAAAATAGCCTTTGTCATTAAGGGTAAGAAAATTGAAAAATGGTCTGGTCATTAAGGGGTTAAAGGGACAGTCAAGTAAAAAAAAAACCTTTCATGATTCAGATAGGGCATGTAATTTTAAACAACTTTCCCATTTACTTTTATCACCATTTTTGCTTTGTTCTCTTGGTATTCTTAGTTGAAAGCTAAACCTAGGAGGTTCATATGCTAATTTCTTAGACCCTAAAGGCCGCCTCTAATTAAGGGATTATCTATCTTTTTAAACAACAAAAATTCTGGTGTTCACTGTCCCTTTAATTTGAATACATATCACTATACCATATTGCCATATACTTTTTTATAACAAAAAATATAACAGGCAACTTAAAGATGTATGAAAGATATATATCAAACTTTTTATGCAAACGTATATATTTTGCTTATAAATTCTTGTTCACATATGCCTATAGTGTATTTATTGGTTATATATTTAAAGTTTGATGTAAATGTATTAAAGGGACATTCCAGCCAAAATTGGAATCTACATGGATGCATTTCATTTTTGAATAGAAGCATTTTTGTAATATACATGTATTTGCAAAAATGCTTTTAATAAAAGCTATAGCTGTTTAAAAATAGTATTGAAGTATGCAAAGTGCACCAGTATTTTAAACACATCACTTGCTCAGGGAGACTAATTTGCTTGTACCATCTGGTAATGACTCAGTTTATTAATTGCTGATATGATACAAGCCCCACTGGCGCTCTAAGTAGCTGCAGTATTTAAAATGCTGGTGCATTGAGAATATCTAGCTATGCTTCACATGCACGTGCAGAGAAAAATGTTAACACTAAAACAGTGATAACTTTTACTAGAAGCATTTTTACCAATATACCTATATTGCAAGTATGTTTCTATTTAAAGATGCAATTAATCTATGTGCATTTACATTTTGACCGGAATGTCCCTTTAATAAATATGTATTTTCTAAAATGCTTAAAGTGATGGAAAAGTTACAGAAATAACAATCAACTATTACACTAATTGATCAAAATAAATATTAGTTTCATTCATCGTTTTTTTTATATTATCTTCTCTAAATCAATTTATAAGCTTTATTTAGTACCGTTTTATTCATCAATTATTCAACCCGTAAAAAAAAAGAAATTCACATTTGTGTCACTCTTTTTTGACAAGTTGAAAATTAGGCCATTAGGCGACCGTGACTCTGTAATCCGCCTACTTAACTAAATGCGCATGCGCCATTTTATTTTTCCTTGCCTGTAACACCATGCACGTTCCCGTTTTGCGCATGCGTGTTATTATGGGAATCCCTTGCTACGTAATCGTCATCGGCGGAATGATACAGACAAGCTCATCAGTGTAGATTGCAGGCAGCTCTTGTTTTAGTAAGCACCTGAATCGCTCACAGTGCAAATTATGCAAGTTTTTTTTAACTGCCACACAATTTATCTCATGGGAGCGAGCCTTGATTTGTGACGTAGGAGCGGGTGAGACCGCTCACTATGTGAATGCAATTTATAACCAGGAAATGGCAGATGGGAGGAGCTAGGAACAGTAGGAGACAATTTATAAAAGATCACGAGGTATTACTGAAAATAATTTTGAAGGTTGAAAAACGTAGCGACTAGTGTCAAAAACGAATAGGCTTTATGGAAATTGCAAGGAAACTAGTCAACTTTACCATCACTTTAATACAAAAACAATGAGTTTAATATGCCATCTGGACAAAGAGGAACACAACATGATCCCCATTGAAAATCAAGCAATATATTTAGGTGGTTTAACTATAAATATTGTCACTGAAATTTGGGGACCAATTAAAATTGTTAGCCAGCTTGGTGAACCATGTAGTTTGCCAATGGGGCTTGCTAATATATATTAATTCTTATTGGTAGTTGGTAGAGCACGCTGATTATTGTTAGTGCTAGGTGAACTATATGGATGGTACCTAGTGATTTTAAATTTGTAGCTCCTTAAAAACCATGACATTTTTCACTAGGTTTGACTATGAGGTACATTGTTACTGGTACTGGTAAACCATGTTATTGCCAATGGGGCTTCAAGACCCATGTGGATGGTCACTGTTGGACTATGTGTGTCTTATAACTATGGCTTAGTCAACCCTGTGGATTATGATTGGAGGTTGCTAAACCATAAAAGTTTACTGTGCATGATGACCAATAGACTTGTGAATAATCCTTACTGCAAGCTAAAAATGGAGAAAACCTCTATTTTTTCATTAATTCAATTGTGATCTGTTTGTTAATCAGCAGGAATTTGATTGAATTACTTGCTAAAGGTTTGGGTTTGTCGTTGTTAGACCAACATTTAGTTAACAAATGGTAAAATATAGCACAAAATGCATGCTCTATCTGACTCATGAAAGGAAAATGTTGGGTTTCATGTCCCATTAAATAGTAAAAGGGGAGTGCAGAACACATATTCATAAAATATCCTTTATTTTAAATAACTTCTTTCAAAATCTAAGTCATAAAAAACTGTATACTAACTTCACATTTCTTCCTATGTGTCAGATGAGCAAACACTGTTGCCATGGAGATTACGTTGGTAATGCTTACTAATTCATATACTTTGCCATAATTGCTCACATATGTTATATTTTACTGTGTTCTTCAATGACCTCATTTAATTATCTTACTGTTCACCTGTAATATTCTATTTCTGTAACCTCAAGCTATTTGCTCTGCAAGTGATACATGTAAATAACAATAATTTGAGGATTTTGACAGAATGATATTTTTCTTGTTTAATACCCATGGGAAAATACCTGTTAAATGTGGTTTGTTTTAAATGATTGCTCTGTGTGATTGACAGTAAGTGTTCACCCCCTGAAAATCCCCTGTGAAGCCTGCAATCATTGGAGAATGACATGAATTGATGAGCTAGTCCCATAACAGCTGCAGACATTTGTATTATAGTCAGAAAATTTAAGACAAAGAGCACAGCAAGTATTTCCTTGTTTGAAGATTTACTAAGTAAGCTATAATCAAACAAACTTTTGCTCTCTGAAATTCTGTCTGGCAAATTGCATGGTATTAGTATATATCCCCAAAAATAGGAAGGAAGTCACATACATAATTAAAAGGGACATGCACATCAAATTGAAACTTTTATGATTCAAATAAAGCATTCCATTTTAGGAGACTTTTCAATGTAAGTCTATTATCAAATTTCCTTCATTCTCTTGATATCTTTCAATGAAATCAGATCTAGGTAGCACAGGGCAGCAATGCACTCTGGTAGCTAGCTGGTGATTGGTAGCTACACACATATTGCCCTTGTCATTATCTCACCTGATGTGTTCAGCTAGCTCCCAGGTGTGCATTGCTGCTCTGAGGCTGATCTATCAGTTTAACCCCTTTGCAGGGGTTTAAGTTAAATGCAAGTGATAGTAAATACTAAAATGCAATGACTTGGGACTTTTTTGTATAAATAATATTAATAACTGGTTTTGTATAGGTTCCATGATTTTGGAAGTCTAAAATATCTGTTGATAATGGTTCTAGGGTTGCCACCTCAGCCATGTTTTCCCAGACACTTATGAGTTACAAATGGTGCAGGGTGTTAACGTTATTACTGGTTTTCACTGACATACACAAATATTCTGAGAGGACCCGTGTACCACTATTCTAGCTCGCTGGTGGTGCTGTGTATTGTGCCTGTGAATACTTAAAGGGACATAAAACCATTTTTTTTCTTTTGTGATTCAGATAGAGAATACAATTTTCACAAAAAAAAGTTTCCAATTCACTTCTATTATCAAATTTGCTAAGTTCTCATTTTATTCTTTGTTGAAAAGATATCTAAGTAATATGCACATGTCTGGAGCACTACATGACAGGAAATAGTGCTGCCATCTATTGTTCGTGCTAATGTAAAACTGCTGCCATATAGTGCTTTTCAACAAAGGATAACAAGAAAGGAAAGAAAATTTGATCATAGAAGTAAATTGGAAAGTTGTTTAACATTTTTTATCCATCTGATAAAAATCGTCGCCCGCAAAAGTCGGTGACGCCAAGAATTTGCGCGGGTTTGGTATCCTATATACGGAGTAAGCTAGAAGTTACGCGCGTAGATTTCTGGCGTCGCCCGTAGTTTTTTGGCCCATAGACTGACATACAAAACACGCGCAATTTGCGATCCAATATACGGCGTAAGGACTTACGCGCGCAGATTTCACAAAATCTACTCCATTCTCAGCTCGCCACAAATTGAAGGCGCAGGAACCCTTGCACTGACTTAGAAACCAACGTAACTCTCAGAAGGCCTAACAAATGCATGCCTAACAATATACATAGCAGCAGCTTGTTCACAAATAGTTAACCTCTTAAAAGCATTTATTATTCCTGCCCCTGCAAGTGTGTCAAACCAATCACAAACAGCACAACCTCTCACCTGCAGCCTTAAAACACCTGCAAATGCACACCCTCATTAGCCACCATGTTTCCCTTGCAGTATATTGCATTTAGAGTGAGACAGCGTCGTGGGGCACAAGGGGTGCTGGAACCCCTACAAGCCCCTGTTTTGGATGGTATCCCTGCTGCTGAGGTCCCTGGTCATGGTGCTGTAGCTGTCCCTGCTCCAGCTGCTGCTGCTGCCCTCCCTGCTCCTCCTGCTGTTGTCCCTGTTCCTGGTGCTCCCCATGCTGCTGTTGCTGCAGCTGCCCATAGGCCAGCAGGGCCTATAAGACAAAGGCATCAGCAGAGGGGAAGAGCACCAAGGGTACACAGGGTTAGGGTCACCCTGTTTGGGATGACAGAAGTGGAGGTCAGGGAAAAATATCGCTTGACATCTGCAAGCCTCATTAACCTATATGAGGTGTTGAAGGATGATATTGACCCTCAAGCGTATAGGAACCGAGCTCTGACTGGTATGCAGAAGCTGTTGTGTGTTGTACACTTCCTGGCAACTGGCTCATACCAGTCAACAGAGGGGCTTGTGTCTGGCCTAGCGCAGTCTACCTTCTCCAGGATTCTAGGGGAGGTTCTGACTGCTCTAGATAACCAGACACAACGATACATTCATTTCCCCCATACCCCCCAGGAATGGAACCGTCTTAAACAAGGCTTCTATCGACTGGGGGGTATTCCTAATGTCATGGGAGCAATTGATTGCACACATGTGCGTATTGTGGCCCCACATGAGGAGACAATCCTCTATATTAACCGGAAAGGGTTTCACTCATTGAATTGCCAGATGGTCTGCGATACCAATCTGAAATTCTTACATGTGTATGCAGGCTTCCCAGGGAGTGCACATGATTCCTACATCCTGCGCCAGACCTCCTTATTCAATATGTTTGAAAATGGAACACTTTCGGGAGGATGGCTGCTTGGTGAGTACCTTCATTTTGTCTGTATATTTCTAATAAAGGGACACTAAACACATATTTTCATCTCATGTTTCAGATAGAGAATACAATGTTAAACAGCATTACAATTCACTTCTATTAAATCATTGTATTCATTCTTTATATATCTTATTTTTTTTAAATTCTAATTCACATATATGAGCCAATCATATGAGGCTTCTATGTGCAGCCACCAATCAGCAGCTATTGAGCATATCTAATATGCTTGTCATCAAAAGTTATCTATAGAATGGATAAAATGATCTAATCTAAGTTAATTATCAAGCTGCTAACAATTGCAGGTTCTTATTAAATGGACAGTCTAGTATAAATTGCACTTCCATTATTCAGATAGGCCTTTTAATTTTAATAAACTATCCTGATTACTTCCATTAATGTTTTTATTAAATCTATCTTTTATATGCGATTCATGTTGTGTCCCTTTAAAGCACATGATGTACCTGTAGTAATCCAAACACATATGTTACATGACAGGTGACGCAGGGTACGGCTGCAGACCATGGCTATTAACCCCCTTGGTGCACCCCATTACAGAGCCACAACTCAGTGTCAGGACATTTATCTGAATTAACTTTATGGTCCAGCAATCACTGTGCCTTTAAGATTTCTCTCTGTGTCTCCAACTCCACCCTATTTATAGCTGATCTAGGCCCTACCTACTTTGCTTAGTATTGAAGCATTGCTGCCTTTGGTATCCAAGCCTCCTCATCTGTTTTGAACGCTGTTCATTTCAGTTGCCTTAAATTGTCGCTTACCGGACCGGAGTTCCATCTCTAACTCCTTACTAACTTTTGTCTCCATTTTCCTCTCCTCTCAGAAGCTGCTGCACGTCTCACGGGGAATACATTAGACTTACTCACTAACTGCCGTCTTCAGTCTCATCGCGGTGACGTCATCCGCCTGCTGCATACTGCTCTGCAACTGAGCGCTCTCACAAACCGGAGCTCCGTTCTAACAAGCCGAATGTAAGTGCTAAACCTTCTATTCTAAATTGCATTACATTCCGGTATATATATTTAAGCTGTTACCTTTCAATTCCTCTTTTTGTTTCTTGATGCGTGCGTTCACATATACAATACCAGATACCAATCCTATTCCCTGAACCAAGTAAGGGTTTCCTAAGGGCAGTTTATTAACTTGCTGGTATCTTATACACGTAGGCATACTATACTACTTAATAATTCTACTCTGGGCCATTTCACCTTGCCTTGTTCTATAACAAACAATTGTTAAGTTTGCATAATCTGCTCCTATGGATTTCCCGGCATTATTCCTCCCTCCTGCAAATATTTTAGTGCTTACACAGAGCACAGGTGGCAGGCATAGGGAGAAATAGCCAACAAATCCTACAACATTAATTACAGCCTGGTGATATAAGAATACAGCTGCTTTCCATAGTAGCATTCTGCTGTATTCAGTATCTTTTTGCTACACTCAATACTTTTATACTTTCATGTTGAACTCAGCTAATTGTGGTCCTATTCCTCACTGGTACACTTCTGTAATTTTAGATTCCAGAATAAGGACTGTGACAGAATACTAAGCCCTCATAACTATGGACCCAGCAGAGATCAACGCTAATATGCAAACTCTAAAGCAAAGGGTTGATTTGCTAACAGATGGCCTCAACACCTTAAAATTAGAGAATGACACGCTCAAAGCCTATATCAGGGATGTAGTGGATAAAAGAGTACCCATTATAGAACCCCAGGTTAGTGCTCCCAAAAATTTTTATGGAGACAGATCTCTCTATAGAGAGTTTAAAAATGCTTGTCTATTGATGTTTGCACTTAAACCACATACATACCCAAATGATAGGGTCAGAGTTCTCACCACTATTTCCTATTTAAGGGGTGAACCCCGTAATTGGGCTAACTCATTTTTTGAGAATAACGAAGATGTTTTGAATTCTTTAGAATTTTTTTTTGCAGCTATGGGTCAGCTATATGAGGACCCATATAAACAGCTTACAGCTGAAAATGCAATGCGTAGTCTCAAACAAAGGAAAAGGGTTGTAGAGGACTACATCACCGAATTTAAAAAATGGGCAAAGGATTCCCAATGGAACAATCTTTCGCTCAGGAACCAGTTCAGGTTAGGGCTCTCTGATGGGATTAAGGATGAGCTATCACGTTCAGAACTGCCCCCTACCCTAGAGGAGCTTATGACCCTTTCCATTACCATCGATAGACGCCTAAGAGAAAGGCATCAGGAAAAATCCACACATGATCCATATCAAAAAAGACCAGTATCTATATCCCATAGCTCAGCAACATCAAAAACTACTACAGAACCTATGGATATCGGTTTTGTAAAGGGCCCTTTAACCCCTCAGGAAAAGCTAAGAAGACGATCTAACAACCTCTGTCTCTATTGTGCTTCAGAAGACCACACAGTCAGAGATTGTCCATCCCTTCTCAGACAAAACAAGGGTAAGAACTTGCAACCTTCTTATTGCTGTACTACTCAAGATACCAATGCTTTATACCTAAAATTACCCCTTCTCTTGCAGTGGGATCAACACCGTCTCCCCGCATCCGCGATAATTGACTCCGGTGCCACAGCTTCTTACATTGACAAAGAATTCGTTGATGTTAATAAAATACCCTTGATGCAAAAAAAAGGTCTCCTGTCTGTTTGAGAGGTATAGATGGCAAAACTATAACTACAGGGCCAGTAAAATACCATACCATCCCTTTACTTGTAACAACACATGATCATCATAGAGAATACATCCCACCTGCTATTTTACACACCTCAGTAGCTCCCATTGACCTCACCATACCCGAAGTTTATCAAGACTTTGCAGATGTTTTTAGTAAAAAGGAGGCTGAAAGTCTACCTCCTCACAGGAAGTACGATTGCCCCATTGAAATATACCCAGGTTCAGAGATCCCCTGTGGGCACATATTTCCCCTTTCCAATCCAGAACTCGCACACTTAAAAACTTATCTTGACGAAAACCTCAAGAAGGGTTTCATCCGACCCTCAACTTCCCCTGCAGCAGCAGGTATATTCTTCGTTAAAAATAAAGATGGCTCCCTCAGACCTATAGTTGATTATCGACAACTAAATAAAATCACGGTCAAGAATAGTTATCCTCTACCTCTAATCCCTGAGCTTATAGAGAGATTAGAGGGAGCTAAATATTTCACAAAACTTGATCTCAGAGGTGCTTACAACCTTGTCCGAATTAGAGCTGGAGACGAATGGCTGACGGCGTTTCGGACACGCTACGGTTTGTTCGAGTACGTCGTCATGCCATTCGGGTTATGTAACGCCCCTGCTACCTTCCAGCATCTAATCAATGATTTATTCAGAGACATCCTAGATATATTTATCGTTGTGTATCTGGATGACATTCTGATTTACTCCAAAACCTTAGAACAACATGTCTCCCATGTTAGGCAAGTTCTTTCTAGACTCAGAACAAATTTCTTGTATGCAAAAGCTGAGAAATGCATATTCAATTCTCAGACAATATCATTTCTGGGGTATGAGATATCTCCCCTAGGTATAAGGATGGAGAATAACAAAATAAAGGCTGTCCTAGATTGGCCTACACCTAGAACTCGACGTCAGGTACAGTCCTTCATGGGATTTGCTAATTTTTACAGAAAATTTATAAAAAACTTCTCTAAATTAGCAATCCCACTTACCAGACTGACAAAAGCCAATATACCTTTTAAATGGACAGATGAATCACAAAAAGCCTTTGATCTGTTCAAACAGAAATTTACAAGTGCTCCCATCCTGCATTTCCCAGACCCAAAACTTCAATATGTCTTAGAAGTCGACGCTTCCAACTATGCAGTTGGAGCGGTACTATCCCAGAGACAGGATATTAAGCAACCTTTACATCCAGTTGCTTTTTTTTCAAGAACCCTCAATACGGCGCAACAAAACTATCCCATCGGAGATAAGGAGCTTCTAGCTATAAAACTCTCACTGGAACACTGGCGTCATCTTCTAGAAGGCACTACCATCCCAACATTAATATACACTGATCACCGGAATCTTCAGTATTTGAAATCCACAAGAACTCTTTCTGCAAGACAGGTCAGATGGAACTTATTCTTTTCTCGATTTAATTTTCTGATAACCTACCGACCGTCTGCAAAAAACCATAAAGCTGATGCCCTCTCACGCCTACCATTGGACACTCCGTCCCACCTGCATCATCAATCCCTGCTTCCATCACAAAACTTCATCTGTTTCACATATGATTCCATACCTATTGTTCGCCATGAACAACAAAAGGACCAAACTAAACCCCTACAACTGTTACAGCTCCATTCTGATGGTTGTTATTATCATAACAGTAGGTTATACATTCCCCCAACTCTCTGAACATCCTTACTACATTCAGTCCATGATTCTTTGCTCGCTGGTCACCCTGGCATCGCCAAGACGCAAGAGTTAGCAAAAAGGAATTATTGGTGGTCTAACATGACTAAAGATATCGTAGAACATGTATCATCATGTGCCATTTGTACTACTTCAAAAAGGAAGAAACAACCTCCATACGGCCTGTTACTTCCGTTACCTACTCCAAAGAGACCCTGGTCAGAAATAGCTCTAGATTTCGTAGTGGATTTGCCTTTATCCTCAAAATGCAATACTATCTTGGTCGTTGTAGATCTGTTTTCAAAGATGTGTCACTTCATCCCTTTTAGGAAATTACCTACCTCTCTGGAGACCGTTCACTTACTGATCTCACATGTAGTTAAACTTCACGGTCTACCCAAAACCATCCTCAGTGACAGAGGCACCCAATTTTCCAGTAGACTCTGGAATGAATTCTGTAAATTATTTAACATTGATAGAAGGTTGACCTCTGCATATCATCCACAGTCCAACGGACAAACCGAACGCTGTAATCAGTGGCTTGAACAATTCTTAAGATCTTTCTGTTCCTCTCAACAGCATCTCTGGGCGGACCATCTACCATTTGCAGAATTCTGCTACAACAATACCTTACATTCTACAACTAACCAAACTCCGTTCTTTTCCAACTATGGTTTTCATCCTAATTTTCAGCTACTTCCTACCCAGGATTCCTTATCACCTACCATCTCAGAATTTTCGGATACGATCTCTTCCAACTTCAGAATTATTGAATCCTCTATTGAAAATGCAAAGAAGACGTACAAAAGGTATTACGATAGACACAGAACCCCTCCTCCGAAATATGTTGAAGGCGATTTAGTGTGGCTCTCCACAAAAAATCTCAGGATGAACACTCCTTCAAAGAAACTCTCTCCCCTATACATTGGACCGTACCCGGTTGAACATGTGATTAACGAAAACGCTCTTCGTCTCAAATTGCCTGACACCCTGAAAGTTCACCCAACGTTCCACGTATCTCTACTGAAGCCTTATCGAGCACTTAGAGATTCTTCATCTCATCTTTATCACCCCCCTGTCACCGTTGATCCCGAGTTGGAATATGAGGTTCGAGAGATTCTTGATTCTCGTATTTTTCGTGGAGCTTTACAATACCTTGTGAGCTGGAAGGGCTACTCATCAGATGATGACTCCTGGGAACCAGCTACTAACATTTCTGCCCCTAGGCTTGTAACTCGGTTCCACCAGAGGAATCCGGATTCTCCTGGTCCCTGATCACCGGGGGTGCTCCTTGAAGGGGGGATCCTGTCAGGACATTTATCTGAATTAACTTTATGGTCCAGCAATCACTGTGCCTTTAAGATTTCTCTCTGTGTCTCCAACTCCACCCTATTTATAGCTGATCTAGGCCCTACCTACTTTGCTTAGTATTGAAGCATTGCTGCCTTTGGTATCCAAGCCTCCTCATCTGTTTTGAACGCTGTTCATTTCAGTTGCCTTAAATTGTCGCTTACCGGACCGGAGTTCCATCTCTAACTCCTTACTAACTTTTGTCTCCATTTTCCTCTCCTCTCAGAAGCTGCTGCACGTCTCACGGGGAATACATTAGACTTACTCACTAACTGCCGTCTTCAGTCTCATCGCGGTGACGTCATCCGCCTGCTGCATACTGCTCTGCAACTGAGCGCTCTCACAAACCGGAGCTCCGTTCTAACAAGCCGAATGTAAGTGCTAAACCTTCTATTCTAAATTGCATTACATTCCGGTATATATATTTAAGCTGTTACCTTTCAATTCCTCTTTTTGTTTCTTGATGCGTGCGTTCACATATACAATACCAGATACCAATCCTATTCCCTGAACCAAGTAAGGGTTTCCTAAGGGCAGTTTATTAACTTGCTGGTATCTTATACACGTAGGCATACTATACTACTTAATAATTCTACTCTGGGCCATTTCACCTTGCCTTGTTCTATAACAAACAATTGTTAAGTTTGCATAATCTGCTCCTATGGATTTCCCGGCATTATTCCTCCCTCCTGCAAATATTTTAGTGCTTACACAGAGCATAGGTGGCAGGCATAGGGAGAAATAGCCAACAAATCCTACAACATTAATTACAGCCTGGTGATATAAGAATACAGCTGCTTTCCATAGTAGCATTCTGCTGTATTCAGTATCTTTTTGCTACACTCAATACTTTTATACTTTCATGTTGAACTCAGCTAATTGTGGTCCTATTCCTCACTGGTACACTTCTGTAATTTTAGATTCCAGAATAAGGACTGTGACACTCAGGTACCAGGAGGCACACATAAGAACAAGGAATGTCATTGAAAGGAGCTTTGGCCTATTAAAAACCAGGTTCAGGTGTCTGGATGTTACAGGCGGAGCACTACAGTATAACCCCAACAAAGTGTGTTCCATTGTCAATGCTTGCTGTATTCTACACAACATTGCTGTGGACACACGTTTGTTGGGGGACATTGACCCAGAGCAGCAGCAGCAGCTGGTTCCTGTACCTGAGGATGTGGACAGGGGGACACTGAGGGGGAATGAAGTGAGGGATTATGTCATCCGGGAATACTTCACCTGTAAGTTACTTATTCATAAGTACAGTAAACCGTAACATTCACATGTATTATGATGTTTGACAGTACCTCACCAACCATTGCATGTGTATATATCATGTCTTGCAGAATTTCAAACTTTGGATTTCCACTGCATGTAAGTGAAACTACTACATCCCAACCCCCTTCCCTTAAAGGGACACTATACCCAAACATATTGTTTCATGATTAAGGATAGAGAAGATAATTTGTAAAAACCTTATAATTTAAATCAATTACCTATTTTCATTTATTCTTTAGATATACTTTAATGAAGACATAGCAATGCACACAGTGAAAAAATCGCAGGAGGCATCTATATACAGCTACTACTCATCAGCTACCAAGCATATCTCAATATGCTTTTCAGCAAAGAATATCAATAGAATGAAGCAACATAAATAATAGAAGGAAATTATTCAGTTTTTTTGGAATTATCTTCTCTTTCAAAATCAGGAAGGAAAAAAATTAGCTTTCATGTCCTTTTAACAACCCTAATTACTGTATATTTCTCATTTGTTTCATTCATGTTTAGTTCACTATCATTAAGAATGAGGATAATGGATATCTATACCTTATGTTCACACCTTCTTTAAATACATTATTAGTTATATATACCAACGTGTCAATTTATATTGGATGTGAGAAACCTTGATGTACATCTTAGAAGTGAATATTACTATATGTACCGTTGAGACACAACCATGTGATGTTGTTTATTGAGCAGGAATATGTCAGAAACATTAGAATAATACCTTTTTGGTCCATTTCAACACAGGTATTATTATATGTTTTACCAATATTACTGTACTAAAACACACCTCACATGGATGTGGATGACAATTAGATGGTAAATAACAGAGGACAAGATTTTTGATGAAATAGAATAATATTTATTTTCTTTTAGGCCTCTTAGATGAGGGGCCTGGAGTGGGTCTTCTGCCTCTCCTGGGTTGTGTGGATCCAGTAGGAGTGCTGGTCACAGACGAGATGCTTGATGTGATGTCCTGCTGGTGGGTGAAATGCTCCACCAAAACACCCAACAGTTGGTTCTGTTCCCTCCATCTGTGGTCACTCTGTATTTGCATGTCCGATATGACTCGCAGCATTTGGGATTGGTTTTGGACCATAGCTGTTACAGATGCTGCCATGTCCCTTTGCAGCTCTATTTATCTCTGTTGTAAACGCTGTTGGCTCCTATGGAACCTGCGTTGGTCCCTCTGCATTCTTTCACACGTTGCCGTTAGACTCTCACATGTCAATGTTTGCCTCCTCTGTAGGGAGATGTATTCCTCACCCATGGCAGAACTCAATGGATCCATGGGCTCTTCACCAGCAGGGACAATAGGCACTGGTTCCATTTCTTGATCCTCAGCTGGAGGTGCAGGCACAGGAATCTCAGCTGGAGGTGCAGGAACAAAAAGCTCAGCTGGAGGTGCAGGAACAAAAAGCTCAGCTGGAGGTGCAGGAACAGAAATCTCAGCTGGAGGTGCAGCCACAGGAATATGAGCTGGACGTGCAGGAACAGAAATCTCAGCTGGAGGTGCAGCCACAGGAATATGAGCTGGACGTGCAGGAACAGAAATCTCAGCTGGAGGTGCAGCCACAGGAATATGAGCTGGACGTGCAGGAACAGAAATCTCAGCTGGAGGTGCAGGAACAGAAATATCAGCTGGAGGTGCAGCCACAGGAATATGAGCTGGACGTGCAGGAACAGAAATGTCAGCTGGAGGTGCAGCCACAGGAATATGAGCTGGAGGTGCAGGGCGATGGATTTCAGTTGGTGGAGCTCTTCCAACTGCTGCTGATGGTACAGATGTCGGGATGGACTGATAGTCCCAATGGCCGCTGGTGTGCATCCACTCAGCCTGCTGGTATAATCCTGTAGTGGCATGATATTCTTGTGGGGGGGTAAAGACATCTACCCTTCGGGGCTGGCGTGGCTCCCCCTCCAAGCCAAAGGAATATTCCTCCGGCCAGGGCTCCTGCCAGGTATCCTCCTGTAATGCAGGCGGCATGATATTGGGATTCTCTATTGAGGCAGTCCAAGCCATGTCATGCCTGGTATACTCCTGCTGTATTATCTGGACCAGTGGTTGAGGTGGACATATACTTTGATCCGGTGTTGGGGGATTCATGGACGTAGGCACCCTGGTGACTTGAGGTTCTGTGGAGGAGTCAAATGATGAGAGGGATTAGTACAGTCAGATATCTATCCATGTGGGCATACAATGTACATGCTAGGGCCTATCCACATTCTCATGTCAAACTCTATAACATGCATGTGCACATTGAGATTTGTGATATGAGGGTTTTTAATATGCAAAGTATACATGTATGTGTTTCATACAATAGTTCTGTGTACATGTCAGTGATGGAGAAAATGTGTTCTTTAAGTGACACTATGGTTGTGATGACTATGGTGTCCATTTACTGAAAAGTCTACATGTGGCTTGTGGCCTGTGTTACTCTGAGACATGTTAGTATTTCACTATTCCACCTCATATCATGATTTTCAATGTGTTAAGTAGCATTAAATGGACATGCAACCCATATTTATTATTTCATGATTCAGCTAGCCAAGCATGGAATTTTAAACAAACTTGTAATTTACTTCCATTAGCTAATATGCTTCATTATCTTGATATTCTTAGCTGAAATGCATTTCTAGATAGGCTCAGAAGCTGCTGATTGGTGGCTGCACATCAATGCCTCGTGTGATTGCCTCACCCATGTGCATTGATATTTAATAAACTAAACTTATGAAAATAATAATGAAAAATAGATAATAGAAGTAAATTGGGATGTTGTTTAAAACTGTATTCTCTATCTGAATAATGAAATAAACTTCTTTGTGTTTCATGTCCCTTTAATGTTAAATCTCATTGTATATTTTGTTGTTAGTAAGCAAAATACCATGCTCCTCATTGTGTACATGAATGTGTGACAATATAGGATGTTATAACTCAAATACATATAATACTAGTGTGTGGGATGTTACTCACCAGCATGCTGTGCTGATGTTGCAGTCCCTGAGTCACGAGCCCCTGGAAGTCCACGGACTGCTGTGAGGCTCAGGGACCTACGAATGAGCTCCTGCCACTCATTGTATTCTGCCTCATAGTGAGGCCCACCTCCTGTTGCCCTCTGGGACATTGCTTCCTGCCCCATCTTCTCTTTGACTCTCCTCTTGCAATCATTCCACCTCTTCTTTAGGCCATCTACATTCCTCCTCTGCTGGGACACACCATTGACGGCCTCCACCACCTTCTGCCAAGCATCTTTACGCCTACGGGCAACTCCTTTGCCCTTCTCTTGTCCAAAGAGGGCATTATGGTTCTCCAGGACAGCCTGGACTAGAGCGAGGTTTTCTGCAAAACTGAAATTCGGACACCTCATACGCTCCTCGTCCTGGGCTGCCTGGCTCCCTCCCTGGGATGTCCCTGGTGTGGGTTCCTCCCTATCCTCTCCCTCCTCCCCCATTCTATCCCCATGTGCACCCTCTATCCCTCTTCTAATTGTGCCTGGCCTTGGGGCAACCCCACTCCCATCCTCCCTTCTGGCTCTCCCTCTCCCCACTCCGCTCACTCCCTGATGGGGACCCTGCTGCTCCTCCTGTCCATAATCCTCTCCCTGCGACTCCCCTTCCCTCCTCCCCCCAGCCCTAGCTCTCCCTGACATCCTCACACTACACACACTCACACACTCACTCACTCCCACTTCAATCACACACAATCACAACCAGACACTCAGCCTTTCAAACTGTAAAAGATAAATAAAAAGTGTAGGGTGTTATCAAAAAAAAGTGTTGTGTATTTTGTATATGTGTGTATGCAAAATGTGTGCAATATGAAAAAAAGTGTAAGTAAATGTACTGGCTTAACAATCCAACAATCCGACCTAACTAACTTAATGAAATGCTCCTTTCTCACTACTCTTACCACTAATCTCTCTACTCGCTGTAGTGTG
Organism: Bombina bombina; assembly: GCF_027579735.1. Lineage (NCBI taxonomy): Eukaryota > Metazoa > Chordata > Amphibia > Anura > Bombinatoridae > Bombina > Bombina bombina. The sequence continues at coordinate 1,059,842,230 of NC_069500.1, read as the reverse complement.
CTGTAGCTCCAAGAACCAACCAAACACACTAAAGAAATGGCGGCTGCGCAGGTGTTTAAGTATGATTTTTGAATCTCGTCATTACGTGGCGCATCTCTTAGAACTGGCGTTATTTTTTACGAGTCGTAGGCAAATTTGCATAAAACTACACTTTATTGAGACTTTACGTGAACAAAATACAGGCGCAAGTACTTGCGACGACTAAAAGGTGTATTTGCGCACATTTTGCCTGCTCGTCGGTTTTTCTGACTTACGCCAGTTTAGCATCTGACGGCGCAGAATATTGGATAGCTCGAGTTGTGAGCTGAAACTGCGGGCGACGCGGGTTACCTCGCTTGCGCCGAAAACTACGATCTATATCGGATCGCGCCCTATATGTTTTGTCTGAATCATGAAAGAAAAGTTTTGGGTTTTATGTCTCTTTAATTTGTGTCATACAAGCCCCCACAACATATTTGCGTATGCCACTTAAAAACAGTAATAACTTTTACTAAAAGCATATTTGCTCATTGTAATATATTGCAAAATGCTTCTATTTAAAATTGAAATGCACACAACCGCTTTTTTCAATTTTGACCTTCCCTCCACTTTAAGCTTTCTAAAGCTTTATTTGTAGTGAGCGAAACCAAAACCTGTGAGACTTCTAGATAGATTTGCAAATCCTCCCTTATTTCCAGGGATCTCCCTTATGTGCCCAAACTTTTTTACAGTCTCCTTATTTATCTTCTCTTAGAACATTTTTCTCAGTAATTTTTTACAAGATGTAAAATATTCATTTCAAACATTTAATATTGTACTCTTGTACTCTTATTTAGTTAGTCTTTCCTCCCACAATTAGAAATAGAATTATGCTTGCTATATACTTCCAAATGCTTCTAGTAAAAGTTATTACTGATTTTCTGTAGCATATGCACATATCCTGTGAGGGCCGTGCATGAGTATTCATGGGACAACAAGATTTGAGCACATTTTTGCGCATCAGGTTTCAAAGAAATATTCTATCATATTCATCTTGATTAAACCATTAGCATATTTTCAATCTTATTAATGAATAAATTCTAGAAATAAACACAATCTGTAGGAGGAAACTGCAATATTTGAGAAAACTATGTAAAACCTTTTGATCTTTGAGTGAAAACCATATAAAAGCATGGATAGTTTCATCAAAACAATGAAAATACTGTGATCAAATATTTGAGAGAAAATAAATGTTGAACATATGTATACAAATATGTTCAGTTGCTCACTTTTATGCTACAGGCTACAGTTATATCTGAGTTCTTGCTGGGTGCTACGGTGATGGAACATTGCCATAAAATAAATATAGAGACTGTTTTTTGTATACATCTGCCTTTACTCATTTGTCTACTGTAAGCTACTCCAGCAAGTAGACAGTGGACTTTTATAGAATAGTTTGGCAAGGATTTGAGTGGCTGAGACATTCCCACATGATTTTGAATAGTGTTTCCAGCACTGGTTTTCACACTTGTTCCCAGGACTCTCTAACATTTTGAGGATATCTGAACTAGAGCGCAGGTGAAATAATCAGCTGATTAGTAAACATGGTTATTTTACCTGCTCTCCAGCAATTTGAACTTAGTGTGATTTATATGTAGCTATAGTATGCTCTTTTTATATTGTTTTAAGATGCCCCACCACAGCTCTTCCCTATAATTGCCAGTAATTACAACTGCCTTTGTAAGACCTTTAAAGTGCACATTCTACTGAATTATAGTTCTGACAGAAAAATCTATAATGGTCTAGTATGTGTTGCTAACTATTCTGAAAGTCAAAGGGAATTTACTAATATTTTTCCTGGGTAAGATTAATTATATAAGTTAAGCATATTTTGCTTCACAATTGCTCTTGATATTTACTCCACATATATTCCACTAAAAATAAATTGTATTTATAACTTATTGGCAAATTGTCTTGCAACATCAAAAAACACAAGAACGGCAATTTAACTTACGCAATTTGCGTAAAGTCTTTTTTCAATGGGACTTCCATAGCACCGGTATTACAAGCTTTTTCTGGGACGCCAAAAAGTGAGTGGTACAGCCTATCCTGCAAGATTTGTTATGCAATCTAAAGTCAGTAGTTATGAGTTTTAAGCTACAAAGCTGTAGCATAAAACTCATAACTTAAGTGTTACAAAGTACACTAACACCCATAAACTACCTATTAACCCCTAAACCAAGGCCCTCCCACATCGCAAACACTAAAATAAATCTATTAACCCCTAATCTGTCGCTCCCGACATCACCGCCACTAGAAAAAACATATTAACCCCTAAATCGCCGCACTCCCGCAATGCAAACACTAGTTAAATATTATTAACCCCCTAATCTGCCGCCACCAATGTCGCCGCCACTATACCAAATTTATTAACCCCTAAACCTAAGTCTAACCCTAACCTTAACACCCCCTAACTTAAATATAATTAAAATAAATCTTAATAAAAATTACTATAGTTACATTGTATCTAGCTTACGGTTTATTTTTATTTTACAGGCAAGTTTGTATTTATTTTAACTAGGTAGAATAGTTATTAAATAGTTATTAACTATTTACTAACTACCTAGCTAAAATAAATACAAATTTACCAGTAAAATAAAACCTAACCTGAGTTACACTAACACTTAACCTTACACTACAATTAAATAAATTACATAAATTAAATACAATTACCTAAATTACAAAAAAACAAACACTAAATTACACAAAATAAAAAAAGACATTATCAGATATTTAAAATAATTACCCCTAATCTAATAGCCCTATCAAAATAAAAAGCCCCCCCCCAAAATAAAAAAACCCTAACCTAAACTAAACTACCAATAGCCCTTAAAAGGGCCTTTTGCGGGGCATTGCCCCAAATAAATCAGCTATTTTACGTGTAAAAAAAATACAAACACCCCCAATAGTAAAACCCACCACAAACACAACCAACCCCCCAAATAAAATCCTAACTAAAAAAACCTAAGCTCTCCATTGCCCTGAAAAGGGCATTTGGATGGGCATTGCCCTTAAAAGGGCATTTAGCTCTTTTTCTATTGCCCAAACCCTAATCTAAAACTAAAAGCCACCCAATAAACCCTTAAAAAAGCCTAACACTAACCCCCGAAGATCCACTTACAGTTTTGAAGACCGGACATCCATCCTCAATGAAGCCGGGAGAAGTCTTCATCCAAGCGGCAAGAAGTCCTCAACGAAGCCGGTAGAAGTCTTCATTCAATCCGGCAGAAATGGTCCTCCAGACGGGCAGAAGTGTTCATCCAGATGGCATCTTCTATCTTCATCCTTCCGACGCAGAGCAGCTCCATCTTCAAGACATCCGGCATGGAGCATGCTCTTCTTTCCACGGCTAACAACGAATGAAGGTTCCTTTAAATGACGTCATTCAAGATGGCATCCCTTGAATTCTGATTGGCTGATAGAATTATATCAGTCAATCGGAATTAAAGGTGAAAAAATCCTATTGGCTGATGCAATTAGCCAATAGGATTGAGCTCTCATTCTATTGGCATTCTATATATATAGTCCTCCGTGGTGGTATAGCGCTCTCAGAAACATTTCATGTCATCCTGCCCGGGGTGCATTTAAAGAATAAATCCATGCATCCAAAAGTAAAAAGCACTCACTGTGTCTTAAATAAATCTAGCTTATTTATTTATGTGACGTTTTGGGGTTACCCTCGTCCCCAGACAATCATTGCGTAATCACGGGGGTAACCCCAAAAGTCATGTAAATAAATAAGCTTGATTTATTCAAGACCCGGTGAGTGCTTTTTACTTTTGGATGTGTGTGTGTATATATATATATACATGTGGTGCATAGTAAATTGTTCTTATAATGTTGACCTAAATTGCTACTATTAAACATAAAGGAGTCAGTTTGTCAAAATGGAGAAACGGTATTTGTCCTGTATTTCTCTTTACATACACAGCTGAATACACTCTATTTTGTTCAGATAGAAACCATTCATTTGTGTAATATAAACTTTGTTTCAAGATGTTCTTAGCCCATACACCAAAAGCCTGCTTGTTTACTGGATTAATTAGTTCACTTACACTTCTAAAATGCTATTCTGATGTACAGATACACAAGAATCACATTTATTTTACAGACTGGGGCAAAACACACAGAAATAGTAAATAGTGCCAGTTTTAGAGGATTGTAAGCTTAGTTAAACCATAGGATGCTGACTGTTCATAAATGATAAAGATGTCTTAATGAGAAACAGAAGATTGATAAAGTGTCAACAATCTATCAAAAGTCAAAGTTGTAAGACTAAGACAGATGGAATACCTCTTGTTTTTCCATGTAAAATATGATGAATATTATTTTTGGCTAAACGTAACCATTGCTCAGTGCTGTTCATATTATTCAGACATTATTCAGATTTATCATAAATATACCTACATTCAAAGCATTCAAATAATGGCATAAATATTATTATTAATATTGACTACATATTTTTTATGTCTTTGCAAGAACTGGTGCCCCAGGGGACACAAAGCCACCTATCAGGAATTTTATTGATTATTAATTTGATAAATTTAGGCAATTACATAATGAAAAATGTATAGCAAGAGAGAATTAAAATGGTATATTAAGTATATTAAGTATCAGTCTAAAAACAATATTTTATTTGAGAACTATGAATTGTCTGCTTGTTTATATGTATATATAGTGCGTGTATATATATATATACATATACACATTACTGTGCAAAAGTTTTAGGTCACCATTAGATTTGTTGTATTAGCAATGGTATAATGACCATATATAATTATTTCTCAGTCTCTTTATTAGAATATAACCAGCAAATATAGGATATTTGTGTGCAGTATTAAGAAACAGAGAAATGGAATCGAACCATAATTAATGTCATTGCTAACACCTGTATTTGTCCTATTTCATGTAAAAATGACTGCTGTGAAAAAGGTCTATTACACCAGGTTTGCGCAAGACATGCTTGAATATTACATACACATGTGGTATGAGTTTAATTCATTGGAAGCTTGCTAAGAAGACCAACTTTCAATCACATCATTCCATTTAAAAATGCCAAAGATCATTGAATTTGACAGACATCAAATTTTACTTTTGCATCAGCAAAGCCACTCTCAAAGGGAAATCAGCAAACAAACTGGATACTCAAGATGTTGTATCCAAGCTGTTATAAATAATTTTGAAGAATCAGGAGAGGTCAAGGACAAAAAAAGGACTTGAAGGCCAAGAAAATTTATAAAATCTGATGAGAAGTTTCTCAGGGTTTCTTCATCTGGCAGCTTCATCAAGATGCCAAGTTGACCATTCTACACTCCAAATAAGCTTGATCAGGAATGGTCTTTGTGGAAGGGTAGCAGCCAAGAAACCACTTTCTTGGGAGGGGAACAGGGTGAAAAGGCTAAAATATGTGAAAGCTCACAAAGATTGGAATGAAGGTCAGTGGAAAAAAATATTAGGAAGTGACAAAGTTTGAAATTTTTGGGTCCAGCCATCGACAATATGTTAGAAAAACAGTTGGAGAGAGATAAAAGAATGTGCGCTTGCGGCCTTTAGTGAAACATGGTGGAAGGTCTGTCCTGGTTTGGGGCTGCATTTCTGCCAGTGGTGTTGACAATAATGTCCAAATTATTGGGATCATGAATAATAAAAAGTACAGACAGGTTTTAATTCATCATGCCATTCCTTCTGGAAAGTGCCTGATTGGGAATGGAATGGGCATAGATGCCTCCTGTGATTGGCTCACCCATGTGCATTGCTATTTCTTCAACAAATGATATCTAAAGAATGAAGCAAAAATAGATAAAAGAAGCTAATTGGAATGGCTTTATTTTTTTATTGATTTTTGGGTTCCATGTTCCTTTATGTACATAACTGGGTGCTCATCTCCCCCATACACTTGCGAAGGTACTGCTCCCAAGCCCACGTCAGAGGCATCCATCTGTACTACAAATTCTTTAGAGAAATCTGGAACCATCAATACTGGGTCAGCTTACAATGCCTCTTTTAAAACACAAAATGCATGCTCTGCTTTTGGGTTCCACTTCACCATTAGCAAACTTTTAATTTTACTGAACTCTATCAAAGTGTTAGCAATAGTAGCAAAATTAGGGATGAACCTGTGATAATACCCTGTTATCCCTAGAAATGCATTTACTTGTCTCTTAGTCACAGGACATGGCGAACCTAAAAATAGTCTCAACTTTACTCTGTTGTGATTTAAGGAGCCCTCTAACTATTGTGTCACACATATATTTTGCCTCTTCTAATTCTAGCGAGCATTTTCCGAGGTTGGCAGTTAGCCCTGCGGTTCATCACCCAAAGAAGAGGAGCACTCTCAGTGAGCATTAAAAAGTAAATTTTAATGTCCAATGGTTAAAACATCTACATTCTGATAATATGTACAGGTGAAGAAGCGGCAATGCAGGTGAAGAAAAGAAAGCGTTTCAGCATTAGAAGCCATAATCATCAGCTATGATTATGGCTTCTATTGCCGAAATGCGTCAGCAGCCAGTCCAGGAGTGAGCTCCTTTTCTTCACCCGCATTACCGCATTGTGTACATACTATCACACACTAAATAAACTAACTCAATAAAAACTAACTGAAACTAATAGCTTCTCTTTTTAACATCTTTTCAAGATAAATATGAGAGAACGCCCTTGTTTTAAACTAATAAGTTAACAATGACTCTTCAGAGTGTTAGAGGCGTTTGAAAAAGGTTGGGCTGAAATATAATTTAACTAAACACTTCTGGACTAATCTTTAGCATAATTAACCTTAGTTATACAGGGTGACCAGTAACAAAAACAATAATATAATATGTCATCCTGTACCACAAACTTTCATGAAGAAGGACAGTATAGTCCTTATAAAAATATATTTGAGAGAATTTTGAAACAAGCACAAAATAAGGGAAGAAAAGAATGGTCCCTCCCCCACCTAGAAATTCATTATAAGAGGCATCTTTATACATCTCTAAGAGTAATTAACTAAGTTGCAGGAAAAACTTCATTCTGAACCAAGTTTGCTAAACTGTCTGAATTTCTAAAAGGATAAACTATCTGTTTTGTGATTGGAACATCATAAGTTTTAATTACTGGCAGCCAATCTAGAATGTTGTTTTAGTTGTCTCTCTCCATCGGTATTTAAATGAGAAGCTTCAAAAATAATTTGATTTTAAAATTCTTTGAGAAAAAGCAAAAAAGCTGGCGCAGAGTGTAACTTCCAGTTTTTAAGAATAAGGTGTCTAGCGGAAAGTATTATTGTGTTTAATACTCTAGCCTGAGGGATATAGATATCCTTCTTGAAGAATAAGAACAAAATATTGTTTGGCGAAAGTGCCTTTCTTTCTTAAAACACTTTGTTGAACTAAAACAATATTTTCTGCCACCACTGAAAGAATTTAGGACAATACCAAGAATCATATGTAAAATATCTGCTCTAGCACTTTGACAACGGAGGCAAGCAAAATGACAGGAGGGATAAAACCTAGCCATTTTAGAAGGCAGGATATAAAAGTTGTTAATTAGTTTTATATATGATTCTTTCCACATACTAGATATCTAAGTATTACCTAAAGCAGAGACACTATCTTTAATCTCCTCTGGATCTAAAGTACTTATAAAATATCTTATTTTTAAGTAAGCAAATAGATCAGAATTTGGAAGACTATATTGAGATAGATATAATATAACCATTAGTGTCTATCATTTGGTCAATCAATTTTAACCCTTTCTCAAACCATACAGTATATTAAAGAGTTTCTGGGAAATACCTAAATTGCGGGTTACCGCCAATCGGTAGAAATTTTGAATATTTGTATTCTAACCCTAGCAACACTTAATTTTTGCTAAGCTAAAATTATTTTCTTGAAAGATATGAGATGAACTATGTTTGCAGGTAAATTTTCATGGGACAGTTCAAAAATAGCTTTCAATGAAAATGGATAAATAGCATGGGTCTCTAGCTCTACTGAAGTAAAGGAATTTGATTCCGTGATCCAATCCAGCAAACATTTTGCCAGTGCTGCTATATTATAAAGTTCAAGATCTGGAAGTAATAAACCTGCAGCTATACGGTTCTGCATGAATCTTTTTAGTGATATTTGCGGTTTACTTCCCTTCCCAATAAAAACCGAGATGCCAGAATAAAGTTGCTTCCTATCATTATTAGAAATAAATAAGGGTAAATTATGTAGCAGAAATAATACTCGGGGAAAAATAATATTTTTTATCACATTTATTCTATCCGTCATTGACAGGGGGAAAATTAACCAGATCTTTTAATCCATTTTAATTTTTTGAAAAAGAGGATGGAAATTTAATTTGTACCAACTTCCAGGGTCTTTATGCAGAAAAATACCTAGATATCTAAGCGACTCTACTGTTTTAAAGGGATGATATAAAAACTATCTCTAAGTTTGAAGACCCATAGCAGCTCACTCTTCTCAAAATGTATCTTATATCCAGAAAAAGAGGCAAAATTATTGAAGATTTGTAAAATACAAGGGATCCAACATGGCGTATTTTCTAGAAAAAATAACAGATCATAAGCATACAACAGAATTTAAAAAAAAAAAATATTTACCAAATGATATTCCTTTTAGTGTGTCTCTAAGATGAATATATAGCTAGGGGTTCAAGCGCTATATTGAACAATATAGGTGAGAGGTGACACCCCTGTCTAGTACCTCTATGAAGAATAAGTGGAGGGGAGAGTGAGCCATTGGTAAGTAAATAGGAGAGAGGTTTGTTATAGATATTTTGTATAAATTGAAAAAACTGATTTTTAAAACCAAACTTATCTAAGGCAAAAGTGCCCCCAAGAAATTGAGTTGAATGCCTTTTTTGGCATCAATGGTGAGGATTGCAAGGTCACAATCAAAGTGGTTCTTAGCCAGGGAAGCTTTATTCCAGTAGTAATCTAGAAAGATCTCAACTAAATGAAGATTCTTGGATAGATTTCTTCCCTGGATAAAACCAGTCTGATCAGCATAAATTATTGTTTTGATAAATGTATTAAGTCTGGCTGCAATAATTGCAGATAAAACCTTGTAATCCAAATTTAAGACAGATATAGGTCTATATACAGGATTTTTTCTTTTTTTATGAACCAGAGAGATATTTACCACGGAAAAATATGGAGACATTTTATTGTTAGCTGAATAGTAACTATTAAATAATTTGATCATGACATCTTTAATCTCTTCAAACAATATTCTATAGTACTCAATTGGAAGGAAATCCGGACCAGCCGCTTTACCAAGTTTTATTTTCTTAATTATACTCTCCAATTGTTCTACCAAAATAGGGGCATTAAGGAACTCTAATTCTGTCGCTGAGATCCTTGGGATTTTCAACTTAGACCCAGTGGCAGCTGGTGACTTTTGAAGATGGGGGAGAACTAGCCCCGCCCCTCAGATGGCTCCGCCCATTTTATATATATATATATACTGGGTACAAGAGTCCTGTCACTGGGGCAGCCGCAGTATCAGGATATATATATATATATATATATATATATATATATATATATATATATATATATATATACACAGAGAATGCAGAATTATTAGGCAAATGAGTATTTTGACCACATCATCCTCTTTATGCATGTTGTCTTACTCCAAGCTGTATAGGCTCGAAAGCCTACTACCAATTAAGCATATTAGGTGATGTGCATCTCTGTAATGAGAAGGGGTGTGGTCTAATGACATCAACACCCTATATCAGGTGTGCATAATTATTAGGCAACTTCCTTTCCTTTGGTAAAATAGGTCAAAAGAAGGACTTGACAGGCTCAGAAAAGTCAAAAATAGTGAGATATCTTGCAGAGGGATGCAGCACTCTTAAAATTGCAAAGCTTCTGAAGCATGATCATCGAACAATCAAGCGTTTCATTCAAAATAGTCAACAGGGTCGCAAGAAGCGTGTGGAAAAACCAAGGCGCAAAATAACTGCCCATGAACTGAGAAAAGTCAAGCGTGCAGCTGCCAAGATGCCACTTGCCACCAGTTTGGCCATATTTCAGAGCTGCAACATCACTGGAGTGCCCAAAAGCACAAGGTGTGCAATACTCAGAGACATGGCCAAGGTAAGAAAGGCTGAAAGACGACCACCACTGAACAAGACACACAAGCTGAGACGTCAAGACTGGGCCAAGAAATATCTCAAGACTGATTTTTCTAAGGTTTTATGGACTGATGAAATGAGAGTGAGTCTTGATGGGTCAGATGGATGGGCCCGTGGCTGGATTGGTAAAGGGCAGAGAGCTCCAGTCCGACTCAGACGCGAGCAAGGTGGAGGTGGAGTACTGGTTTGGGCTGGTATCATCAAAGATGAGCTTGTGGGGCCTTTTCGGGTTGAGGATGGAGTCAAGCTCAACTCCCAGTCCTACTGCCAGTTTCTGGAAGACACCTTCTTCAAGCAGTGGTACAGGAAGAAGTCTGCATCCTTCAAGAAAAACATGATTTTCATGCAGGACAATGCTCCATCACACGCGTCCAAGTACTCCACAGCGTGGCTGGCAAGAAAGGGTATAAAAGAAGAAAATCTAATGACATGGCCTCCTTGTTCACCTGATCTGAACCCCATTGAGAACCTATGGTCCATCATCAAATGTGAGATTTACAAGGAGGGAAAACAGTACACCTCTCTGAACAGTGTCTGGGAGGCTGTGGTTGCTGCTGCATGCAATGTTGATGGTGAACAGATCAAAACACTGACAGAATCCATGGATGGCAGGCTTTTGAGTGTCCTTGCAAAGAAAGGTGGCTATATTGGTCACTGATTTGTTTTTGTTTTGTTTTTGAATGTCAGAAATGTATATTTGTGAATGTTGAGATGTTATATTGGTTTCACTGGTAAAAATAAATAATTGAAATGGGTATATATTTGTTTTTTGTTAAGTTGCCTAATAATTATGCACAGTAATAGTCACCTGCACACACATATATCCCCCTAAAATAGCTATAACTAAAAACAAACTAAAAACTACTTCCAAAACTATTCAGCTTTGATATTAATGAGTTATTTGGGTTCATTGAGAACATGGTTGTTGTTGAATAATAAAATTAATCCTCAAAAATACAACTTGCCTAATAATTCTGCACTCCCTGTATATATATATATATAAATATATAAAGGAAAGCACTCTCTGGTCTTTTAGTGAAAATTTAATAAATCAAGCGTGACATTTCGGGGACACACTCCCCTTCCTCAGACAGACAAAAAGTGCATTCAACTGAAAATTTAAACAAGATAAGCCCCTCCCCCAGTGAGAAAATTGCGCCAAAATTCAAAAAACAGTTGTCATGGTGATCCTCAATAAACAAGTACTGGCTGACTCAAGCCTAGTGCAGAGTGCAAAACAGAAGAGCTCTATATACATAAATCTTTACAAAGAGCAATTAATGTGAGCAGTAAAGTATGAAAGAAACATTAGTTCTCTTACGGCTAGATTTGGAGTTCGGCGGTAGATGGGTTGCTAACGCCACGCGTGTTTTATGTCTAACGCACTGCATTGTTTGACTCAGGTATTTAGAGTTCAAAAAAGACCATCTAACGATGCTCCTAACGCGTGTATGTCACACGCGGAATACTGCCCGCGTTAGACAGTCTCCCATAGAGATCAATGGGAAAGCAAAAAAATAGCTTTTTTCACCTAACACTCGATCTCGCGAGAATACGCACAGCTCGGTCATATGACGGATACCACATTATGCACAACAATAACACGCCGCAAATGTCACAACAACAATCAATCAACAAAGCACACAAGCATTACACATTCACAAGCGGGGGGATTTTTAATAAAATTTAATACGGGGAATACGCATATACTTTAAGATGCGGAAATTCGCAAAATAACAACAAGGAATAAAAAATATATACATACACTAGAAAAATAATCGCATTCAATATCACTATATATTAGGACAAACATACATATACAACACTTCACTAATACCACACCATCGCAAATTCACATTTAAAAAGAATACTTTTGGACAATGTTAGAGAAAACGACCACTATGACATCATCGCATTCTACACATTCCACAAATACTAACTCCAAATGAGCATGCGCAAATTCACACAACTAATACACATTGCACTAATATTAATTGCTAATAAAGCACACCTGAACACAATTTACAACGGAAATTGGTACATCATTAAACATTTACACAGGGTATATAAGCACCACACAAGCAGGGCTTCTTTGACTGTGTTGCTGTTGGGTCTTTGGAGATTGGAGGTTTAAGATTAGAGAGTTGGTGCATTATTGTGAGTGAGTTAGTGTTAGCGTGAGAGAGTCAGTTGTTAGTGTTATCGTGAGTGAGTTAGTGGGAGTTAGTGGGAGTGGGAGAGAGTCTGTTAGTGGGAGCGTGAGTGAGTTAGTGGGAGTGGGAGTTGTTAGTGAGAGTTGTTAGTGGGAGCGTGAGTTAGTGGTAGTTAGTGAGAGTTAGTGGGAGTGTTTGTTAGTGAGAATTAGTAGTAGTGTGTTAGTGAGAATTAGTAGTAGTGTGAGTTAGCGAGCGAGTGATTTTTCTGTACACGTAACACATTTACACGCAAACACATTCAATACATACACTTATCAATAACACTACATACACTCCATACCCCCTACCCCCTCATACTACACTCCATACCCCATTCCCTGTAGTCCCATTCCCTTTCATCCCATTTACTCTTATCCCATACCCCATACCCATCCCATACCCATCCCCTAGTTACATTTAGTTTACATATCCTCCTTTTAGTCTTCTTCTTCTTTTGGTTTATTTAAATACTCCTTACCCTCTTTGTTTTTTTACATCCCTCTCACACTTTCAGCACTTTTTTTGTCTTTTTAGTTCTTTATTTTGACCCCCTTTCATTTCATCACACTCACATTTTGTTTGCTTAGTTGGGGTTTAGTTTAGGGAAGAGATGGAGGGCAGGCAGGGGAGAGGTAGAGGGGGGAGGAGAGGGAGGGGGAGAGGAACAGGGCAGGAAGGGGGGCAGGAAGGGGGGCAGGAAGCGGGGGTGGAAGCGGTGGGTGGACCCAGCCACTTGGTTCAAGATTAACAAGTGGCTGGGCCCAGTGGCGGACAGAGTAGGGCTTCACAGTCCGGGAAACAGAGGGCATCGTCACAGGGGAAGACCAAGGCGACTAGGGAGGCGAGGTTTTCGATGGAGGAGAAGGAGGCCCTCGTAGAGGCCTATATGGCCAGGTATAGGAGGCTGCAGCACCAGAAGACTACCCCGACTGACAAGAGGAGGCTCTGGAATGAGATAAGAAATGCAGTCAATGCAGTGGGTGGCCGGAACAGAGATCTGGATTCGATAAAACATCGCTACCGGGACTGTAAGATGGATCTCAAGAAAAAGTTAAGCCTGGAGGCCCGACATGCCGCAGGAACCGGTGGCAGACCTGCCCTGGAAATAGAGTACTGCCGATGGGAGGAAATGTTGCGGCCCAGCATCTCAGAGGTGGAAATAGTCGGTATCGGAGGAATTGATACCGGGAACCTGCCACTCTCATCTGACGGTAAGCTCATTGAACAATAAATTCACATACGAATGTATTTCAAGGGACACTATACGCAAACCTTTACTTTCATGATTGAGGTAGCGAATACAATTTGACAAAACATTCAAATGTACTTATATTACCTAATTGGAATCATTCTTGAGATATATTTTAATGAAGAAATAGCCATGCACACGGTGAAACAATCACAGGAGGCAGCTATATTCAGCTAACAATCAGCATCTTATAAGCATATTTAGATATGCTTTTCAGCAAAGAATATCCAGAGAATGAAGCTAATTAGATAAGAAAAGTACATTAGAAAGTTTATAATAAATGTATGCTTCTAAATCATGAAAGATAAAAAATTGGGTTTCATGTCCCTTTAAGGATCAGATTAATGCTATAACGTTGTTTACACGCATTCAATTACTTTGCGGTTACATCAGTATCTAGGCTATAGATTAGGTGTGCATTTAAACAGACTGAAAACAAACGCGAAAACATTCAGATTGACCAGAGATATCACAAACACGGTTTAGAAAATGCGGAAATCGTATTGATTGTTTGTTAGATTTCAAAGTGGATTAATGATTCTGCATTTGTAATTGTATCGTAAGCTAAGTCATTTAAAGCTTGATTTGCAAATATGCTAATATATACATTTTTTTTTTTTTTAAATATACAGAGTCTGGGGAGGAGGCAGCACAAGAAACACATCTCCCCGGGATGAGGGTGGTGGGGAGGAATTTCCACTTCGGAGGGAAGAGGCCCCCCGTGACGAAGAGCGCACGGAAGCTGATGAAGAGGCCCCGGAAGCAGAGGAGGAGTCCGCGGAACCAGAGGACCCTCAAGGACCCGCACACCGCCGTGCACGGGCACCCCGCCGTGCACGGGTACCCCGCCAAGCACAACAAGAGGAAATAGCGGAGGTGCGGGTTCTACTGGACTACATAGACCAGATGCGTAACTCCCGGATACAAAATATCGAAGGCCGAACTCGAATTCTTGATGGACAAAATCAAATAATTGAAGGCCAAAACCAAATAATAAACATACTTAATAGAATCGAACAAGGCCAAAACCGAATCATTAATCTGCACCAAGAGATGTTCAATTTTTTGCGGGAGGCGCATGCTGGTCTACCTCCTGGTCCGCCTCCTGCTGCTGGGCCTCCTGCTGCTGGGCCTCTTGCTGCTGGGCCTCCTGCTGCTGGGCCATCTCCTCCTGCCGGCCCATCTACTCCTGCCGGGCCATCTACTCCTCTTCAGCCATCTCCTCCTCTTCAGCCATCTCCTCCTCTTCAGCCATCTTCTCCTCCTCAGCCATCTTCTCCTCCTCAGCCATCTTCTCCTCCTCAGCCATCTTCTCCTCCTCAGCCATCTTCTCCTCCTCACCTTGGTCGTCCCAGTACTCTTCCTTCCACTCTTCCCACAACATCTCCAAGAAGAACTCTACGGAGTCGGCAGTTGCCCCTCCCAGAGTCTCAGCGCCGTGGGAAGAGGGGAAGGAAGAGGAAGTAAGTATTTATTTTCATCTTTAATGTTTTTTTTATTTAATGTGTAATGGATAGGTATGTGATGATGTGGTTTTCATACACTTGTGGACCACACTCTGTATATAATCTACTTCTATGGGACCGGGTCCATGGAGGCAGATTGTTTGCAGAGTGTGGGTTATAAGTGTGTGAAAACCACATCATCACATACCTATCCTTGTTCATGATATTGATTGGTTTCTGTGATGTGATGTCCAAACTGTTTCCCGAATCGCAAACAAAATTACCATTACAATTATCCATAATGGCATATTACTGTTTGAATGCCAATAACACAGCTTAAAGGGACAGTCAGAAAATTATTGATTACAAAGAAAACACTGTATTACGCATTATCAAGTTGGAAACAACAAAACATGGAGAAATACGTGTGACTTATGTGCTTAACCTTGTATCTATGACTAGGAAAAATGACCACTTATTTGTTGTTCTGACATAACAACATTTTAGATATCAATGATCAATACATGGTAAATAATATGCTGTATGAGCACAAGGTTTTACATATACAAATGCTATCCAAATGCCCTCTAGTGGTCAAATTGTATAATGATTACATGCACTCTTCAAGCTCGAAGAAATGAGCACACGAACCTCATAGGTTTAGCTAGCAAATTTAAATAAACACAGACAAATGATTAATTGGTGAGAAACATTTGATATAATTGATATTACAAAATTGACTTTTAGAATAATGCAAAACATTATTTGTTTTCTAAACTGTCCCTTTAACAAAATTACATATGCTAACACATATTTGAAGCTTGTTGGTATATCTACATGTACTTGTTCAAAAAATAAATATTGAAATCAGATTTATATTGACGTGTTAAATAAAGTCTATTTTCTTAAAGAGACATTATTGTGTTAATTTTTTTTTAGAAAGACATTTGTTTGAACAATGAATATTGTTTAAAGTCCTTTTAGGAGTGGGGGGTGAAAATATGCTAACAATAATATATTTGAAGATTAAACAATGTGGAACTCATACATGATACAAAAATCAACATTTGCATTAAAGGGACAGTATACTATATTTTTAACAGAACTGTATGTAATAGACACTACTACAAACAACAATATTTTTTTTTTTTTTTTTTTTTTAAATTGTTTTATTTGTATCAAAAAAATAATAACATAAGCATAATTTTACACACAAGAACAATTTTTACAAAAAATTACTAATACATTAAAATAAGAGAGTACACCGCAGATGTATTGTATCAAGTTACATCTAAGACGCTGGGTGTCTCCACCCAGCGATTACTAGTGATCTCAACATTACAATATCTAGCCATATACTATATATACTGAAACCCTAGAAACGACCATCATATACAGAAAGATATTACCCCAAGTTACAGGTGGTCACTAACCTTCTTGACCGAACTAATCCAAAATTCATCTCTATAATTGTACTACTGCCTACTTGTGCAAACATGACCCCACCTTGGAAATGTATAGTGGGCTCCGACACACCCGCCCCAATACGCCTGAGCACCCCGAACCCATGAACCCCACCCCCACCCTGCCCCAGCACTATAAAATCAAGAAAGATACAGATTCATCCGTTAGCCGTAATACCACAAAGTGCATACTAACCCGGTCACACCAAAACAGAAAACACACAGAAAAAAAAAAAAAAAAGGAAAAGAAAAAAAGAAAAAAAAAGAAAAAGAGGGGTTCCCTCTCACAAATCGCCCCCCCCCCCCAACCCTCACTCCGCGTCCCCCACCCAGTTCCCGGGGAAATGGCCTGCTAGAATATTTGTCAGAACGTAGGCCGATTCCCTAAAGGGTTTAATCATTTTTTTCTGATAAGCTGGGGGTAGGGATCTTATAAATTTCTCCCATTTTCTAAAAAACGCGGGCAAGTATTGATCGTGCGGGGAGGGCATATTGTACTGCTCTGTTGTGTATTGACTAACTACCGCCGCTTTGAGTTGGACCAATGTGGGAGCCGAGCATGATTTCCATAGTTTAAGAATGAGATTGCGTCCCGTTAGTATTATTGTGTTTATCAGATGGTAATTTTTTTTACGGCCTTGATATCTCACTAAAAAGAAAATCTCAATGGGGACTAACTCGTGCTCCAGTTTTAAGACCCTGGTCATCCAATATGCAATCTTACTCCAAAATTGTTGAATTTTTGTGCAACCCCATAGGCAGTGGAATAAGTCTGCATCCATCCACGAGCATCTGGAGCATAGGACCCTAGCATTGTACCATTTCGAAAGCAAGCCAGGGGTAAAATACCTCTTAAGCCCGATTTTTATCTGGGATTCTCTCCAAACGGTGGGGACCCAATTCTGTTGAATAATTTTAAAACTTCCTACGATGGTTTGCTCATCTATATCAGGGAATTGGATAGACCATTTAGTGATCATCTCGCCTACCTGAAAATCAGAAGCTTTCTGAGTTGCAAGTTGATATAAAGGGGAAATTCCAAATTTCCCTGCTGCATATAGGGAGATCCTGGGCTGTAGTTCGCCCAAAGACCAGTTATTGCCGAAGTTATTTTGCAGCTCCTGTAAGAAATTTCTGACTTGAAGGTAGGCGTAAAATTCTCGCGACCCTAAATTGAATTTATTTGCAATTTCAGTATAGGATAATAAATATCCGTCAGGACGACAATTGACTCATGGTATTTAAGCCTTTCGTATCCCAGTCTTTAAATATCTGACTTGAGAGTCCGGGACAAAAATTGGGATTCCCACATATGGGTAAATATTGCGAGAGATAAGGGGAGTAATCTAACGCAGAACACAACCTTTGCCATGCTGTGATTATATTCCTAAACGTGGACAGACTAAATATGTTCGAAGGAAGGGAAGTCATCGGACAATGTAATAGAGCCTTCAGATTAAACGGGGCCACAACCCGCGACTCCCAAATGGACGCCGAGATCTGGTCCTTACCCGTTATCCAATCTAATGCAAATCTAGCTATGGTCACTAGATTATACATCTGGATGTTAGGGAGTGCAAGGCCGGCGGCCAACTTAGAGTTCATGAGTCGATGAACGGCAATCCGTGGTTTACTCCCTTTCCATAGAAATCTGGAACAAGCACTATTAAATGCGACAATGTCTTTGTGGTGTAGGAATATCGGAATATTTTGAAATATGTACATAAGTTTCGGGAAAATAATTGATTTAATTAATGTTACCCGTGCAGATAACGAGATAGGCAGTGAGGACCATTCATCCAGTTTTTTTTTACAGCGGCTAACCCCGAACGCGTAATTCAACTTGTACCAATCCTCTGGATTTCTGGAGACATAAAGCCCCAAATAATTAATCTGAGAGACTTCGACGAAGGGATGTGATACATCACCTGATGGATGTCTATAGAGCCACATTAATTCTGATTTCGATGTGTTAACCCGGAATCCGGAGATCTCACCAAACTCCTGAATAATATCCTGGAGAATTGGCAACGAAACCGAAAGATTTGATAAACATATCAATAGATCATCCGCGTATGATAGAAGGACCATTTTCTCACCTGCAAACAGAATACCTTCTAGTTCTTGACGTAATCGTATGGCCAGCGGTTCCAAACTGATGTTAAATAATAGGGGGGATAGCGGACACCCCTGTCTGGTCCCTCTATGCATAATAAATCGCTGGGAGGTCACGTTGTTAATAATGACCGATGATGTAGGGGTACTATAGATTAACCTGATGTAATTATGAAAAAACCCGGAGAAACCAAACTTCTCTAGAGTTGTGAATAGATGGTCCCACCCGACCCGGTCAAAGGCCTTCTCCGCGTCGACCGTAAGAATAGCCTTATCGTGAATATCATTACTATAAAGGGCCTTGTATTTGTTCCAATAAGACTCAATGAGAACTAATAATTTCCTAGTATTTCGCACAGGATTCCGGCCAGGCATGAATCCGGATTGATTCTCATGTATTAGGTCCCCGATATAAGGTTTTAATCTGGAAGCTATAATAGATGCTAATAGTTTGTAGTCGGTATTGAGGACAGAAATAGGTCTATATGAGCTAGGAAGCTCCGGGTCCTTGCCCTTTTTTAAGATTAACGTTATGTTTGCCGCGGCAAAAGAAGGCGAGCAACTGATATTATCTGAAAAATAAAAATTGAATAACCTAGACAAAATAGGGGACACCTGAGCTTGTAATATTCGATAAAATTCAATAGGGAAGGAGTCGGGCCCGGCCGCTTTGTTGGGTTTGGCGTTCTTAATTGCAGATCTGATCTCCTCCTCAGATATGGGTGCATTAATAGCTTCCAGGGCTTCCGGCGCTAGTCTCGGGGTCTTAATCTTCGACCAGAATTTTATTTGCTGTCCTTCCTTGGACGGTTCTGATTTGTACAAGTCTTGAAAGAAATCAAAAAACACTCGTTCGATGTCGGGGTGGCTCGTGAACCTCTTTGTACCTTGTTTAATAGCAGAGATTACCTGCCTAGGTGAGGATTTAGCTATTCTAGCTAGGAACTTAGCGGATCTACCTACGAACCCACTGTATCGAGCTTTAGTTCTGAAATCCTCTAGTACACTATTCTGCTTGATCTGGATGTCACGGAATGCCTTGGCCCTTACATAAGCGTCCCAGTGTTCTCTGCTAGGATCGTTTAAATACGCTCTAAACGAGTTTTTTACTTGATTTGCACACTGTCTAACCGCCTGACTACACTTCTTCTTCCAGTGTATCATATATGATTTAATTTCGCCGCGTAAGACGGCCTTAGAAGCCTCCCAAAACACTTCCACTTTGTCCAGGTAGTTACCATTGATCTTATGGTAATCTGCCCACTTAATTTGTAGCCAGTTTTGAAAACTGGCGTTGTTACTCAGAAATCTAGGAAAATATATCTGCTTATTCCCTGAATACGAACTGTTAGGTTTACAACGCAGTAAGATGGCAGCGTGGTCCGATATAACTATATCTTCAATTTTAGTGAGCCAGTCCCAGCTTATTAACGAGTCTGACACCAGAAAGTAGTCAATCCTAGAGAAAGCTTGCTGAGCATGTGATACACATGTGAATACTCGCGCATCCGGGTTCTGTACCCGCCAGATATCTACTAAACCCAGCTGTGAGCAGAATTTCTGAAAAATGCGCACTTTCCTACCTCTGCTGTTAAGGGCTCTCTTTTTGGAGCAATCTAGAGTTGCGTCAGCGGTCAAATTAAAATCACCTGCAACAATTAAATTATGCCCTATAAATCTGTATAATCTAGCCATTAAGGACGCCCAGAAATTCTGATCAATTTGGTTAGGACCATAAATATTACAAAGTATATATTTGATCTTTCTAATCACAATCTCCAGAATCAGGAATCTGCCTTCAGGGTCTACTTCGGTGTTTGTTATTTTATACTCCAGATTCCGATTCAACAAAATGGCCACCCCCCTTTTCCTGGTTGTAGAAGTAGCGGCTATAACCTCCCCTACCCATTTACTCTTTAGTTTAGGAATTTCTGGAGGTTTCAAGTGTAGTTCCTGAAGAAAAACTATATCGGGGTTGAATTTCCCTGAGTACTTTATTATAGATTTCCGTTTAATTGGGGAGGTTATGCCGCCAACGTTCCAGGAAAATAAATTAATATTAAGAGCCATCAAATCCTACTTCTATTGTCATGCACATATGGAGGAAGAAGACCTCCGAATGCAATGGAACAAGGGCAGCGTGGGCGCGGAAAAGGGAACAGGGAGGGAGCGAGAGAGAGAGAACAAAAAAAAAAAACAAAAAAAAACCAATAAACAAACCCACACTGAGCCATACTTTTTAACCACAGAAAAACTTCTGGGGGGACCCGTAATATTGACTCAAGGTATTTTACGGAACACCTGCTTCTCGACAAAAATTATCAGCCTCCAAGACATTATTTAACGTATGAGAGATTCCTTCTTTGGATACTACCAATTTTGCAGGGTAAAGCATTTTGATATTATAATTTTCTTTCTGTAATCTACCATAGAAAAAAGACATGTCCCTTCTCTTAGATAGAGTTTCAGAGGAGAAATCTTGAAAGAGTAGTAACTTATGCGAGTCCAAAACTAAGGGCATACTTTTCCTGTAGTACTTAAGGTATAGCAATTTGTCTTGGAAGTTTACAAACTTAAATATCACAGGCCTCGGTCTCTGGCCCTCAGTTTGTTCCCTACGTGGGCCTATTCTGTGTGCCCTCTCGATCTGAAAGGGAGTGGCAGGAGCTGGAATCAACAGTGCCTTAGGTAATGTATTGGATGCAAAATTCAGTAAATCTTGGAATTCTGGCAACTCGGGGAGGCCAATCACTTTTAGATTGTTGCGTCTTGAGCGATCCTCAAGATCTTCGATTTTTGCTTGTAACGCTACAATCGTTTTACTGTGTGCATCCACAGTGGAATCATGAATATTAAGCCTGTCCTCTAGATCGGACACCCTGTTTTCAGCCTCATCTAGTCTTGATGAAAACTGCCGAACCTCAGCCGTGAGATTGGAAATCTCGCTCCTAATCTCGCGCTTAATCAGATCAAATTGCGGTAGTAGAATTTTAGCCACCTCCGCTGCATATTCTGTCATATTATTACCCGAGGAGCTCCCTTTCTCTGGGAGAGTGTCAATGCTGACATCCAGAGTCCTGCCACTCCCTTTTTTGTCTTTAGCTTTGGGGGGCATATTGGAGGGTGAGCTCCTTTGGAGCATGTATCTGTCCATGTACTGAAGGGCCTTTAGGTAGATTATTCAAGGACTTTATAAAGGGAGAGGAAAAAAAAAAAAAAAAAAGAGAAATTGCAAGGGAAGAGGAGAGAGGGAGACAGAGTAAAGCGTATCGGGGTCCCAAACCAGGTATGATGTGCCGGAGCCCCCAGAAATATAACTATGTCTGCCTGTTTCTACCGGCTTACCTATTCTTGGATCTAAAGCCTGTCTTAATCCTCTTACGGAACTTTCTGTACAATTAACCCACTGTGGACCGAGATATCAAGACAAAGTCCTAGAGAGTAATAGTAAAGTGCAAGTGCTTCTGAGAGAAAGGGAGTGGAACACGAACCTGCAAGAGGGAGCAGGAGAAGGAAAAAAAAAAAAAAAAAAAAAAAAAAAAAAGTCCGCTCTGCCCTACCCTACCCTCTCTCTTCCAGTCAAGTGTTTTTTTTTCTCCCTTTCTCCCCTTTTTTCCTTCCCCTCTCTTAAAAGAGGTGCTTTCAAAAGAACAAATATTCGTGCAAATTAAAGAGAGTTAGGTAGCTTAATAGTTATATGCCCTTACCAAGGAGATATTAACATAGTTACTACTAATGTGAATAAACCCACCTTATTAAGGTGCACCCTTGATTACGATTCTGACGTTGTATACCCTCTAAATAAGGAACTGTGCTAAGTACTAATGTGAAAATAAATTACTTATATGTTAAATTTAAATCTTAAATTATTTCCAGACTAACAGACAGACATTCCTAATTTGCTTGCCACTAAAACAAGTTAGAGGCTTTGGGTATCAGCAGGCAGTTTGAACTGTATCTGGTGAAAAAAAGCTGTGTCCTAATATAGAACCCAACTAAGTGTCTAAATAGAAAGAGAGGTAACACAGGGAACAACCCCCCAAAATAACTACATAAATTTGTAAGAAAAAACTTTCATAGTGCACAATATATATCAGTAATTAGAACACAAAAAACCAGCAAAAAACAAAAGAAAAACAAAAAACAAAAATCAAAATAAATACATTGAAAAAAAACCCAAAAAGTCTGCTTAATAGAAGTGTGTCCCCCAGGTTCTTGCAACCCAGGCAGTTTGAAGTGTATCTAATGAAAAAAATGCTGTGTCTTAGTGTAGAACACAACTATGTGTCTAAATAGAAAGAGAGGCAACACAAGAAACAGCCATCCAAATTAACTATATAAATTTGTAGCAGAAAATTTTCATAATGCACAATATATGTCAATAATTAGAACACAGAAAACCAGGCAAAAAAAACAAAAAGAAAAACAAGAGGCAAAATCAAAAAAAAGAAAGCATTGAAAAAACCAGAAAGTCTGCTTGGTAGGACTAAGTCTCCCAAGTTCTTGCAACCCAGTTTGAGCCTTCACTTCACTTATCAAGTCCAGTTGTAGAACTTTCCATGCTAAGGGAACCTTGATAGATGGAAAAAACCATAAAAAACCATAAAGTTACAGTGGTTAGAGTCAAGTGTACAGCATAGCTCCAATTCAGACACAATCATAAGTGTGACCAAGAAAAAAAAAGGGAGTGAAATCCAGAGGTCTTGACCTGTATAGCACAGCACGGTACCGGCCCCTGTCCTGAGGATCCTAACTTCGTTTTCGAAGACCCAGAAATATTTTTTTACTCAGGGGTAGGCAAATTAGCAAAACCGGCTCCAACGCTACAGGATGAAGTTGAAGTTAAACCTGTAGCCCACAGTAACATTGACAATGTCCCGTTGCTTACGGTATACAAATTAAATCAAGACCTTTGTATATTTTGGCCAATGACCGGGAACAGTACCTTGTTTGTAGGCCGTCACAGCTTCTGCCAAGATAGTGCCTCCCTCAGTGCCTCCGCTATCCTTGCTATCGGCACAGCGTGATGTGTAGCGAGCCCCCCGAAGATGACGTATGTGTGAGTAATACGGAGGCCCAGCGGGACCACCTTCGGGAAAATCCAAGCCGGCCGGGTGCGGAATCTCACCAGACGCCTCAATGCAGCAGATCCAAGACTCTAGGAGGGCGGGGTTGGACCTCACACACCGGCCCTTGCGTCACCACCAGGGGACCCAGGTGTTGCCGCGGACAAGATGGCCCCTCCAGGTGGACCAAAACAACGCACCTCCAAGTCGGGTGAAACCAGGCACCCAGGAACCAGCGTGGCCGGGCCCGGCACAGCCAGAAGCAGCTCACCGACAGTCCCACGTCCGGGTAAGCTGTAGTGCAATCACTGGGGGGATAGGCAGAGTCCAACAGTTTAGAAAGAAATTTGGTGGTATCCTGCAGTGGTCGTCACCAGGTAATAGATGTGCACCAGCCACCGTGCACCATTAGGCTGTATCGGTAGACTTCCCTCGCCGGATCGTAATCCTTTTACCCAAGCCTAGTGTAGGCCAAGGGAAAACAGCGTAGGTCGTAGGTGGTTTAGGCCTCACATAGAGGCGCGGAGCTTCAGGTACACCTGCAGCTACCTGCAGCTACCTGTTGGTCCCAAC